>NC_069504.1:575562826-575898243 GCF_027579735.1 Bombina bombina
TCCAAACACTCTGATGGAAACAAGGATTCTGAATGTGTGTATATGTACAGTCATGTGAAAAATAAAGTATACTCTCTTTGATTTCTATGGTTTTACGTATCAGGACATAGTAACAATCATCTGGTCCTCAGCAAGTTTTAAAATGAGGTAAATACAACCTCAGCTGAACGCATCACATATTACTCTGTCATGATTTATTTAACAAAAATAAAGCCAAAATGGAGAAGCCATCTGTGAAAAAACTAACGCCTAGATTACGAGTTCTGCGTTAGCCTTAAAAAGCAGCGTTAAGGGCCTGGGTTCCTAACGCTGCTTTTTAACGCCCGCTGGTATTACGGGTCAGGCAGGAAAGGGTCTACTGCTCACTTTTTTTCAGCGACTCGAGGCTACCGCAAATCCCCTTACGTCAATTGCGTATACTATCTTTTCAATGGGATTTGCCTAACGCCAGTATTACGAGTCTTGGAAGAAGTGAGCGGTAAACCCTCTACCGCCAAGACTCCAACCGCAAAAAAAAGTCAGTAGTTAAGCGTTTTATGGGCTAACGCCGGAACATAAACTCTTAACTACAGTGCTAAAAGTACACCAACGCCCATAAACTACCTATGAACCCCTAAACCGAGGCCCCCCCCCCCACATCACAAACCCTATAATAAAAATATTTAGCCACTAATCTGCCGACCGGACACCGCCGCCACCTACATTATACCTATGATCCCTTAATCTGCTGCCCCTAACATCGCCGACACTTATATTATATTTAATAACTCCTAATCTGCCCCCCCCAATGTCGCCGCCACCTACCTACACTTATTAACCCCTAATCTGCTGACCGGACATCGCCGCCACTATAATAAATGTATTAACCCCTAAACCGCCGCACTCCCGCCTCGCCAACACTAAATAAATTTTATTAACCCCTAATCTGCCCTCCCTAATATCGCCGCCACCTACCTACAATTAACCCCTAATCTCCTGCCCCCAACGTTGCCACTACTATAATAGTTATTAACCCCTAAACCTAAGTCTAACCCTAACACCCCCCTAAGTTATAATTTAAATAAAACAAAATAAAATTACTATAAATAAATTAATCCTATTTAAAACGTAATACTTACCTATAAAATAAACTCTAATATAGCTACAATATAACAATATTAGTTACATTGTAGCTATTTTAGGACTAATATTTATTTCACAGGCAACTTTGTATTTATTTTAACTAGGTACAATAGCTATTAAATAGTTGATAACTATTTAATAGCTACCTAGTTAAAATAATTACACAATTACCTGTAAAAATAAATCCCAACCTAAGTTACAAATACACCTAACACTACACTATCAATTAATTAAATAAACTACAATTATCTAAACTAAAATACAATTAAATAAACTAAACTATAATACAAAAACCGCCCCACTAAATTACAAAAAATAAAAAAATATTACAAGAATTTTAATCTAATTACACCTAATCTAAGCCCCCTAATAAAATAAAAAAAGCCCCCCAAAATAATAAAATTCCCTAAACTAAATTACAAAGTAATCGGCTCTTTTACCAGCCCTTAAAAGGGCTTTTTGCGGGGCATTGCCCCAAAGTAATCAGCTCTTTTACCTGTAAAAAAAAAATATATATACAATCCCCCCCCCAACATTACAACCCACCACCCGATTGGCTGATAGGATTCTATCGGTAGGAAAAATCCAATTGGTTGATTTAATCAGCCAATCGGATTGAACTTCAATCTGATTGGTTGATTAATCTGATTTTTCCTACCTTAATTACGATTAGCTGATAGAATCCTATCAGCCAATCGGAATTCGAGGGACGCCATCTTGGATGACGTCATTTAAAGGAACCTTCATTCGGCCTTAGGGCATCGTAAGAAGAGGATGGCTCCGCATCGGCTGGATAGAAGATCGCTCCGCTCCGGAAGGATGAAGATAGAAGATGCCGCCTGGATGAAGATCTCTGCCGGTCCGGATGTCCTCTTCTGTCCCATCGGTGGCCGGCTGGCTGAACACGGCTCAAGATAGGGTGATCTTCAGGGGGGTAGTGTTAGGTTTATTTAAGGGGGGATCGGGTGGGTTTTAGAGTAGGGGTGTGTGGGTGGTGTGTTGTAATGTTGGGGGGGGGAATTGTTTTTTTTTTTTTTATTTACAGGTAAAAGAGCCGATTACTTTGGGGCAATACCCCGCAAAAAGCCCTTTTAAGGGATGGTAAAAGAGCTGATTACTTTGTAATTTAGTTTAGGGAATTTTATTATTTTGGGGGGATTTTTTTATTTTATTAGGGGGCTTATTAACCCCTAATCTGCCGACCGGACATCGCCGCCACTATAATAAATGTATTAAACCCTAAACTGCCGCACTCCCGCCTCACAAACACTAAATAAATTTTATTAACCCCTAATTTGCTCTCCCTAACATCGCCGCAACCTACCTACAATTATTAACCCCTAATCTCCCGCCCCAACGTCGCCGCTACTATAATAGTTATTAACCCCTAAACCTAAGTCTAACCCTAACACCCCCCTAAGTTATAATTTAAATAAAACGAAATAAAATTACTATAATTAAATAAATAAATCCTATTTAAAACGAAATACTTACCTATAAAATAAACCCTAATATAGCTACAATATAACTATTAGTTACATTGTAGCTATTTTAGGATTAATATTTATTTCTCCTGTTAAGTGTGATCAGTCCACGGGTCATCATTACTTCTGGGATATTACTCCTCCCCAACAGGAAGTGCAAGAGGATTCACCCAGCAGAGCTGCTATATAGCTCCTCCCCTCTACGTCACTCCCTGTCATTCTCTTGCACCCAACGACTAGATAGGATGTGTGAGAGGACTATGGTGATTATACTTAGTTTTATACCTTCAATCAAAAGTTTGTTATTTTATAATAGCACCGGAGTGTGTTATTCCTTCTCTGGTAGAATTTGAAGAAGAATCTACCTGAGTTTTTTACTATGATTTTAGCCGGAGTAGTTAAGATCATATTGCTGTTTCTCGGCCATCTGAGGAGAGGTAAACTTCAGATCAGGGGACAGCGGGCAGATTAATCTGCAAAGAGGTATGTAGCAGCTTATTATTTTCTGACAATGGAATTGATGAGAAAATCCTGCCATACCGATATAATGTAAACTCAGCCTTAAATGCAGTAGCAGCATCTGGTATCAGGCTGTCATGTATGTATATTTTACACTTCAGTATTCTGGGGAATGGTACTTCACTGGAATTACACTGTGTACATAAGACTTTAGCCTAATTTGCAGGGACTGGCAACAGGCTTTTTAATAACTCTTAATTTATGTTAAACGTTTTTTGCTGGAATGTAAAATCGTTTTCATTTTCTGAGGTACTGGGTGAATAAAATGTTTGGGCACTATTTTTTTCCACTTGGCAGTTGCTTGATCTAATTTATGACAGTTTACTGATCTCTCTCACTGTTGTGTGTGAGGGGGAGTGGCCTTTTTTTGGCGCTTTTGCTACGCATCAAAAAAAAAATTGTGTTTTTTACAAAGATTTGATGCTATAACCTTTTCAGTTTATTAATTTTCAACTGTCATAACTCTTTCTGTGCTTCTTATAGGCACAGTACGTTTTCATATCATAGTATTTTACTTGAATAGTATTTCCAAGTTGCTAGTTTATTTGCTAGTGTGTTAAACATGTCTGATTCAGAGGAAGACATCTGTGCTATATGTGCTAATGCCAAAGTGGAGCCCAATAGAAATTTATGTACTAACTGTATTGATGCTACTTTAAATAAAAGTCAATCTGTACAAATTGAACATTTTTCACCAAACAACGAGGGGAGAGTTATGCCGACTAACTCGCCTCACGTGACAGTACCTGCATCTCCCGCTCAGGAGGTGCGTGATATTGTGGCGCCGAGTACATCTGGGCGGCCATTACAAATAACATTACAAGATATGGCTACTGTTATGACTGAAGTTTTGGCTAAATTACCAGAACTAAGAGGCAAGCGTGATCACTCTGGGGTGAGAACAGAGTGCGCTGATAATGCTAGGGCCATGTCAGATACTGCGTCACAACTTGCAGAACATGAGGACGGAGAGCTTCTTTCTGCGGCTGACGGTTCTGATCCAAACAGATTGGATTCAGATATTTCAAATTTTAAATTTAAGCTGGAAAACCTCTGTGTATTACTAGGGGAGGTGTTAGCGGCTCTGAATGATTGTAACACAGTTGCAATACCAGAGAAAATGTGTAGGTTGGATAAATATTTTGCGGTACCATCGAGTACTGACGTTTTTCCTATACCTAAGAGACTAACTGAAATTGTTACTAAGGAGTGGGATAGACCCGGTGTGCCGTTCTCACCCCCTCCGATATTTAGAAAGATGTTTCCAATAGACACCACCACACGGGACTTATGGCAAACGGTCCCTAAGGTGGAAGGAGCAGTTTCTACTTTAGCTAAGCGTACCACTATCCCGGTGGAGGATAGCTGTGCCTTTTCAGATCCAATGGATAAAAAGTTAGAGGGTTACCTTAAGAAAATGTTTGTTCAACAAGGTTTTATATTGCAACCCCTTGCATGCATTGCGCCGGTCACGGCTGCGGCGGCATTCTGGTTTGAGTCTCTGGAAGAGACCATTAGTTCAGCTACTCTGGATGAGATTACGGACAAGCTTAGAGTCCTTAAGCTAGCTAATTCATTCATTTCGGATGCCGTAGTACATTTAACTAAACTTACGGCTAAGAATTCCGGATTCGCCATTCAGGCGCGCAGAGCACTGTGGCTAAAATCCTGGTCAGCTGACGTTACTTCTAAGTCTAAATTACTTAATATACCTTTCAAGGGGCAGACCTTATTTGGGCCCGGTTTGAAAGAAATTATCGCTGACATTACAGGAGGTAAAGGCCACGCCCTGCCTCAAGACAGAGCCAAACCTAAGGCTAGACAGTCTAATTTTCTTTCCTTTCGGAATTTCAAAGCAGGAGCAGCATCAACTTCCTCTGTTCCAAAACAGGAAGGATCTGTTGCTCGCTACAGACAAGGCTGGAGACCTAACCAGTCCTGGAACAAGGGCAAGCAGGCCAGGAAACCTGCTGCTGCCCCTAAAACAGCATGAATTGAGGGCCCCCGATCCGGGATCGGATCTAGTGGGGGGCAGACTTTCTCTCTTCGCCCAGGCTTGGGCAAGAGATGTCAAGGATCCCTGGGCGCTAGAGATAATATCTCAGGGATACCTTCTGGACTTCAAATACTCTCCTCCAAGAGAGAGATTTCATCTGTCAAGATTGTCAACAAACCAAACAAAGAAAAAGGCGTTTCTACGCTGCATACAAGAGCTTTTGTTAATGGGAGTAATCCATCCAGTTCCAAGGTCGGAACAGGGACAAGGGTTTTACTCAAATCTGTTTGTGGTTCCCAAGAAAGAGGGAACTTTCAGGCCAATCCTGGATTTAAAGATCCTAAACAAATTCCTAAGAGTTCCATCGTTCAAAATGGAGACTATTCGGACAATTTTACCCATGATCCAAAAGGGTCAGTACATGACCACAGTGGATTTAAAAGATGCTTACCTTCACATACCGATTCACAATGATCATTACCGGTATCTAAGGTTTGCCTTCCTAGACAGGCATTACCAGTTTGTAGCTCTTCCATTCGGATTGGCTACAGCTCCAAGAATCTTCACAAAGGTTCTGGGTGCTCTTCTGGCGGTACTAAGACCGCGAGGAATTTCGGTAGCTCCGTACCTAGACGACATTCTGATACAAGCTTCAAGCTTTCAAACTGCCAAGTCTCATACAGAGTTAGTACTGGCATTTCTAAGGTCGCATGGATGGAAGGTGAACAAAAAGAAAAGTTCTCTCTTTTCACTCACAAGAGTTCCCTTCCTGGGGACTCTTATAGATTCTGTAGAAATGAAAATTTACCTGACAGAAGACAGGTTAACAAAACTTCAAAGTGCATGCCGTGTCCTTCATTCCATTCAACACCCGTCAGTGGCTCAATGCATGGAGGTAATCGGCTTAATGGTAGCGGCAATGGACATAGTACCCTTTGCACGCCTACACCTCAGACCACTGCAATTGTGCATGCTAAGTCAGTGGAATGGGGATTACTCAGACTTGTCTGCTTCTCTGAATCTGGATCAAGAGACCAGAAATTCTCTTCTATGGTGGCTTTCTCGGCCACATCTGTCCAGGGGAATGCCATTCAGCAGGCCAGACTGGACAATTGTAACAACAGACGCCAGCCTTCTAGGTTGGGGCGCCGTCTGGAATTCTCTGAAGGCTCAGGGACAATGGAGTCAGGAGGAGAGTCTCCTACCAATAAACATTCTGGAATTGAGAGCAGTTCTCAATGCCCTCCTGGCTTGGCCCCAGTTGACAACTCGGGGGTTCATCAGCTTACATCAACCATCAGGGAGGGACAAGAAGCTCCCTAGCAATGATGGAAGTATCAAAGATAATTCGCTGGGCAGAGTCTCACTCTTGCCACCTGTCAGCAATCCACATCCCGGGAGTGGAGAACTGGGAGGCGGATTTTTTAAGTCGTCAGACTTTTCATCCGGGGGAGTGGGAACTTCATCCGGAGGTCTTTGCCCAAATACTTCGTCATTGGGGCAAACCAGAGATAGATCTCATGGCGTCTCGACAGAACGCCAAGCTTCCTCGTTACGGGTCCAGATCCAGGGATCCGGGAGCGGTCCTGATAGATGCCTTGACAGCACCTTGGACCTTCAGGATGGCTTATGTGTTTCCACCCTTCCCGATGCTTCCTCGATTGATTGCCAGAATCAAGCAGGAGAGAGCATCAGTTATTCTAATAGCACCTGCATGGCCACGCAGGACTTGGTATGCAGACCTGGTGGACATGTCATCCTGTCCACCTTGGTCTCTACCTCTGAAACAGGACCTTCTGATACAGGGTCCTTTCAAACATCAAAATCTAACTTCTCTGAAGCTGACTGCTTGGAAATTGAACGCTTGATTTTATCAAAACGTGGTTTTTCTGAGTCAGTTATTGATACCTTAATACAGGCTAGGAAGCCTGTTACCAGAAAGATTTACCATAAGATATGGCGTAAATACCTATATTGGTGCGAATCCAAAGGTTACTTTTGGAGTAAGGTTAGGATTCCTAGGATATTGTCTTTTCTACAAGAAGGTTTAGAAAAGGGTTTATCTGCTAGTTCCTTAAAGGGACAGATCTCAGCTCTGTCCATTCTGTTACACAAACGTCTGTCAGAAGTTCCAGACGTTCAGGCTTTTTGTCAGGCTTTGGCCAGGATTAAGCCTGTGTTTAAAACTGTTGCTCCGCCATGGAGTTTAAACCTTGTTCTTAACGTTTTACAGGGCGTTCCGTTTGAACCCCTTCATTCCATTGATATAAAGTTGTTATCTTGGAAAGTTCTATTTTTAATGGCTATTTCCTCGGCTCGAAGAGTCTCTGAGTTATCAGCCTTACATTGTGATTCTCCTTATTTGATTTTTCATTCGGATAAGGTAGTTCTGCGTACTAAACCTGGGTTCTTACCTAAGGTAGTCACTAACAGGAATATCAATCAAGAGATTGTTGTTCCATCCTTGTGTCCAAATCCTTCTTCGAAGAAGGAACGTCTTCTGCACAATCTGGATGTAGTTCGTGCCCTAAAATTTTACTTACAGGCAACTAAAGAATTTCGACAAACGTCTTCCCTGTTTGTCGTTTACTCTGGTCAGAGGAGAGGTCAAAAGGCTTCTGCTACATCTCTTTCTTTTTGGCTTCGTAGCATAATTCGTTTAGCTTATGAGACTGCTGGACAGCAGCCTCCTGAAAGAATTACAGCTCATTCCACTAGAGCTGTGGCTTCCACTTGGGCCTTTAAGAATGAGGCCTCTGTTGAACAGATTTGCAAGGCTGCAACTTGGTCTTCGCTTCATACTTTTTCCAAATTTTACAAATTTGACACTTTTGCTTCCTCGGAGGCTATTTTTGGGAGAAAGGTCCTTCAGGCAGTGGTTCCTTCTGTATAAAGAGCCTGCCTATCCCTCCCGTCATCCGTGTACTTTTGCTTTGGTATTGGTATCCCAGAAGTAATGATGACCCGTGGACTGATCACACTTAACAGGAGAAAACATAATTTATGCTTACCTGATAAATTCCTTTCTCCTGTAGTGTGATCAGTCCACGGCCCTCCCTGTTTTTTACGGCAGGTAAATATTTTTTAAATTATACTCCAGTCACCACTACACCCTTTGGCTTCTCCTTTCTCGTTGGTCCTTGGTCGAATGACTGGGAGTGACATAGAGGGGAGGAGCTATATGGCAGCTCTGCTGGGTGAATCCTCTTGCACTTCCTGTTGGGGAGGAGTAATATCCCAGAAGTAATGATGACCCGTGGACTGATCACACTACAGGAGAAAGGAATTTATCAGGTAAGCATAAATTATGTTTTTACAGGCAACTTTGTATTTATTTTAACTAGGTACAATAGCTATTAAATAGTTAATAACTATTTAATAGCTACCTAGTTAAAATAATTACACAATTACCTGTAAAAATAAATCCCAAACTAAGTTACAAATACACCTAACACTACACTATCAATTAATTAAATAAATTAACTACAATGATCTAAACTAAAATACAATTAAATAAACTAAACTATAATACAAAAAAACCCACTAAATTACAAAAAATAAAAAAATATTACAAGAATTTGAATCTAATTACACCTAATCTAAGCCCCCTAATAAAATAAAAAAGCCCCCCAAAATAATAAAATTCCCTACCCTAAACTAAATTACAAAGTAATCGGCTCTTTTACCAGCCCTTAAAAGGGCTTTTTGCGGGGCATTGCCCCAAAGTAATCAGCTCTTTTATCTGTAAAAAAAAAAATAAAAAATACAATTCCCCCCCCCCAACATTACAACCCACCACCCACACACCCCTACTCTAAAACCCACCAGATTCCCCCCTTAAAAAAAAACCTAACACTACCCCCCTGAAGATCACCCTACCTTCAGCCGGCCACCGATGGGACAGAAGAGGACATCCGGACCGGCAGAAGTCTTCATCCTATCCGGGCAGAAGAGGACATCTGGACCAGCAGACATCTTCATCCAGGCGGCATCTTCTATCCAGCCGACGCGGAGCCATCCTTTTTCTTACAATGTCCTAAGGCCGAATGAAGGTTCCTTTAAATGACATCATCCAAGATGGCTTCCCTCGAATTCCGATTGGCTGATAGGATTCTATTAGCCAATCGTAATTAAGGTAGGAAAAATCCGATTGGTTGATTTAATCAGCCAATTGGATTGAACTTCAATCCAATTGGATGAGTCAATAGAATGCGAAGTCAATTCTTGTGGCTCAGCCAATCGGATTGAACTTCAATCCGATTGGCTGATTGGTTGATTTAATCAGATTTTTCCTACCTTAATTCCGATTGGCTGATAGAATCCTATCAGCCAATCGGAATTCGAGGGACGCCATCTTGGATGACATCATTTAAAGGAACCTTCATTCGACCTTAGGACATCGTAAGAAGAGGATGACTCTGCGTCGGCTGGATAGAAGATCACTCCGCTCCGGAAGGATGAAGATAGAAGATGCCACCTGGATGAAGATGTCTGCCGGTCCGGATGTCCTCTTCAGCCCGGATAGGATGAAGACTTCTGCCGGTCCGGATGTCCTCTTCTGTCCCATCGGTGGCCGGCTGGCTGAACACGGCTCAAGGTAGGGTGATCTTCAGGGGGGTAGTGTTAGGTTTATTTAAGGGGGGATTGGGTGGGTTTTAGAGTAGGGGTGTGTAGGTGGTGGGTTGTAATGTTGGGGGGGGGGATTGTATTTTTTTTCTTTTTTTTTACAGGTAAAAGAGCTGATTACTTTGGGGCAATGCACCGCAAAAAGCCCTTTTAAGGGCTGGTAAAAGAGCTGATTACTTTGTAATTTAGTTTAGGGTAGGGAATTTTATTATTTTGGGGGGATTTTTTTATTTTATTAGGGGGCTTAGATTAGGTGTAATTAGATTAAAATTCTTGTAATTTTTTTTATTTTTTGTAATTTAGTGGGGGGGGTTTTTGTATTATAGTTTAATTGTATTTTAGTTAAGATAATTGTAGTTAATTTATTTAAATAATTTATTGATAGTGTAGTGTTAGGTGTATTTGTAACTTAGGTTAGGATTTATTTTACAGGTAATTGTGTAATTATTTTAACGAGGTAGCTATTAAATAGTTATTAACTATTTAATAGCTATTGTACCTAGTTAAAATAAATACAAAGTTGCCTGTAAAATCAATATTAGTCCTAAAATATGTAACTAATATTGTTATATTGTAGCTATATTAGGGTTTATTTTATAGGTAAGTATTTAGTTTTAAATAGGATTAATTTATTTAATTATAGTAATTTTATTTCGTTTTATTTAAATTATATTTAACTTAGGGGGATGTTAGGGTTAGACTTAGGTTTAGGGGTTAATAACTTTTATTATAGTAGCGACGACGTTGGGGGCGGGAGATTAGGGGTTAATAATTGTAGGTGGCGGAGATGTAAGGGAGGGCAGATTAGGGGTTAATAAAATTTATTATAGTGTTTGCGAGGCGGGAGTGCGGCGGTTTAGGGGTTAATACATTTATTATAGTGGCGGCAATGTCCGGTCGGCAGATTAGGGGTTAATAAGTGTAGATAGGTGGCGGCGGCGTTGGGGGGGGCAGATTAGGGGTTATTAAATATAATGTAGGTGTCAGCAATGTTAGGGACAGCAGATTAGGGGTTCATAGGGATAATGTAGGTTGCGGCGGTGTCCGGAGTGGCAGATTAGGGGTTAATAATATAATGTAGGTGTCAGCGATAGCGGGGGCAGCAGATTAGGGGTTAAGTGTAAGGTTAGGGGTGTTTAGACTCAGGGTTGATGTTACGGTGTTAGGTGTAGACTTAGTGTTTCCCCATAGGAAACAATGGGGCTGCGTTAGGAGCTGAACGCTGATTTTTTGCACGTGTTAGGTTTTTTTTTCAGCCAGCTCAGCCCCATTGTAACCTATGGGGAAATTGTGCACGAGCACGTTTTTCCAGCTTACCGCTACCGTAAGCAACGCTGGTATTGAGGGTTGAAGTGGAGCTAAATTTGGCTCAACGCTCACTTTTCTGAGGCTAACGTAGCCATTCAGAGAACTCATAATACCAGCGTTGTCTTAAGGGTGCGCTGGAAAAAAAAGGCTCGTTAGCAGCACAGGTCTTTTGCCGACAAAACTTGTAATCTAGGCGTAAGTAAACCTTATGATTTAATAGCTTGTCGAACCACCTTTAGCAGCAATAACTTGAAGTAATCCTTTCCTGTGACTTTATCAGTCTCACATTGTTGTGGAGGAATTTAGGCCCACTATTCTTTAAATCATTGTTTCAGTTAATTGAGGTTTGCAGGCATTCATTTATGCACAGCTCGCTTAAAGGGACATGAAATCCAATTTTTTTCTTTCATGATTTAGAAAAAAATTGTGTTGTTTTTTTTTGCTTGTTTTTTTTTAAACCATTTTCCAATTTACTTCTACTTAAAGGGACACTGAACTAAAAAAAATCTTTTGTAATTCAGATAGAGCATGCAATTTTAAGCAACTTTCTAATTTACTCCTATTTTCAATTTTTCTTCGTTCTCTTGCTATCATTATTTGAAAAAGAAGGCATCTAAGCTTTTTTTTGGCTTCAGTACTCTGGACAGCACTTTTTTATTGGTGGATGAATTTATCTACCAATCAGCAAGGACAACCCAGGTTGTTCACTAAAAATGGGCCGGCATCTAAACTTACATTCTTGCAATGCAAATAAAGATACCAAGAGAATGAAGAAAATTTGATAATAGGAGTAAATTAGAAAGTTGCTTAAAATTTCATGCTCAATCTGAATCACGAAAGAAAATTTTTGGTTACAGTGTCCCTTTAATTTGCTTCATTATCTTGATATCCTTTGTTGAAAAGCATATCTAGATAGGCTTAGTAGCTGCTGATTGATGGATGCACATAGATGTTTTGTGTGATTGGCCAACCCATGTGCATTGCTATTTATTCAACAAAAGATATCTAAAGAATGAATAAAATTAGGAAACAGAAGTAAATTGGAGTTTTGTTTAAAATTGTATTCTCTATCTGAATTGTAAAAGGAAAAAAAAATTGGGGTTTTGTGTCCCTTTTAAGGTCCTTCCACAGCATTTCAACCAGGTTGAGGTCTGGACTTTTAATGGGCCATTGCAACACCTTGATTCTTTTCTTTTTCAGCCATTCTCTTAATTTGCTGGTGTGCTTGGGATCATTGTCCTTTTTGCGTGACTCAATTTCAGCCAAACTTTAGCTGTCTGACAGATGGCCTCACATTTGACTCTAGAATATTTTGGTATATAGAGGAGTTTATGGTCGACCAATGGCTGTAAGGTGCCCAGGTCCTGTGGCTGCAAAACAAGCCCAAATCATCACCCCTCCACCACTGTGCTTGACAGTTGGTATGAGGTGTTTGTGCTGATATGCTTTGGGTTTTGCCAAACGTTGCGCTGTGCATTATGGCTAAATATCTCCACTTTGGTCTCGTCTGTCCAATGGACAATGTTGCAGAAGTCTTGTGTTTTGTTCAGATGCAACTTTGAAAACCCGAAGCCATGCTGCTTTTTAGAGAGACAAGGCTTTCTCCTGGCAGCCCTTCCATACAAACCATACTTGCTCAGTCTTTTTCTAATTGTACTGTCATGAACTTTAACATTCAACATGTTAACTGAGGCCTGTAGAGTTCGAGATTTAACTCTTGGGTTTTTTGCAATTTCTCTGAGCAGTGCACGGTCTGTCTTTGGGGTGAATTTGCTGAGATGTCAACTACTGGGAAGATTTGCAGCTGTCTCAAATGTTTTCCACTTGTGAATAATCTTTCTCACTATAGAATTATGGACTTTAAATTGCTTAGAAATAGGCCTTATAACTAGGCTGACCATATTGCCGCTTTAAAAAGGGACACATATGAAAAATACATGTGTCAGGGCTGTTTAAAGAAATGGTTTTGTATAAGAACCCTCACATATGTATTTTTCATATGTGTTCCTTCTTAAAGCGGCAATATGGTCAGCCTACTTATAACCCTTCCCAGAATGAGATCATTGTTGATGTCTTTCTTTCTTGACATTATGTTAACATACACCTGAATGCTCCAGAACAGCAAATTTCTAAAACTTTGGCATTTATAGAGGTGGTCACACTTGCTGATGATCAATTAATCAAGGGCTTTTGATTAGCATCACCTGGCTGCTACTTAGCTTCTTAATTCCTATGGAAGCAGTAAAGGTGTACTTAGTTTTTTTACACATGTCTTTTGTCATGAGATGCAGGACACAGCATAGAAGGTACAACTATGTTTTATTGCAGAACATAGAAGTTTACAGACTGCACATTACATCCAGCATAGTAATTCTGACATAGACTATAACGGCTATAGGCTATGCCCCATCCGGTGACGACATACTCCCACTCTCATCACATCTTCCCCTTTTTCAAAGAAACAAGCATACATTTTTATTTTTTTAGAGTTCAACAAATAAGGTCTACAAAAAGCATAACATTTTTTTATTTTTAAATGTACAAAAAATAACAAGTTATAAGAGAATAAAGAGATTACCCTAGTCCACAGTGACCATGGGATTATTCTGCCCATTCTTCTGGTCACTTGGTTCTGGAGAGAGTCTAATTACAGTGGCTGGCATCTTCCATTTCTTCTCATCATCCAGTTTAACTCTAACAGTCTGGCCCACATTCAGCTCCTGCCAGGGCCTCACAGAGTGTTTTCTGTCGTAAAAGAATTGGTAGCCCCTTTTCACCTCTTCATCCCTCCTTAGGACCTCCTCCCAAGGAAAAAGGGGGGCTGGCAGGAAGACACCCACAGAGGGTAGAGTGGTGTAGATATGTTGTCATAACATACTGTGCCGGCTAAAACCTGTGGCTTGGATGGGAGTTGCCCTATAGGCCAAGAGAGCTAGGTACGGCTCAGATTGCTTCAAAATTAAATTGGTTGTTTGAACTTCCTGTTCGGCCATTCCATTGGCCTGTGGTTAATGCGGACTTGATGTAGAATGGACAAAATCATATTCATTGCTGAAAGAACTGAACTCTATGGAAGCAAACTGCATTCCGTTATCACTCACTAGCTCCATCGGTATGCCCCACTGGGGAACAAGCTTTTGAGACGAGTGATGATGGCCAGACTAGTGGTTTCATTTAGGGGTGCAATCTCCAAATATCTGGAATAATAGATCACAGCCAGTTACTTCTTACCGTGGAGTTCGCACAAATGTCGGTACTGATTCCAGGCCACCATACCGCCGTAACTGCCCTTTCTCGGCACTTTGCAATGCCCAAGTGGCCATCGTGAATCCTGCTTAGCATCTCCTGCTGCATGCTAACAGGAATAACAATGCAGTCTTGATCATGAATTCTAAAATGGCAGCGGGTTTAGCATTGCCCAATATCCAAGATTATTATTTAGTGTCCTTGGCAAGGTTCGCCATAGATTGGATTACCGAAAAAGAACAAATTACAACATATAATTGGGAATCTAGTTTGGTTACCCAATTTCACCTGAAAGCCTTATTACATTGCCCGCTAACGTCGCTCCCTTCAAATATCTTTTCCTTAAGTACTTTCAAAAACGTTATAGTGGCTTAGCAGAAATTTTGTAAGGAGCTAGGTCTTTCTCCACATATTTCTCAATTTTTACCTATTAGGGGCAACCCTAATTTTAGCCCAGGAATTTCGAATAAGGTCTTTTAAAAATGGGCTGCAAAAGATTTAAAGTTTATAAGTCAAATAATAGGAGCAGACGGTCTTCCAACTACTTTTATAGATATAGCCACCAAATTTGACCTGCCAGCACGGGAATTCTATGCGTACTTACAAGTGAGACACTATATAAATGAACTAACTCAAAAATATGGTCTAGATTGGTCGCTGGGTGAACTAAGTAGCAGAATAGCTAGTTATCAAGCTGGGATATACGCAATTTCACCTTTTTATGGACTATTAATTAAAAAATCTTCAAATATGCAAATTGAGGATATGGTAGCAAAATGGTCTAATAAGTTTCCAGATATTAAAGGACCAGTCAACACTGTAGATTTGCATAATCAACAAATACAATATAACAAGACAATGCAATAGCACTTAGTCTGAACTTCAAATGAGTAGTAGATTTTTTTTCTCACAATTTTAAAAGTTGTCTTTTTCCACTCCCCCTGTACCATATGACAGCCATCAGCCAATCACAAATGCATACACAGTTATTCTTGCACATGCTCAGTAGGAGCTGGTGACTCAAAGAGTTTAAATATAAAAAGACTGCACATTTTGTTAATGGAAGTAAATTGGAAAGTTGTTTAAATTTGCCTGCTCTATCTGAATAATGAGAGTTTAATTTTGATTGAGTGTACCTTTAACGATCAGATTATAACAGACAGCTTTAAAATAATTGATCAAGCATGGGTGCCAACATCTTGGAGGGAATCTCAAATTAAGTTTAGTCTCAGGAGTTACCTCACTCCTGAAACCTTATCCAGATGGTACAAAACTTCTGTTCTTTGTTCCAGATGCAGATCAGCATACGCAGATTTGCTACATTATTTTTGGGAATGTCCGAAAATTTCGCAGTTTTGGCAAAAAATTATATATTGGATGAATGTGGTTTTACATTTAGAACATAAGATTAAACCAATTGAGATTTTTTTTTCCTGGTTAAAGCGCAAGGAGTCTCTAAGAATTTCAAACTTATAAATACGATCATACTAATAGGTCGTAATCTTATTCTTAAAATGTGGAAATCATGGTCAGCGCCTAAAAGTTCTCAGCTTAAAAACGCTCTGATTACACAATGTATGATAGAACAATGCAATTTATTACATCCTCTCGAGGAACACTTAAACCCCTTCTTTAAAAAAATGGGAATCTTTTATATGCTCACTACAAAAAGGTGTTCAAAAATGTTTAGTTAAACCCCTACTTAAATCAGCGTATGTACAAGCCAACATTTATGCAGGGCATTTTCCTAGATTTTGTTTGGTGAAAATGAATCTGAGCGGTGAGAGAGAGTATTGGTTGGGTTAACCCCCCCCTTTTTTTTTTTTTTTCTCCTTCCCACTTCCCGTGTTTTTGATGGGTTTTTGTTGTATTTTTAGTTTGGTTAACATAAAAGTATGAACAATTGAATCTGTAATATAAAGAATGGAGATACCTAATTTGTTTTTTTCCAGCTGTATGTCATTATTGAATGGGTCCTGTGTGACACCATCTTTTTCTTCTCACTCTTTGAAATATATATGTGTTCATCATGTGAAATTCATAAAAAAAATATTAAAAAAAACAACAATGCAGTCTTGGAACAGCACCAACCCATCCAGCTCAGTTAACTATGACCTTTCTGACTGGTAAGAACTCAGACATCCAGGATGCCCGCCTCTCGGGCCAACCTTGCTTTATATACTTGATAACTTTTTTAAGATCTGTGTCCAAGCGTGTCTCCTTCCTTATTTGCTCTAGCTTCCTTAACAAGATGGATTTAGATCCCAGAATCCACGTACACTTTCACATCTGATTCAGTCGAAGATCCTTCAGCAGCAGCCAGCGGGAGCCTGGAAAGTGTATCTGCCACCACCAGTTGTTTCCCCGGCACTTGCACTGCCTGAACGTTGAACCTGAGCATCCTCATCAGAAGTCTCTGGCATCTTAGGGGTGTCTTGTCAATATCATAGGAATTGATCAGAGGAACTAGTGGTTTATGGTCAGTTTCCAGACTAAACTTCTCCAGACCCACTAGGTAATGCTGAAAGTGCTCACAGGCCTAAACTGCAGCCAGGCACTCTTTCTCAATCTGGGCATATTTCGATTCTGCAGCCTTCAGTGTATGGGAACAGTAGGCAATGTAGTTTGTTCTCATTCAGCTACAGGAGAGTGGCCTCTAACTGCTTGGATTGGCACTAACCCCAGCAGGGACTTGACCTGTGTAAAGGCTTCTTCCTGTGGAGGTCTCCAGACCCAGGCAACATCTTTCTTTAACAAAGCGGTAATAGGGTGTAATATACTGTAGATAATTCTGGTAGGAACCTGCCCAATATTTGTCTCGGCTCATGTACATCAGATGGACTTTTCATCTGTTTAATAGCAAGGATTTTGTCAGGGCCTTGCTTGATAAAACTCCATTAAGGTGCCCAAAATAACATAACTCAGATTTTCTAAAATGGCATTTTTTTTAAATTTAATTTCAGCCTGGACTCTCTAATGGTCTGCAGCACACAGCTCAATCGCTGATCATGTTCCAGTGTGGACCCATACACTAAAATTTCATCCATGATGACAGCCGTGCCCACGTTCACTCTGGCGGGCCATTCTAATCGCCCCATCTAATGTTAATTCAGCCTCCAACTGTAACTTCAGTGAGACCTCAGCATCTGCAATTTCTATAACTATTCTGTCTCTGATTTGTTCTTCTTTAGCAACACCAAGCTCACAGAATTCAGCTAGTTCATACAGGCTGCGCACAAATGACTCCACAGATTCTCCCACACGTTGGGCACGTTTGTGGAAACAGGCCCCCTCATGAATCACATTATGTTTGGGCACAAAGTGCGCTTTGAGTTTGTTCATGACTATTTCAAAATCAAACTCTTCCCCTCCTTGGGCTCCATATCTTTCCCCATAGAATATAAAAGAGAATTAACTTGCACTTCATCACTCTCCTTGTCCAGCTTGGAAGCAATCCTGAAGCGCTGAAACCGCTGACGCCATGTGGGCCAAGCTGCAGGCTGAGAGAAATCAAAAGGCTCAGGTGGAGTAAATTTTGACAGTCATTAAAGGGACACTGAACCCAAATTTTATCTTTCACGATTCAGATAGAGCATGCAATTTTAAGCAACTTTCTAATTTACTCCTATTATCAATTTTTCTTCATTCTCTTGCAATCTTTATTTGAAAAGCAAGACCATTCTTGGTTCACAAACTGGGTTGTTCTTGCTGATTGGTGGATAAATGCTTTCCATGTCTGAACCAAAAAATGGCTGGCTCCTTAGCTTAGATGCCTTCTTTGTCAAATAAATATAGCAAGAGAACGAGTACTTTTGACTCCATGTTATGAGATGCAGGACGCAGCATAGAAGAAGGTACAACTCAGTTTTATTGCAGAACATAGAAGTTTACAGAATGCACAATACATCCAGCATAGTAACTCCGACATAGACTATAAAGGCTATAGGCCACGCCCCATCCGGTGACGTCATACTCTCATCACAGCTTTTCCATTTTGGCTTTATTTTTGTTAAATAAATCATGACACAGTGTAATATGTCATGTGTTGTTGTTCATCTGAGGTTGTATTTACCTAATTTTAAAACCTGCTAAGGACCAGATGATTGTTATGTCCTGATACGTAAAACCATAGACTTCAAAGAGGGTGTACTTTCTTTTTCACATGACTGTGTATATATTATATGGACCACCAGATGGGTAGGTCTTCCTTAAAGGGACAGTAAAGTGAGAATTAGACATTCACAATTTAGACAGAGCATACCATTTTAAACAACTTTCCAATTTACTTCTATTATTTAATTTGCTTCCTTCTCTTGTTATCCTTTGCTGAAAGGTTTATCTAGGAAAGCTCAGGAGCTGCAAAGAATTTAGGTTCTAGCTGCTGATTGGTGGCTGCAAATATATACAGATTGTCATTGGCTCACCCATGTATTCAGTTAGAATTTGCTCCTTCAACAAATGATACCAAGAGAATGAAACAAATTTGATAATAGAAGTAAACTGAAAAGTTTTTTTAAATAATGTATGTTCTACCTAAATCATGAAATACATTTTTGGGGTTTCATGTCCCTTTAACTCATTATGTGTGGATGATATGTGGCTGTTTCAACACAATGTATTTAGTAGCTTCCGGAGCTCATCATAGCCCCATGCACATCTTTCGTGGCATAGCAGTCAAGGATCACCAAGGGAATCTGGGAATGCTTTTGATGTCACCAAGCCCTGGAATTCCTGGGCAGCTACAGAAGGAAAATGAAACCCAAAATGTTTCTTTCATGATTCAGAGAGATGATGCAATTTTAAAAAAACTTTCTAATTTACTTCTATTATTTAATTTGCTTTCTTGTCTTGTTATCCTTTGCTGAAAGATTTATCTAGGCATGCTCAGGAGCAGCAAAGAACCTAGGTTCTCGCTGCTGATTGGTGGCTGCATATATATGCCGATTGTCATTGGCTCACCCATGTGTTGAGTTAGAAACCAGTAGTGCATTGCTGCTCCTTTAACAAATAATACAAAGAGAATGAAACAAATTAGATATAGAAGTAAATTAGAAAGTTGTTTAAAATTGTATTCTATATCTGAATCATGAAATAATTTTTGGGTTACATGTCCCTTTAAGTGATCTAGATGATGAGTAAGTATTCAAACCAATTGTCTAAGGAAATGTGCCTAAATCAAAGATCAAGCAAACTAAAAATAGTTTGCTTTCTATAACCCACACTAAAATTGGTAGAAAAAAAAAAAGTTAGATATAATTTGGGCTAATCTAAATAGGATTGCTAAATATCCTTTCAAAGATAGCAAATGTTATGAAAAAGCAGATTGTATGTATTAAAAACTAAATATCTATAACAAAGTATATAGCAGCAATCTGCATTGTCCACAACAATATGTTTCTTCTTAAATGGAAAGAGTCCACAGCTGCATTCATTACTTTTGGGAAATAAGAACCTGGCCACCAGGAGGAGGCAAAGACACTGCAGCCAAAGGCTTAAATACTCCTCCCACTCCCCTCCAGGGCCGGATTTACATCTCTGGTACACAAATACATACACCAATTGCAATATTTGTTGTAATGGAAGCTACACCAAAAATCAATATTCACTTAACTCAAATGGCCATACAATTTCTATTATGTATAACAAAAACAAATCATGTTAAACTTTTAATGCAAAATATTCTAAAGAAAACCCTATTTAAAGGGACATAAAATGTGACAGAAGTGTGTTAGCCTCTTGCAAAAGAGTTAAACACATAGTCAATGTCAGTTCTGAGACAGCAATACACATCTGTGCAGACCCAGATGGGCTCATAGGACATGTTTACTGACAAGCCATTAGTGTATTGCTTTTCTGGAGATGACTGACTATGTGCTTAACATTTTGTTGGAGTTAAACACAGTTTTGGGTAAACAATGGCAATAGTTAAACTAGCAGCATGCAAACTCATAAACAACCTTTGCAGCCAGTGGAAGAAAATATAAAATGTAGGTTTCTTGTGAACTCTGATATTTTTGGTACAAATACACACAGATGTTACATTTATTTTGTTCTGAAATATAAATATAATATGATGTTGCTCTCAAAGGAAAAAATGGAATGTTGTAGATTATATGTAATCCAGGGGTCAACAAATGTGTTTAAAAATTAGATGGCAGTAAGAATATTTAGGAGCTCTACTTTTAGGACCCATACAGTGGTATTTGTATGTAGATCTATAGTAAATAATCCAGAAAATTCAGGGGTAAAATTCAAATTACCACACAACACAAACATATAACACTTGATAAAAGAACAGATGCACAATATTTAATGTGATGTGTATGTATATACTGTGTCTGTGTATATATATATATATATATATATATATGTGTATTTCTCCAACATTGGTGTGTCCGGTCCACGGCGTCATCCTTACTTGTGGGATATTCTTTTCCCCAACAGGAAATGGCAAAGAGTCCCAGCAAAGCTGGTCACATGATCCCTCCTAGGCTCCGCCCACCCCAGTCATTCTCTTTGCCGTTGCACAGGCAACATCTCCACGGAGATGGTTAAGAGTTTTTTGGTGTTTAAATGTAGTTTTATTCTTCTATCAAGTGTTTGTTATTTTAAAATAGTGCTGGTATGTACTATTTACTCTGAAACAGAAAAGGATGAAGATTTCTGTTTGTAAGAGGAAGATGATTTTAGCAGACAGTAACTAAAATCGATTGCTGTTTCCACACAGGACTGTTGAGATGAAGTAACTTCAGTTAGGGGAAACAGTTAGCAGACTTTTCTGCTTAAGGTATGACTAGCCATATTTCTAACAAGACCATGTAATGCTGGAAGGCTGTCATTTCCCCTCATGGGGACCGGTAAGCCATTTTCTTAGTTAAACATAAAAGAATAAAGGGCTTCAAAAAGGGCTTAAAAACTGGTAGACATTTTTCTGGGCTAAAACGATTGCTTTACTAGGCATATTATGCAGATTCTAACTAATAATTGGTATTATAATCTTGGGGAACGTTTAGAAAAACGGCAGGCACTGTGTTGGACACCTTTTTCAGATGGGGGCCTTTCTAGTTATAGACAGAGCCTCATTTTCGCGCCATTAATGCGCAGTTGTTTTTGGAGAGCAAGGCATGCAGATGCATGTGTCAGGAGCTAAGAATCACTGAAAATGCTTATAGAAGGCGTCATTTGGTATCGTATTCCCCTCTGGGCTTGGTTGGGTCTCAGCAAAGCATATAGCTGGGACTGTATAGGGGTTAAATGTAAAAACGGCTCCGGTTCCGTTAATTTAAAGGTTAAAGCTCTGAAATTTGGTGTGCAATACTTTTAATGCTTTAAGACACTGTGGTGAAATTTTGGTGAATTTTGAACAATTCCTTCATACTTTTTCACATATTCAGTAATAAAGTGTTTTCAGTTTAAAATTTAAAGTGACAGTAACGGTTTTATTTTAAAACGTTTTTTGTGCTTTGTTGACAAGTTTAAGCCTGTTTAACATGTCTGTACCATCAGATAAGCTATGTTCTATATGTATGAAAGCCAATGTGTCTCCCCATTTAAATTTATGTGATAATTGTGCCATAGTGTCCAAACAAAGTAAGGACAGTAATGCCACAGATAATGATATTGCCCAAGATGATTCCTCAAATGAGGGAAGTAAACATGATACTACATCATCCCCTACTGTGTCTACACCAGTTATGCCCACACAGGAGGCCCCTAGTACATCTAGTGCGCCAATACTTATTACCATGCAACAATTAACGGCTGTAATGGATAACTCCATAGCAAATCTTTTATCCAAAATGCCTACTTATCAGAGAAAGCGCGATTGCTCTGTTTTAAACACTGAAGAGCAAGAGGACGCTGATGATAACTGTTCTGACATACCCTCACACCAATCTCAAGGGGCCATGAGGGAGGTTTTGTCTGATGGAGAAATTTCAGATTCAGGAAAAATTTCTCATCAAGCTGAACCTGATGTTGTGACATTTAAATTTAAATTAGAACATCTCCGCGCACTGCTTAAGGAGGTGTTATCTACTCTGGATGATTGTGACAATTTGGTCATTCCAGAGAAATTATGTAAGATGTATAAGTTCCTAGAGGTTCCGGTGCCCCCCGACGCTTTTCCTATACCCAAGCGGGTGGCGGACATAGTAAATAAAGAGTGGGAAAGGCCCGGCATACCTTTTGTTCCCCCCCTATATTTAAGAAATTATTTCCTATAGTCGACCCCAGAAAGGACTTATGGCAGACAGTCCCCAAGGTCAAGGGGGCGGTTTCTACTCTAAACAAACGCACTACTATTCCTATCGAAGATAGTTGTGCTTTTAAAGATCCTATGGATAAGAAATTAGAGGGTTTGCTTAAAAAGATTCTTGTACAGCAAGGTTACCTTCTACAACCAATTTCATGCATTGTTCCTGTCACTACGGCAGCGTGTTTCTGGTTCGAGGAACTAGAAAAATCGCTCAGTAAAGAATCTTCGTATGAGGAGGTTATGGACAGAGTTCAAGCACTTAAATTGGCTAACTCTTTTGTTTTAGATGCCGCTTTGCAATTAGCTAGATTAGCGGCGAAAAATTCAGGGTTTGCTATCATGGCGCGCAGAGCACTTTGGCTAAAGTCTTGGTCAGCGGATGTGTCTTCCAAGACAAAATTGCTTAACATTCCTTTCAAAGGTAAAACATTATTTGGACCTGATTTGAAAGAGATTATTTCAGACATCACTGGGGGAAAGGGCCACGCCCTCTCACAGGATAGGTCTTTTAAGGCTAAAAATAAGCCTAATTTTCGTCCCTTTCGCAGAAACGGACCAGTCTCTAATTCTGTATCCTCTAAGCAAGAGGGTAATACTTCACAACCCAAACCAGCCTGGAAACCAATGCAAGGCTGGAACAAGGGTAAGCAGGCCAAGAAGCCTACCACTGCTACCAAAACAGCATGAAGGGATAGCCCCCGATCCGGGACCGGATCTAGTGGGGGGCAGACTTTCTCTCTTTGCTCAGGCTTGGGCAAGAGATGTTCAGGATCTTTGGGCGCTAGAAATAGTTTCTCAAGGTTATCTCCTGGAATTCAAGGAACTACCCCCAAGGGGAAGGTTCCACAGGTCTCAATTATCTTCAAACCAAATAAAGAGACAGGCATTCTTACATTGTGTAGAAGACCTGTTAAAGATGGGAGTGATACATCCAGTTCCAATAAGAGAACAAGGAATGGGATTTTATTCCAATCTGTTCATAGTTCCCAAAAAAGAGGGAACATTCAGACCAATTTTGGATCTAAAGATCCTAAACAAATTTCTCAGGGTACCATCGTTCAAAATGGAAACTATTTGAACGATCCTACCTACTATCCAGGAAAATCAATTTATGACTACCGTGGATTTAAAGGATGCGTACCTACATATTCCTATCCACAAGGAACATCATCAGTTCCTAAGGTTCGCTTTTCTGGACAAGCATTACCAGTTTGTGGCACTTCCATTCGGATTAGCCACTGCTCCAAGGATTTTCACAAAGGTACTAGGGTCCCTTCTAGCGGTTCTAAGACCAAGGGGCATTGCAGTAGTACCTTACTTGGACGACATCCTGATTCAAGCGTCGTCCCTGTCAAAAGCAAAGGCTCATACGGACATCGTCCTAGCCTTTCTCAGATCTCACGGATGGAAGGTGAACAAAGAAAAAAGTTCTCTGTCCCCGTCAACAAGAGTTCCCTTCTTGGGAACAATAATAGATTCCTTAGAAATGAGGATTTTTCTGACAGAGGTCAGAAAATCAAAACTTCTAAGCTCTTGTCAAGTACTTCATTCTGTTCCTCGTCCTTCCATAGCGCAGTGCATGGAAGTAATAGGATTGATGGTTGCAACAATGGACATAGTTCCTTTTGCACGAATTCATCTAAGACCATTACAACTGTGCATGCTCAGACAGTGGAATGGGGATTATACAGACTTGTCTCCGACGATTCAAGTAGATCAAAAGACCAGAGATTCACTCCGTTGGTGGCTGACCCTGGACAATCTGTCACAGGGAATGAGCTTCAGCAGACCAGAGTGGGTCATTGTCACGACCGACGCCAGCCTAGTGGGCTGGGGCGCGGTCTGGGAATCCCTGAAAGCTCAGGGTCTATGGTCTCGGGAAGAGTCTCTTCTCCTGATAAACATTCTGGAACTGAGAGCGATATTCAATGCTCTCAGAGCTTGGCCTCAACTAGCAAAGGCCAAATTCATAAGGTTTCAGTCAGACAACATGACGACCGTTGCATATATCAATCATCAGGGGGGAACAAGGAGTTCCCTGGCGATGAAAGAAGTGACCAAGATAATTCAATGGGCGGAGGATCACTCCTGCCACTTGTCTGCGATCCACATCCCAGGAGTGGAAAATTGGGAAGCGGATTTTCTGAGTCGTCAGACATTCCATCCGGGGGAGTGGGAACTCCATCCGGAAATCTTTGCCCAAATAACTCAATTATGGGGCATTCCAGACATGGATCTGATGGCGTCTCGTCAGAACTTCAAGGTTCCTTGCTACGGGTCCAGATCCAGGGATCCCAAGGCGACTCTAGTAGATGCACTAGTAGCACCTTGGACCTTCAACCTAGCTTATGTATTCCCACCGTTTCCTCTCATCCCCAGGCTGGTAGCCAGGATCAATCAGGAGAGGGCCTCGGTGATCTTGATAGCTCCTGCGTGGCCACGCAGGACTTGGTATGCAGACCTGGTGAATATGTCATCGGCTCCACCATGGAAGCTACCTTTGAGACAGGACCTTCTTGTTCAGGGTCCATTCGAACATCCGAAACTGGTTTCCCTCCAACTGACGGCTTGGAGATTGAACGCTTGATTTTATCAAAGCGTGGGTTTTCAGATTCTGTAATAGATACTCTGATTCAGGCTAGAAAGCCTGTAACTAGAAAAATTTACCATAAAATATGGAAAAAATATATCTGTTGGTGTGAATCTAAAGGATTCCCATTTAACAAGATAAAAATTCCTAAGATTCTATCCTTTCTACAAGAAGGTTTGGAGAAAGGATTATCTGCAAGTTCTCTGAAGGGACAGATCTCTGCTTTATCTGTTTTACTTCACAAAAGACTGGCAGCTGTGCCAGATGTTCAAGCATTTGTTCAGGCTCTGGTTAGGATCAAGCCTGTTTACAGACCTTTGACTCCTCCCTGGAGTCTAAATCTAGTTCTTTCAGTTCTTCAAGGGGTTCCGTTTGAACCCTTACATTCCGTAGATATTAAGTTATTATCTTGGAAAGTTTTGTTTTTGGTTGCAATTTCTTCTGCTAGAAGAGTTTCAGAGTTATCTGCTCTGCAGTGTTCTCCGCCCTATCTGGTGTTCCATGCAGATAAGGTGGTTTTGCGTACTAAGCCTGGTTTTCTTCCGAAAGTTGTTTCCAACAAAAATATTAACCAGGAGATAGTTGTACCTTCTTTGTGTCCGAATCCAGTTTCAAAGAAGGAACGTTTGTTACACAATTTGGACGTAGTCCGTGCTCTAAAATTCTATTTAGAGACTACTAAAGATTTCAGACAAACATCTTCCTTGTTTGTTGTTTATTCTGGTAAAAGGAGAGGTCAAAAAGCGACTTCTACCTCTCTTTCCTTTTGGCTTAAAAGCATTATCCGATTGGCTTATGAGACTGCCGGACGGCAGCCTCCTGAAAGAATCACAGCTCACTCCACTAGGGCTGTGGCTTCCACATGGGCCTTCAAGAACGAGGCTTCTGTTGACCAGATATGTAAGGCAGCGACTTGGTCTTCACTGCACACTTTTGCCAAATTTTACAAATTTGATACTTTTGCTTCTTCGGAGGCTATTTTTGGGAGAAAGGTTTTGCAAGCCGTGGTGCCTTCCATTTAGGTGACCTGATTTGCTCCCTCCCTTCATCCGTGTCCTAAAGCTTTGGTATTGGTTCCCACAAGTAAGGATGACGCCGTGGACCGGACACACCAATGTTGGAGAAAACAGAATTTATGCTTACCTGATAAATTACTTTCTCCAACGGTGTGTCCGGTCCACGGCCCGCCCTGGTTTTTTAATCAGGTCTGATGAATTATTTTCTCTAACTACAGTCACCACGGTATCATATGGTTTCTCCTATATATATTTCCTCCTGTCCGTCGGTCGAATGACTGGGGTGGGCGGAGCCTAGGAGGGATCATGTGACCAGCTTTGCTGGGACTCTTTGCCATTTCCTGTTGGGGAAGAGAATATCCCACAAGTAAGGATGACGCCGTGGACCGGACACACCGTTGGAGAAAGTAATTTATCAGGTAAGCATAAATTCTGTTATATATATATATATATATATATATATACACACACACACAAATATGCCATGTGAGTGGTTTACACACATACACATTTGTATTTTGCTAGTTAACCTTTAGTAATCAAGCTCTTACTTTATAACAACAGCCTTACAGTCTACAAACATTGTTGTCAAAGTGCCCTAAAGGCAGTAAATCACAATCAGAAGCTTGTAAAAAAGAGCAGAGCACCTTGTCCTACATAACCTCCTCACCTCCAAGGCCTCTACAGAACAAAACCTTACATACTGAAGCAGAATTGAACATGTCTGGCAAAAATCGGAGGGGTTTAGTTTTAATCTTTGCCCTTCTCTCCTTCATGGCTCCCTGGACTGCTGTAACATATTCCCAATGAAACACTCGACTCTGTAAGCAGCTGGCAGCACAATTCTTACTAAAATTAATGCCCTCAGAAAAAAATAAATATATATATTTTTTTTTATTAAGATACACTGACAGGCAGGCGTCCCTCACTGCAATGCACCTGTAGGCACATGCCTTCTGTGCCTAATGCGAAATTCGGCCCTGCTCCCCTCATACCCCAGTCATTTTTTGCCTTTCGTCCCAGGAGGTAGGCAGAGAAGTGTCAGAATTTAATTTTGTCTCTTATGGAGGGTAGTACTCTTCGACATGGGACAGGAGTTTTAAGTAATCCTATCAGTCTCTCAGTGAGGGCTTGAATGAATGTTAGAGTCCGGAGATGCAGGGAGAGTATTTCTGCGAAACCATCCCGTCTCATGTTAACAGCTCCTCAAGCAATCAGCGTTATCGAACTTCGTACCGCTGCCTGCTTTCTTCTCTCAAGTCCATGGTGGAGGCGATGCTACTATCCGTCACACTTGAAGAGCCATGTTCCTGTTCCACGGCGTAGATTACTGTAAGATAGTTTCATTTTACTTTCTTCATGAATGTACTGTAATTCAGATGTTTTCCCAAGAGGCTACCACCTTGCGGGTCTAATTTAACATAAGGGTCTCCGTGAGTCTCCTTTAGTATCTTGGAATCAAGGGTTAATATCTCCTGAACAGGGGGGGTTTAATCATGTCTCTGGAAGTGACACAACTTTATGGTTGGGCGAGCTTTTTTGGACTGTACGGTTCACCTTGTGGCCGGACGTGATTACGTTCCGTCTTCCATTTCCGCATTCCTGACCGTGTGGCGAAGGGGAAATTCTAGTCCGCAGGGGGGTCTGGTTCAGAGGAGGTGGTGAATCCCCCAGCCATTGTGGGTGTCAGGTGCCGTTAGTTTTACTTTTTAGTCCATATTTGCATATCCTCTATCCAGTTATGGAGGATTCTGATGCTGAGACTGTTCAAATTCCATATTCAGTTAAGGAGGATTCTGATACTGAGACTGTTTGTTTGTTTTATTTTCAGATTCTGCGTCCGCTGACAAATCCGGATTGGCCTCGTTGGCACATGTGAACCAGTTATGTTCTGTATGCCATATAAGAGCGCCTTGTTCCTTGGGCTCTTGGAATCAAGGGACAGCTGAGTCATCCGCCTCTGGGGGTCCCATCCTTCGAGAGGCGAGTTCCCTACCACTACATACTTCTACACATGCGGGTAACCCAGTTTATGATTTTTCCTCCATGCAGGGCAATGTGTTCCCCCCGGAGGTTGCAGCACATTTTCGCTTCCACATACTTTTGGCGATTATTCATCGGCAGAGTCCAGAAGTTTATTTGCGATTGTACTCGTGCACTATTGTCCCGGGTCTCCTGCCTTTGGGAGGGCCTCTACAGTTCCCTGCGGGTGTAACTGTCCCTGAGTGTTGTGCCTTTCGTTACAGAATTGCGCGCCATCGCGTATTACTCAGACATGTTTTTTAGTTATTAAATGACCCTATGCTTATCGGTACAGGAATTTTCAGTCTGCTAATTTGAATGGTGCACCTCATTAGACATGTGGGGATGATGTAATCTCCTGATTGTTATTTTATTGAGATCTTTCCCAGTTTATGTAAGATCAGGGCTCCGTTTGGCTGGTCCTGCGGGTAGGCCTGTAATTTCTTGGGCGTTAACCTCCGGGTTGCCTTATATTTTCTTTTTTATCCAATAGGATTTTTTATTTTGCTTATTATTTCCTTCGGGAACCTTCTGGGTTCGATACACTTTGTTACTTCTTCGGAAGTTGTTTTGGACATGTTAGTCCTATGTTAAAAATTTCTGTTTTCCTTTCTTCCCCTCTGAGGGAGGATTTATGCAGCCTGCCAGTTAGGACCCTGGGTGCAGGCTGGTCCTGTTGGGTTTAGTTCTGTCTTGTGGCTGTTCAGACACGTGGCACTGTTCTGCTTGGCTGGTCCGGTCAAGGCGTTGAGTGTTCATGTTATCATTTGTTTTACATGTTTCAACTAAGCATTCAAGAGGACCTGTGGGTCCTTGAGGCGTGAAGAATTGTTCAGTCCTTATAGCCTTCAATCATGGATGACTGGGTCAGTGGAGTTTCCGCTCTCTTACGTCTGGTATTATCGGACCCTAGAGTTTCCTCCCCCCACGTAGTGGAGGGTTGGAGGGCTTAGCGCCCTCTTACTGCTGTTTGAGCAGGTTTAGTCTTCTTTTGAGGCTCTGGATTTGTCCTTTTTGGACTTGGTCCATCAACAGCTAATAGTTTGAATAGCTGATTAGCTTCTCCCTGTATTCCTCTGTTTGTATGGAGGTGATATGGAGACTAGCCCTGCTCGAGGGGTTTGACCTCGAGGTATCCCTTGCTTTGTTGTCCTAAGGCCAAGAAGTCTAGGGGCTCTAGGGTCGTTATACGACTTTTATCGCCTTGCTCCTTGGAGTGTAGGACTTTAGCAAGGGGTGGTTCTTTCCTTCAGTCGGGACTTACGAGTTCTTCTCATTATCCAGATTGATCTGGATATTGCATTCATAGCCCTTGTGTCTGTTTTTTTGTTTTCGGGTGTTAACGGGACACTGAACCCCAATGTTTTCTTTCATGATTCAGATAGAGCATGCAATTTTTTTTTTAAATATTTATTTATATCCAGCAGAGTGTACAAACAAAATAAATACAACCTCTTTGTGCCACACAGGGCCAGGTAACTATTACAAAGATCCTCAGAAAACAGTTTAAAGCACCAATTTCATTTTCCTTTTAACAAATTAATGGTCCCCTCAATATAAAGTTTGTACACTTGACTGGGGTTTTTCTTATTTTATTTACATTAATAAAAAAAAAAAAAAAAAAAAAGGGGGGGGGGGGAAGGGGAGGAGAGGGAGGGATGAGAAAAGAGAAAAAGGGATAGAAGGGGGAACCGCCCGTTTCAGACTACACTCAAATCTCAACCAAGCGCCCAGGAGCACCAATTCCGAGTTCCTGAAAGGGAATATAAGGTCATGCATTTCTGTGTCTGGTAGTGACTTAATGAAGGCTGACCATTTACTAAAGAATCGTCTAATGTCTAAGTCATTGTCTAGATTAGTGTCCCTTTGTTCTAAGAGGCATTGTTTTTTCAGACAATTCTTTATCTCTGAAATAGATGGTATTACACTCGTCTTCCATTTTTTAAAGATAAGGTATCTAGTTGCCATAATGGATAGAAATATTAATTTATCCTTTTGGTTATGATCCCTAAGACCAAAGACAATTAGTGACTGTGTAAGGCCCAGATGGGAGATCTTAAGGGTTTTGTTAATCCAAAACTCAAGTTTATACCAGAGGTTTCTTATCCTAGGGCAGCTCCAAATCATATGTATTATATCCGCTGCAGGGAGTGAACATTTTGGACATTTGTTAAAACTAGCATAGTGGATTTTGTCGCCTTTTTTGGGGGTAAAATATGCGTTGTGAAGAAGTTTGATGTGCATCTCACACCATGTGGCTGAGAGAGAGACCTGTGCTACTTTGCAAATTGAATTTTGGATGATTTTTGTATCAATACTCGATTGTGGTAATAGCTGATTCCATAGAGCAGGAATTTTCTCTAACTCTTCTTCACCTTTGCCTGATTTAATTAGCTGATAGCATGGGAAAATAGATCTGATGCCGTTTTTAAACAGGGTAATCCAGCCTTCCAATTTGCCCAAACTCCAGCTCCAACCTGTCACATTCACTAGTTCAATTAGGAGGTGTCTGACTTGTAGGAATGCAAAAAATTCCTTGTTATTGATGTGGAACTCTGTTTTTAACTCATCAAATGATTTAACAATATTTCTCTCTGAGTCCCAGAGTTGAATCACCCTACTCAGCCCTAAATCCTGCCATTTCTTGAATATTCCTGAACTAACTCCTGCGGGAAATTTCGGATTTCCCTGTATTGGGAGATATTGAGAGATTTTACAGTTTAGAGATAGTAAATTACCTGTTCTCCACCAGGCCCTTAATGGGTTGGAAAAAGATTTGAATCTTTTAATTCTGCCTGGTAGATCTTTTGGTGGACAGTGAACCAGCGCTAGCAACTGATACGGGCTACACATATTCTCCTCTAAAGATTGATTTGTAACATAATTACTCTGGGATATACAATCGGCTACCACGCGGGCTAGAAAGGCATAGTTGTAGGATCGAATGTCCGGTAGTGCGAGGCCACCGCTCTCTTTTGGTAAAGAAAGTTTGTTTAAGGATATCCTCGGTCTTTTTTCCTGCCAGAGAAATTTACTAAGTGAACCGTTTAGACAACGAATATCTTTCTCCAAGAGAATTAGTGGAATGTTCTGTAGAACATAAAGGAGTTTCGGGAGCAGGATCATTTTAAATAAAGCGATTCGTCCAGATAGAGATAGTGGGAGGGATTGACAGTTTTTAATTTTTTCCTTAATCATCACAAAGATTGGAGAGAAATTGAGGTTATACATATCCCCCGGAGATGAAGGGATTAAGATTCTAAGATATTTAAGAGATGTTTTAGACACGGTAAAGGGAATATTGCAAAGAGAGTCTTTGTTATGTCTCAGCCATAACAGTTCCGATTTTGCTTTATTAATCTTATAACCCAAGAAAGACCCGAATTGTGTAGTAATGTTTAATAATTTGGGGATGCTGATTTTGGTATCTGAAAGGTATAGCAAAAGATCATCCGCAAATAAAGCTATTTTTATAACTTGTTTCCCCACCTTAATGCCTGCAAGTTGTTGCCTGACCATATTTGCTAGTGGTTCAATCGAGATGTCGAAGAGAAGGGGGGACAGGGGGCACCCCTAACGCGTTCCCCTTCCGAGAGTTATCTGTGAAGAGGCTATAGAATTGATAATCAGGGTAGTGTGTGGTTCTTTGTAAAGATTCCTAATGAATTCAAGAAATTTACCTTTGAAACCAAAGTTTGCCAGGGATGTAAAGAGATGGTCAAAATGTATCAAATCGAACGCTTTCTCTGCGTTGATCGAAACAATAGCCAAATCAGGTGCCGCCCCCTCCCTCCGACACCTCAATTTTCCTGAAGTACTCCGTAATAAGCACGGCCTCTCTGATTTTAGCTGAGGAATTTCGGCCCCTGAGAAACCCCGCCTGGTCTGGGTGTATTACAGTGGCAAGTGGTACCTGTAGACGTTCAGCAAGAATAGAACAGAAAATTTTATAGTCTCCATTCAGGAGGGCTATGGGCCTATATGATTCTTTAAGGGAGGGATCTTTCCCTCCCTTTAGAATTAAAATAGTGTTAGAAGCAGAGAAAGAGGTGGCTACCGGGTCGCCTTTGATATACATACTGTTGTATAAGTTGTTAAGATAGGGGGTAATCTCAGAGTTCAGAATTTTATAAAACTCGTTTGGAAGACCGTCTGGTCCCGGTGATTTATTATTAGCAAGATCTGTAATTGTTTTGTTTATCTCTGTTTCAGTGATTGGGGCATTTAAAGAATTGGCCATTTCCGCTGAAATTTTTGGGCAGGATATTCGACTCCAGAATTGGGATGCCTGTGCGGTGTCTGAGCTCCTGCTTGCATAAAGGTCCTGGTAGTAGCTAGCAAAAACTTCTGCTATCGCTTCTGGATTATCAATGAGATTACCATCCTTTTGGATACTTTCAATAAGGGATGTTTTTCTTTCCCTTTTCACCAGGTTTGCCAGTAATTTACCAGATTTGTTACCGAATCTGTAGATTCTGGCTTGAAGTCTAAGGTCCCTCTGACTTTCCTGGAAGATTGCAAATGTGTCTTTAGTATTTTTGGCCCGGATGTATTTTGCCCAGTTTTCAAGTAGATAAGAGTTATATGAGTTGATTACTGAGCTGGTGATTTCTTTCTCCCTTTGTCGTATTTTCCTAACTCTTTCTACACTAAAAGCTATGATTTCACCCCTGAGGACTGCCTTTGCAGCCTCCCAAAAAAACTGGGGCGAGCCTATGTGACCCTGGTTGTGGTCGAGATAATCCAAGAATTTAAGGTTAAGCCAATTCTTAAACTTCAAATCGTTCGCAAGAAAGGAGGGAAATATGAAACGTGTTGGTCCCTTTTTGTAGCAGCTAGTCTGAACCTCGAGCGAGATGGGAGCGTGGTCCGATAGAAAGATAGGAGATAGGCCTGCTTTTACTTCTGACAAGCATATTCTATTGCTGATAAGAAAAAGGTCAATTCTGGACATCGTTTTGTGCGCTTTAGACAGACAGGTGAAGTCTCTGACATTGGGGTTTTGAAGCCTCCAGATGTCTCTTATTGCTAGGTTATGCATAATTGATTTTATTAGTTTGGCTTCTAAGTTATCCCGTTTTTGTTTAAGCGACTTACTAGAAATTCTAAGTCTATCTAATGGACACTGATATTGAAATCTCTGCCTAGTATTGAGTGTCCCTCCTGAACAGAAATAATTTTAGCCTGAATCCCGTACCAGAAACTGGGGTCTAATTTATTAGGGGCGTAAACATTGCACAGGGTGTAGATTGTTTTATGGATTTTAACTTTAATTATTACAAATATCCCATCGGGGTCTATATCACTATGGATAACCAATTGGCCAATTTTTTCCCCAATCAGGATCGCCACCCCTCTCTTCCTCCCCTCTCCCGGGGAAAAGAAAATTTCTTTCACCCAGGTTGATTTGAGTTACTGGGATTCCTCTGCTGTTAGATGTGTTTCCTGCAAGAATGCTGTATTGACCCCCGATTTCCACAGATATGTTAGAATGGCCTTTCTTTTAATCGGGGTGGAGATCCCACCCACATTCCATGAGATTAGTTTAAAATTTGCCATAGATATTTAACTAGGTATGTCTGCAGTCATCCTGAGTGTAACTGGCGCAGGTGGAGGGGAAAGGGGTGGGAAGGAAGAGAGGGGGGGGAGAGAGAAGAAAGGCAAGAGGGAAGGAGAAAAAAAAAAAAGAAAATCCACATATACAAACAGACAAATGAACATACAGCAATAACAACCACAGCAAACTTTGAATGAAAAGGAAAAAAAAAACAAAAAAAAACCTGGGGGGCTTAAAACCCCATCTATCGTATTTTCCTGGAGCAACATAATCCTGCTCATAGTAAAGAGAAGAAAATAAAATAAAAAGAAAAGGGGAGAAGAACTAAAGAACATCAGAAGACAAGGCCTGTTTTTAGCCTGGTGGATATGTGCCTGTGGTGTTAGAATCTTTTAGATGTTGTTCTACTTCTTGGAGAGTATTAAAGATGTAAACATTCTCAGCTTCTTTAATTTTAAGTTTTGCAGGATAGATAATAGTGGCTTGGTAGCCCTGTTGGATTAATTTTGTACACATAGGAGCTAGCACCCTCCTTTTGGATGATGTCTCAGCTGAAAAATCTTGAAAAAGAAGAATTTTCGATTCTCCAATGGTAAAAGGCTGGTTCTTACGATAGAATTGCATCAGGGTACCCTTATCTTGAAAATTTAGGAGTTTTGCAATTACTGGTCTGGGTCTGTGATTACCTTTGTTTTCCAACCAGGGTCTACCAAGCCTATGTGCCCTCTCTACTACTATCGGGGGATAGTTAGGTGGAATCTTATGAAGCTGAGGTAGGCGCTTAGAAATAAAGGAGTTTAAGTCCTCATAACTATTGTCCTCAGGTATCCCTATAAGACGAATATTATTTCTACGGGCGCGATTCTCAATATCTTCAAGTTTAGCCTGAATTGCGATTAGAGAGTGTTTGGTGGAATCTAGATTAGTGTTGTGTAGCGTGGTAAGATCTTCAAGATCTGACACTCTCTGCTCAATGTCATTAATTCTGCCTGCAAACTGTCTAATTTCCTGGGATAAAAGGGTAATGTCTTGTCTGATCTCTAATTTTAATACGTCAAAATTAGGAGCTAGTGCTTCCGCTATTTTAGTGACCAAAATTTGCATGTCAGATATATCAGTTAGGGAAGGTACAGTGGCAAGTGGTTCCTGTGGTTCAGCTGGGGTTTCTATGGTGTTCTTAACTCTCCTATCTTTATGCCTTGCAGCCATGGCTGGCGAGGGAGTCTTGGCATGAGAGTGAAGAAATGTATCCATGTGACACTTCAACAAAAAGAGGGGGGAGACGTGTTAGAAAGAATTGTCCGAGTGCTTGAATACGGAAGAAAGTGAGGAAAGGGAGTGAGGAAAACTGTGAGTGGATGTGAGAAGGGTACGTGCTCTTCTTTTAAGCCTGGTTTCCCAGTTCAGTTAGAAAACATAAGTGAGAGCAAACAAAGAAAAGAATATAATCCAGGGACCAGGATGTGAATATGAGACTCGCTCGTCAGAGCTTATGTGTACAAGTGAGAGATGCTAGTAGAGAGAACCACTAGTTCTATACGGAATCACTCCTCTTGAATGTTGCCTGTTATTTTTGTTCTATTGGCTGCGCAGGTGACCCTGGACCTTAAATAATCTTACTGAGGAGTATCAGAATCTATGTGTTTCTGTATCTAGACTTGTCTTTTAAAGTGAACAGATTATGGCTAGGTAGACGCTAGTTTTGAGTCAGTTGATTTAAAAATTCACCAGGAATAACCAGGTGGTCCTGGTAGATGACACCAGAGACCCTTTTTTGGGGGGGGAAGCCCAAATGGCTTAATAGAGATAGAGGGAAGACAAAAGAAAAAAAGTAAAGAGAAATTCCCTTATTACAGGGTCTAGGTTCGACTGAATGGTCAGAGGGCTTGAGAACTAGGCAGGTCTTTATGTAGCAAGATTTACAATATAAACCATCTTTAAAAGAAAAAAAGAAAAAAGGGTGTTTTGACTTTCAGCATTAAACATTAAACCTACATTCTTACATTTCAGAACAGGGGTACCAAAAAAGAGGGGGGAAAAAAAGAGAAAAAAAAAGAAAAAACCCCTCAGCAATAGGGGCAACCAGAAGGCAGCTCAAGATTTCGTATACCTATGTGTATTATAACAGCTTCCTAGGTAGTTAGGCTTATGTTAGACTATACTGAAACAATGACTAATAAATAGAATTAATAAGTCAATTCATGTCAGTTATTTTAAGCTACCTTTAACTATCTAGCTTGGGGTGTAGTGGTCCTAAATACTATTGATTGCAGCTATATTCAGGGGGACAGCATGGTATGGATGTTATATCTCCTTCCCCCCTATTCTAGAGAAATAGCTTCAGTAAGCCTAGGGGTTTATATAAACGTAAGTAGACTTTTAACTTATATTTGTTTGCAGTCTTGGTTTTACCGCCCCTCTGTATAACACAAAATCTTGCAATGGGGTAAGACTTATCTTTTTAAAATGAGTTAATTATTTATACAGATATATGGCCCTCTAGAGTGGTCTAAGACCCAACTTTAGTCCCAGAGTATTTTGAGAGCTTCTTGCTCCTTTGCCAGTTCCAGGCCAGACCTAGTCAGTCCTTAGATAATTACTTCATCTGTTTCCTTCAGTGTTTTCCGCTCCGCCCCCCCTCCGGCTATCAGTGTAAGCCGTTAACGACAAAAAGAAAAGAAGAAGGAGGACACGGAATATGCCAACTCTGGGAAACCTGTTTGAAAACTCACCCCCCTTCGCGCGTTATCCAGCCGCCACAGATGTCCGTAGTCGCCTCAGATGATTCCAATGGGTGGCCTAATTCCAGAGAAGGAACGGCTGAGCCTCCTCCTGTTGCTCCAACTGGTCCGGCGAACAACGTCAGAGCACCTCAGAGATCGTCGGCACTGGGGGAGGCAGCAACATCAGCCTGTGGAGTAAAGCAACCTGAGGTAATGTCCCCGGGCCGTAATCCTATTCCGAGCTTGAGCCCAACTCCCTCCCGCACAGCACCGGTGGGGGAGGGAGGGGGAGGCAAGAGAGGGCTGGTCTGCTGGCCGTCAGAGGGGTGAATGGAGTGCAAAGTGTATTATCGGGATGCCTGTAGAGCCGCAGCAACACGGCGGATGGATCCGTGCAGCACCTGGACGTCAGTAAGGCCGTGACGATGGAACAGGCAACAAGGTGAGATATCCGGACGTCAGTGGAGCCGTAGAAGTGCGGCAGGCACACTTTAACAGCAGAAAACGCCAACAGGGTCACAGCAACGCCAACAGGGTCACAGCAGTGCGGCACGTTTGGATGGTAGACTGTGAAAGAGTCTAATATTGATTATCATGGGGCAACTGGCGCACAGGGGTAGTTTTACCTGAAGTGAGAGCAGAGGTGTCCCTTAACAAACAGACAGGGTCCCAAAGGCTTGCGTAAATTTTGAATGTAGCAGAAAGATTCAAACCCGACAAGAGAGCAGAGATGGTAGATGCTTATATTTTGTAGCAGAAATCTAGGTAGATGGGGATAGCGGAGGCCAGTGGAATGGTGGGCCACTGGCATGGGTTCCAGATCGGTTTTTGCTTGACTGTCCATACAAAAAGCATCAGCCCAGAGACAAGAGGCTGAGGGATGGGCGCACAAAATTTACCGCCAGCAGGTATAGGACTGGAGCTGTTGCTTGGGCCACACCTGTGCAGCACACCTGTGTAGCTCCACCTCCACCGGAAACCCTCTAGAGCATGCAATTTTCTAGAGCATGCAATTTTAAGCAACTTTCTAATTTACTCCTATTATCAATTTTTCTTTGTTCTCTTGCTATCTTTATTTGAAAAAGAAAGCATCTAAGCTTGTATTTTTTGGTTCAGGACTCTGGACAGCACTTTTTTATTGGTGGATGAATTTATCCACCAATCAGTAGGGACAACCCAGGTTGTTCACCAAAAATGGGCTGGCATCTAAACTTACATTCTTTCATTTCAAATAAAGATAATATAATATATATTAATCATATATAATAGGAGTAAATTAGAAAATTGCTTAAAATTGCATGCTCTATCTGAATCACAAAATAAAAAAATTGGGTTCAGTGTCCCTTTAAGTTCTCGGGTATTATTTGATTGAACAATTGGGTGCCCGGACCTGTATTCTTCCTGAGGCTTCCGGTTGCTGAGGCTTCGCTCAGCGTTTTCCCTTGTGGACCCAGTTATGGGTTGTTACTGGAATCTTAGGCCTAAGGGCTGGTTTGGGGTTCCCCTGTACTGGGAACTTGAGCTATGTCCTTTACTCAATCTACTTGACCTGGTCATGGTTGGCCAGGTTTTCTCTGTGTCTTGCTCATTAGGCTTGATGCGCCTTAGGGTTGGATTCCCTAGGTCAGCTTGCTAGAGTAAGCCTTTGGATTCACTGCTCTGCAGGCGAATGGGTTTGCACTGTCTATGCTGCATCCATTAGACAGGGGATGTGTGTTAGCAAGCTAGTTTTAGGGGGATCCTTTCCAAGGACATCTGTGTGGGGATTGATCTCTCCTTTAGCCTGTTGCTTCGTGCCTTGAGGACATATTTTGCCCTTCTGACTCCATCCCTTTACTTAAGGGGTTATTCTCCTTCTTATGGAGATGTAGTCCCTTTCTTGGGGCTTCTCCTGGATTCAGGAGGTTGGAACTGTGGGTTATGCTGCATAACTAAACATTTTTATATAAAAGCAGTTTACTGTACCTTTTATTTGCATCATGCAAGCCTCCTCTGATTCTCTTAGCAGGTGTCGTATCTGAATGTTGGTGCACAAATATCTTATGTGCAAATGCCGCCAAAAGAAAGAATGTTAGCTTTCTCTGGGATTGATTAGAAGTCATTTGATGTCTGTGCACAGTGCCACAGCTACAAGGTATGGGCAGTCCAGCTCCAGGTCATCACTGGATACTCGGTGCTAGGGGAGGGGGCAGGGGATTTAATTTTGCTTAATTTTGTCTGGAGATGTTGACTGCACTGAGCAGATCATTTTATTTTCAAATGAACATATCCAATCCAGTATAATGACTTGAAAATTGTTTATCAATCCTGTTTCCCAACAAGTAGTGATGAAAATTTTCATCCAGCTATTCCCCTTTTTTCATTCATAACAAATGTAATACATTTGAGATGTATTGTTTACATGACAGACTAAGAGGGATAAGCAAATACCTGCTTGTTTTGTCAGGGCGCCCCAGGTAGGAGCAGTAGTGCCAATGTGTATCTATCCCTGTGTATTTGCATGTCTACAAGTATGTGTGTGTGTGTATATCTATCCCTGTATGTTTGCATGTCTACATCTATGTGTGTGTGTATATGTATCCCTGCATCTACATGTATGTGTGTGTGTATCTATCCCTGTATGTTTGCGTGTCTACATGTATGTGTGTGTATATCTATCCCTGTATCTTTGCGTGTCTACATGTATGTGTGTGTGTATATCTATCCCTGTATCTTTGCTTGTCTACATGTATGTGTGTGTATATCCATCCCTGTATCTTTGCTTGTCTACATGTATGTGTGTGTATATCTATCCCTGTATCTTTGCGTGTCTACATGTATGTGTGTGTATATCTATCCCTGTATCTTTGCTTGTCTACATGTATGTGTGTGTGTATATCTATCCCTGTATCTTTGCGTGTCTACATGTATGTGTGTGTATATCTATCCCTGTATCTTTGCTTGTCTACATGTATGTGTGTGTATATCTATCCCTGTATCTTTGCGTGTCTACATGTATGTGTGTGTATATCTATCTCTGTATCTTTGCGTGTCTACATGTATGTGTGTGTATATCTATCCCTGTATGTTTGCGTGTCTACATGTATGTGTGTGTATATCTAACCCTGTATATTTGCGTGTCTACATGTATGTATGTGTGTGTATATCTATCCCTGTATGTTTGCGTGTCTACATGTATGTGTGTGTATATCTATCCCTGTATCTTTGCGTGTCTACAAGTATGTGTGTGTCTGTGTATCTATCCCTGTATGGTTGCGTGTCTACATGTATGTGTGTGTGTGTATCTATCCCTGTATGTTTGCGTGTCTACATGTATGTGTGTGTATATCTATCTCTGTATCTTTGCGTGTCTACATGTATATGTATGTATATATATCCCTGTATGGAGATGCATGGAAATCAGTTCATCTACCTGATTGATTGATTGATTGTGTCATTGCTGGCTTTTTCTAACTTGGATGTTTTTTACAACGTCTTTTTTACTTTTGGAATAAAGTTTGGATTTTTTACAAGTGTCATTTGGAGTTTCTACAGAGAACGACTCTCTTCATATGTTGCTTTGGAGCTTTTCATACAGAGTTTGTGTGCTACTTAACTTTTGTATGTTTGTATATCTCTGATGTTTGGGGCGTGCTTGGTAGTCCCGCTCGGAGTAGCAGCCAATCCTCCAGCTGAAAACAGGGTGTGTGTCCCCGCCCACTCTCCCTAGTGCCGGTTCCGGGTCTGTGCACCGAACTTGTCAGACGTGCGCAATCTACAGTGATTTGTGACACCGTGTTATGTATCTTCTGCCTCACTGTTATTCTGCAGCCCAAGAACAAGACGGAGGTGAGTGATTTTACAGCTTATTTGTTTCTATCACTATATAGCTGTACTCACGTATCACCACAGATCTAACACAGACATGACAGATAAATCCGGCTGAAGATGAGGTGGTTTTTTTTCTTTTTACTAGCAACTTAAAGAAATCCTTGATTATATTATAAGCCAGCATACACACACTTTTAACCTGACACCTATGAGCGAAATTTTTTTTATTGGCATTTTAGTTCAGTATTGCTATATTATATCTGCAAAACAATTGCAATAAATATTCACTAATAAAATGGAAGAGGCATATGTAGTCAGTGAATTTAAGGATGATACAACTGAGTTATATAATGAAATTGTACACACATTGGACAGTCTATTTTTTTACATGGACGCCCTCAGAAAAAGGGTCATTAAACTAGACCTTGACATAAAATCTTTTTTGTTATACAAACAAGAGAAACGTATTCCCAGGGGCCTGTGTATTAGGAAATTTCCATCATTTATTGTGTCTAATACGGATTTCATTGAAAAATGGAATGCAATATTTGATACTTGTTCATTTGCATTAATGGATTTATTAATTACCTATAAGAAAAAACAAAGAATAGATCTATTGATGGAACTTAAAGAAACACAGACAATACTTAAAAACTATCAGCAGGACTCTGAGTTTAGAAAGTATGACAAGCTGTTTGAAGCAAAGATGAATTCTTTCAAAAGGTAACTGTGGAAATTCAAGTCAAGGAAACTTAGTTGTGATAAAAAGGATTATGACTCAAAACAAGTTTACAGATGGACACAGGAAGACACCTCAAGAAAGGGTTATAAATGGAACTCAAAAAATCGCAATAAGGAATCAAATTGGAAAGGGAACAAGAAGGGAAAAAGTGTACCATTCTCTGATACAGAGTATGAATGTGACTCCTCAGATGGTGATATTAATGAAGAAGGAGCAACAGCAGTTGTATTACAGGTGGATGATGTTTCACAGTATTGTGAAACCCCTACATCTCAGTCAAAAAACAGGCAACAGCAGGCCACACAAGGGGTCAGAAAAAAACACACAGAGGATGTCGAGGAGGCCATAAAAAAGCCCAGAGAAAGTCGCAGAATAAATCCAAGGACATCATACGTAACCAGATCACAGAAAGTGATGAAGAAATATGCATAGACAGAAATGTTATTAATTTATCCTCAGTAACTCTTACTTCTGAGTGTATACAAAGAAAGCGGGTCTCAAGCGAAATTTGAAATCCAAAGCACCTTTATTGTGAGCAACATAGAAAGTAAAATAATAGAACATAAAAACTACATGTAGACTAAGTGGTCAGACGCGTTTCGGCTCACCCCTTCATCTGTGACCTGTACATTATACTCTGCTAAGCATGTATATACCCTAAGGGTATTGCTGATTGGTTGATTGGTGCACAGAACAATCAGTTAATTAAAGCTGAGAGAACACCCTCTTGAAATTTTAACCCCTGGAAAAATGCATGTTACAGAAAATGCATGTTGTAAACAGACAGATTATCATCAATAAGAGCTTATGTGTACTTCTGTACAAGTGAATGTATTATCAAAAGGTCTGAATTTTGTGCCCTCCCATAATTTCAATGTTTTTGAAACAATTCTTGATATAAATTTGCGGGAAAAATCACATTACAAAAGCATTTTTATGCCAATGATGGGGGGGGGGGGGTGTCTCAAGACGATATTGACCCAAATGTTAATAAGGAATGTGATATACATGTTATGACAACTACTTCTGATCTAAATTTTTCAGAACTAAACACTGTGAGGGATTTAGAAAAGCTTTTAGAGGAAGGGGGGACTCAGGAGATGACCTTATACAGGAAAGGAACATTTCCCTTAGACATATCAAGAACAAAAGTACCTTTTACCCCTTCCATACACGCTAAAAAGTGATAGATATTTTTCAAAAAACGGTAGAAATTAAATTACGAGCCCTTAACGAAAGTGTTTCTGAAAAAGTATATACAAATCTAACATTTAAAGAAAAGTTAGCTCTTAAGGAGTTATCTAAAAATGAGAACATCATAATAAGATCATCAGATAAGGGAGGTAACGTGGTTGTCCTTAATAGGACAGACTACGTGACAGAGGTCAAAAGACAATTGAGTGACAGAAATGTATATACTAGGTTAACTGAGAATCCAACGAATAGATTTCAGAAAGAGATCACAAGTATCATCAAATATGCACGTAATAACAACATCATCACAGACAGACCATTGAGGAGAAATTAATAGTATTACATCCCATTACACCCATATTCCATCACTTTCCAAAAATACACAAAAATCCTTTGTTTCCACTGGGCAGACCAATTATTGCAGGTATTGGGTCATTAAATGAAGCAATGTCAGAACTTGTAGACACCTTTCTGCAGCCATTGGTCTGTCAACTACCCAGTTATATTCAGAATACCACTTCGTTTATCAATAAAATTGGTAATATTATATGGAAATCCAACTATAGATTAATGGTAGTGGATGTTACTTCATTGTATACATCCATTGAACATCATAGGGGTCTCACCGCCATAGAATTCTTTATTGATTCAGTCTGTAACTTTGAGGAAGCGACTAAGACTTTCTTATTGAGAGCAATTGAATATCTATTAACGCATAACTTCTTCATGTTTCAGACTGAATACTAGCTCCAGAGATCCGGGACAGCTATGGGGGCCAAGCTTGACCTCTCCTATGCCAACCTGTTCATGGGTTGGTGGGAGCTGTCCCACGTCTTTGGAGATAGTAATCCCTTCAAGGCCATGATATTTCAATATTATCGCTAGACCTGTTCTTCATTCTGGACTGTGATGAAACAACAGCAGATAATTTCTGCAAACATCTAAATTGCAACCAACATGGAATTGAGTTTACATGGATATACACTGTGTGCAGAATTATTAGGCAAATGAGTATTTTGACCACATCATCCTCTTTATGCATGTTGTCTTACTCCAAGCTGTATAGGCTCGAAAGCCTACTACCAATTAAGCATATTAGGTGATGTGCATCTCTGTAATGAGAAGGGGTGTGGTCTAATGACATCAACACCCTATATCAGGTGTGCATAATTATTAGGCAACTTCCTTTCCTTTGGCAAAATGGGTCAAAAGAAGGACTTGACAGGCTCAGAAAAGTCAAAAATAGTGAGATATCTTGCAGAGGGATGCAGCACTCTTAAAATTGCAAAGCTTCTGAAGCGTGATCATCGAACAATCAAGCGTTTCATTCAAAATAGTCAACAGGGTCGCAAGAAGCGTGTGGAAAAACCAAGGCGCAAAATAACTGCCCATGAACTGAGAAAAATCAAGCGTGCAGCTGCCAAGATGCCACTTGCCACCAGTTTGGCCATATTTCAGAGCTGCAACATCACTGGAGTGCCCAAAAGCACAAGGTGTGCAATACTCAGAGACATGGCCAAGGTAAGAAAGGCTGAAAGACGACTACCACTGAACAAGACACACAAGCTGAAACGTCAAGATTGGGCCAAGAAATATCTCAAGTCTGATTTTTCTAAGGTTTTATGGACTGATGAAATGAGAGTGAGTCTTGATGGGCCAGATGGATGGGCCTTTGGCTGGATTGGTAAAGGGCAGAGAGCTCCAGTCAGACTCCCGCCAGCAAGGTGGAGGTGGAGTACTGGTTTGGGCTGGTATCATCAAAGATGAGCTTGTGGGGCCTTTTCGGGTTGAGGATGGAGTCAAGCTCAACTCCCAGTCCTACTGCCAGTTTCTGGAAGACACATTCTTCAAGCAGTGGTACAGGAAGAAGTCTGCATCCTTCAAGAAAAATATGATTTTCATGCAGGACAATGCTCCATCACACGGGTCCAAGTACTCCACAGCGTGGCTGGCAAGAAAGGGTATAAAAGAAGAAAATCTAATGACATGGCCTCTCTGTTCACCTGATCTGAACCCCATTGAGAACCTGTGGTCCATCATCAAATGTGAGATTTACAAGGAGGGAAAACAGTACACCTCTCTGAACAGTGTCTGGGAGGCTGTGGTTGCTGCTGCACGCAATGTTGATGGTGAACAGATCAAAACACTGACAGAATCCATGGATGGCAGGCTTTTGAGTGTCCTTGCAAAGAAAGGTGGCTATATTGGTCACTGATTTGTTTTTGTTTTGTTTTTGAATGTCAGAAATGTATATTTGTGAATGTTGAGATGTTATATTGGTTTCACTGGTAAAAATAAATAATTGAAATGGGTATATATTTGTTTTTTGTTAAGTTGCCTAATAATTATGCACAGTAATAGTCACCTGCACACACAGATATCCCCCTAAAATAGCTATAAATAAAAACAAACTAAAAACTACTTCCAAAACTATTCAGCTTTGATATTAATGAGTTTTTTGGGTTCATTGAGAACATGGTTGTTGTTCAATAATAAAATTAATCCTCAAAAATACAACTTGCCTAATAATTCTGCACTCCCTGTATAGCAATGAAAGTGACAACTTTTTATTTCTCACAGTCCAGGGAGGAGAAATTGGGTCCCCACCCCAATTCTAACAAAGATGTACAGAAAAGAGACAGCAGGTAACACCCTACTTAAATACGAATCATGTCATCTCAGACATGTTGTCAGAGGCATTCCCAAGGGGGAATATATATTCGTATCAAAAGAAACTGTACCAAGGAAGAGGAATATCAAAATCAGGCACAATAGTTAGAGAATCACTTCCAATTCTCTATTCAGATCCCATTATAAGAGAAAACCTGAAACCTGGGTGTGACTTTATCCCTAAAAGAGCAAAGACATTGGCTAATTACTTGTCTCCCTCAGACATTAAGCCTACTAAAGGCACATGCTGGCTTACAAGAAAACAAGGTTTTTTTAAATTCAGGCGTCCAATTTGCAAAACCTGTAACTTTGTGTGTGAGGGAGACAAATTTATCTCTAGTACTACCAAGAGAGTGCAACAACACATGTTGTATATTTACTCACATGTGAACTGTGTAAAATACAATATACAGGGGAAACCAAGAGGTCCCTCAAAGACAGATTTCTACAGCATTTAAGATCAATTGAAGATGTAGATAGTGATACTCCGGTATCGAGACACTTTAAATTAAAACACAATTCTGGGGGGAACTTCCGGGCAGCGTCCATGACAGGATGCATCACTGCATGCTGCTCCAGCTTTTCAACTATAAACTTCACAATATGCCTACTACCAGCCTTATTCAGAAGCATAACCCTTAGAATTGAACTCTCCTGTTGTTGGTACACATAACAAGCCTACTATTTGTCTGAACTGCTGTTGGCATCAGCGCTCGGAACGGCTATACCATCTAGGCTCTAACAATACCCCCGGCGGGGCTTTCTAGGCCCTGTCGTTAAGCGGCACTCTATGTGCCTATTGTTTATTCCCTACACTTCATTTAGGAGATTGCTTGCCTAAGGACATTATACCTTATTGGCATCATTTGATAATCTCTTTGGCTGCGGCTCTGGACCTGTGTCAGGTTGCGCTTTTGAAGAAAATACAAAGATGGCGACCACATGGGTAGAGGAACTGTTTTTACTTATCGATGATCACTTTTCTAAATTGGAGCAAGTACTGATCACAGCTTTCCAACACACCCCATGTGGGTACCTGCACGAAGATGTTAAACACCCTATTTTGGCTGAGGTTCCGGAGCTAGAAGGAGAAGCATTTGGGGATTCTGACAGTGAAGCTGTATGCTCACATTTAACAAGAGATACCGCTGTAGCGCAGATCCTTTTGCCTCTCACTACGGATGTTCACTTATGTGAAAAAGCAATACCAATTGCCGGGCAGACTCTCAAACCCTCTCTTAGTTTTCTGCAGGCTAATTGGCCAGTGTGGGAAGATTTCGGCTCGGTTATATCACGGGGCTTACCCCCAGACACCCATCGGAGCCTGTCTTCAGTTTACAGTTGTGGCTATGATGACATCGGATCCCCCACGCAGCTTTTGATGTTGATTTTGCTTAGTGGGTCATACAGACCGGACTCCCTCTCAACTCCAGGCACTGCATGTCGGCTTCGAATGGCACCTAAAAACTCTCAGCACCTGCTCTTTTTGGTACTTACCTTCAGAGCAGGTATAGGTTAAACACCCCACACAGATGGATTGTCTACAAGGATAGAAAAAGAGTGCAGGGATTAGTAGACATCGCAAAGGTCAGTTATTCTACCCATAGAACTCTCACAGTTAACCATTAAATGACTGAATTTCTATTCAACCATATCTTGGGACTATTCTTGGAGACTTTGTGAATACTGGGGCACCTGGATGTTTACTACTGATGCCAACAGGATAACACATATATATCTTTCATGTGGACAAGTCCTACCTTGTGAGAGAGAACCTGTAATTTTGGACTAACCTCCTAGTCTAGACCTATAGTATTCATATTTACTGCATGCATCTAGGTTGTATTATAAAGTCTTGCTAGATCTGTGCACTGCTTTGAAGGTTTCTCTGATTGTTTTTCCTACCTATAATTATTTTAATATGTCATTAATAATTAGCTTAAATGTTTTATGCAACAGTTATGTTATGCCCACCAACAGCAGCTATTCAGTTATCGTATTCTCTCAGCTAAGAGGGCTGCCCCATTGTCTGCGGCCGAGATGATGGTCCTCTACTAGTCCTAAAGAGTCCTGGTACAGTTTGAATCAAGTTAACCGCTTGGTCTCAAGAAGTCTCTTCCTTTTTTTTTTTTTTTTTTTTGTGCCAATTCATATCCTTGCATCACAGATTAATCCTAATAGCCAATATATTTGAGATTTTTATTTTATTTATTTTATCTGATATCCCCAATTTAATGCCACTGTTTCTTATAGAGCAGGCTCAATCTCCTTCCACATTAAGAAAACAGGTTTTCCTTTCCCATCATATATATATATATATATATATATATATATACCACTGTGTGTAGAGAGACCATTTGTTTCTTTTTTAAATAACCATATTATACACAGAATTTATAAGAACATTATAATTCTTTATAATCCTTACTACAATCTAAAAATTCTCTGAGACTCAAGAGTAGTCTCTTAATGTTCATTTTAACCCCCTGTAGCTTGGTTCATTTAGGAATTATAGTAGGTCCAAGAGTGGCCTCAAGAGATATTTAGGGGGCTCCCAATTTGATTATTTACCAGCATTTTAGAATTGTTTTCACTATATCAATACTGCTGTAAAAATAGAAAATTGAGGTTCAGTTGAGATCCAAGAGGGTCTCCTTAGTTGTTGTTTTTTTTACCTCCAATACCTATCTCACATAGAGTGGAGATCCGAAAGTGGCCTCATTTACCATCTTGGAGGTTTACAAAAGATTTGGTATAATGCCTGAGTATTGTGCCCATCTCTTTATGCCTTTTTATGTAATGCAGATAATCAATCACAATGTTGTATCTCATGTTGTCTTCATTCCAAACAGTTTTTATGGTGGCATTGTACTGTATATTTCCTGTATACCTTATGTTCAACCTCAAATAAAAAGTTATTAAAAAAAAAAATGAAAACACAATTCTGACGTATCCTCTCTGGGTATACAAGGTATTGACCACGTCACCAAATGGAAAAGGGGGGGGGGGCAATAGGGAAAAGTCCTCAATAAGAGAGAGATTTTCTGGATGTTCTCACTTCAAACTAGCGAACCAGAGGGTCTTAACATAAGACGTGTCCTAGATGTTTTTACATAAGAACTACAATTGCTGGTAAAAATTTCACTACTGGAATATTGCCTACGTTAAACACATAGGTAAAGTAGTGAAGCAACCTCAATATTATTAGTGCTGTCTTGTGATGGTTGATTCTATAAATAGATACATATCCAAAAATTATCAGTATGATGGAACAGCAGATTGCTTTCAATCTTTTTTATATTCATACACCCTGGTATAGGTTTATGGTGTTGTCAGTGTCTAATGACAACTTCACTCATGGAATGACATATAACGTAAAAATGAGCTGATATAACCTCTTAAAAATTTGTACCTATGATAAACACATAGGCAAAGTGATGTAAATGGAACAGCTATATAGATGTCATTAATGTCATATGAATTTCCAAACAGAGCTTAGTAAACGTGTTGAATTAGTCACGATCTGCTATATACTGAAATTCACAAATTCTGTGTTCTACCAATAAAATCTTGTGTAGTTTAATACTTGTATTAGATCACTGTGAAGTGATAATTCCACTTATTAATTCAAGTTATTTATTGTTGCTTAAGATAATATCAGTTACTCCCTTTTTAAGGGATTAAATATTTGTGTGTTTATGCAAGTGACATATCTTAGTAAACACATAGATAAATTATTGGAAATGAGTATAACACTAATGATACTTTATGGTAAGTTTGATTTGATCTATGTAAATATATAAAATTCATCAAACTAAAATATCAATAGTTGCCAGACTGAAAATTAGATATAATGTAAATAATTAACCCTTTTAACACCAAGGTAATGTATATAGAGTCTTATCACGTAGGGTTAATATTATTCTGAACACTTTAAAAGATATTTTTTTTTAGTGTTTAAGTAAATCTAATATTTCTAATATGATATAAATAATATCTTTATCTATTTTCAGTCGATTCAACAGCTTTGGCCATGTAATATATAGCATACATAGATAGTGTATTTAGTGCTTGTTGTTAACTGTTCGGCGTTATGTTGTTAGAATCCCCAGTTTTGACCCGGATATATATCCCTAGGTTATAGGAGCATATCAGGCACACACATGTATTTTTATAATTACAGGGCTTAATAAAGGCCCAAAGAGTTTGTTCTCATTATATAAATGCTTATTGCTTGCCCAGAGTGCTTCCAGAACAGGTATAACAACCAGTGGCTACTTAAAGTTATAAGATTACATTACTATCCTTGTAAGTGCGTTCAATATGGATCCATCTTCAATCCAGCCGACGCAGAGCCATCCTCTTCCATCGAAGTCCTAACGAAGAATGAAGGTTCCTTTAAATGACATCATCCAAGATGGCGTCCCTTGAATTCCGATTGGCTGATAGGATTCTATCAGCCAATCGGAATTAAGGTAGGAAAAATCCTATTGGCTGATCCAGTCAGCCAATAGGATTGAGCTTGCATTGTATTGGCTGATTGGAACAGCCAATAGAATGCGAGCTAAATCCTATTGGCTGATCCAATCAGCCAATAGGATTGAACTTCAATCCTATTGGCTGATTGGATCAGCAAATAGGATTTTTCCTACCTTAATTCCGATTGGCTAATAGAATCCTATCAGCCAATCGGAATTCAAGGGACGCCATCTTCACTCTTCGTTAGGACGTCCATGGAAGAGGATGGCTTGAAGATGGATCCGCTCCGCTCCAGATGGATGAAGATAGAAGATGCCGTCTGGATGAAGACCCTGCCACTTGGAGGACCTCTTCTGCCCAGATCGGATGAAGACTTCTGCCCCTCTGGAGGTCCACTTGTGCCCGGCTGGGTGAAGACGGCTCAAGGTAAGGAGATCTTCAGGGGGGTAGTGTTAGGTTTTTTTAAGGGGGGATTGGGTGGGTTTTAGAGTAGGGTTAGGTGTGTGGGTGGTGGGTTTTAATGTTGGGGGGGGGTATTGTATTTTTTTTAACAGGTGAAAGAGCTGATTACTTTGGGGCAATGCCCCGCAAAAGGCCCTTTTAAGGGCTATTTGTAAATTAGTGTAGGGTAGAGAATTTTATTATTTTGTGGGGCTTTTTAAAATTTATTAGGGGGATTAGAATAGGTGTAAGTAGTTTAAAATTCTTGTAATTGTTTTTTTTCTGTAATTTAGTGTTTTTTTTCGTAATTTAATTTATTTAATTTAATTGTAATTAATTGTAGTTAGTTTAGGTAATTAATTTAATTTAATTATAGTGTAGTGTTAGGTGTAATTGTAACTTAGGTTAGGATTTATTTTACAGGTATATTTGTCTTTATTTTAACTAGGAAGTTATTAAATAGTTAATAACTATTTAATAACTATTCTACCTAGTTAAAATAAATACAAAGTTGCCTGTAAAATAAATATAAATCTTATAGTTATATTGTAGCTAGCTTAGGGTTTATTTTATCGGTAAGTATTTAGTTTTAAATAGGATTAATTTATTTAATTGTAGTAATTTTATTTAGATTATTTAAAATTATATTTAAGTTACGGGGTGTTAGACTTAGGTTTAGACTTAGGTTTAGGGGTTAATACCTTTAATATAGTAGCGGCGACATTGGGGGTGGCAGATTAGGGGTTAATAAATGTAGGTAGGTGTCGGTGGTGTTAGGGACGGCAGATTAGGGGTTAATAAAATGTAACTAGTGTTTGCAAGGCGGGAATGCGGCGGTTTAGGGGTTAATATATTTATTAAAGTGGCGGCGATGTCCGATCGGCAGATTAGGGCTTAATATATTTATTAAAGTGTTTCCAATGTGGGGGGGGGGCTCGGTTTAGGGGTTAATAGGTAGTTTATGGGTGTTAGTGTACTTTTTAGCACTTTAGTTAAGAGTTTTATGTTACGGCTCTTAACTCTTAACTACTGACTTTTAAATGCGGTAGAAGTCTTGTCAGGAGAGGGTCTACTGCTCACTTCTTCCAAGACTCGTAATACCAGCGTTAGGCAAATCCCATTAAAAAGATAGGATACGCAATTGACGTAAGGGGATTTGCGGTAAGCTCAAGTTGCGGAAGAAAAGTGAGCGGTGAGCCTGTACCTGCCAGACTCGTAATACCAGAGGGCGTTAAAAATCAGTGTTGGGACCCCTCAACGCTGCTTTTTAAGCCTAACACAAGACTTGTAATCTAGGCATAAGTCTCTATAAGAGCAACATGCTATGCTCATAGAAGTAATTTTGCCAACATTTAAGCAGCGTAACATATCGGCTTTTATAAATCCGGAACATACGTTTTTTATAAATCCGGAACATACACTAATTATTTTAGATAAAATTCTTTTGCTGAAATGTGATATGTTACTGCAATTTCTAATAGTGTGAAAAATGTCTAGTCCGCATTACATATTGCTTAAGTGTCAATAGATTATATTATGTTATATATATTTTTAGCATGTTCTAATTAGACCTTAAGTGCTTTAAGTATGCACTATAGAGGGAAGTGTTCGCTCTGATGTCAGTGTCCAATCAGGTTACGATTTAAGGAATACATTAATTGATACAGCTTTATAAGGTGTAAGAGCTGATCTCCAGGTAAGCAGTGAATAAGTGCGCATGCGCACGAAACGCGTCTGCATGGAGATCAGTTCATCTACCTGATTGATTGTGTCATTTCTGGCTTTTTCTAACTTGGATGTTTTTTACAACGTCTTTTTTACTTTTGGAATAAAGTTTGGATTTTTTACAAGTGTTGTTTGGAGTTTCTACAGAGAACGACTCTCTTCATATGTTGCTTTGGAGCTTTTCATACAGAGTTTGTGCGCTACTTAACTTTTGTATGTTTGCATATCTCTGATGTTTGGGGCATGCTTGGTAGTCCCGCTCAGAGTAACAGCCAATCCTTCAGCTGAAAACAAGGGGTGTGCCCCCGCCCACTCGCCATAGTGCCGGTTCCGGGTCTGTGCACCGGACTTGTCAGACGTGCACAATCTACAGTGATTTGTGACAACATTATATATCCCTGTATGTTTGCGTGTCTACATGTATGTGTGTGTATATCTATCCCTGTATCTTTGCGTGTCTACATGTATGTGTGTGTGTGTGTATATCCATCTATCTCTGTATCTTTGCGTGTCTACATGTATGTGTGTGTATATCTATCCCTGTATCTTTGCGTGTCTACAAGTATGTGTGTGTGTGTGTATATCTTTCTCTGTATCTTTGCGTGTCTACATGTATGTGTGTGTGTATCTATCCCTGTATGTTTGCGTGTCTACATGTATGTGTGTATACCTATCCCTGTATCTTTGCGTGTCTACATGTATGTGTGTGTATATCTATCCCTGTATGTTTGCGTGTCTACATGTATGTGTGTGTATATATATCCCTGTATGTTTGTGTGTCTACATCTATGTGTGTGTATATCTATCCCTGTATCTTTGCGTGTCTACATGTATGTGTGTGTATATCTATCCCTGTATCTTTGCATGTCTACAAGTATGTGTGTGTGTGTGTATATCTATCTCTGTATCTTTGCGTCTACATATATGTGTGTATATCCCTGTATTTTTGCGTGTCTACGTGTATGTGTGTGTATATCTATCCCTGTATCTTTGCATGTCTACATATATGTGTGTGTATATCTATCCCTGTATCTTTGCGTGTCTACATGTATGTGTGTATATCCCTGTATCTTTGCGTGTCTACATGTATGTGTGTGTATATCTATCCCTGTATCTTTGTGTGTCTACATGTATGTGCGTGTATATCTATCCCTGCATCTTTGCGTGTCTACATGTATGTGTGTGTATATCAGACTATCCCTGTATCTTTGCTTGTCTACATGTATGTGTGTGTATATCTATCCCTGTATCTTTGCTTGTCTACATGTATGGGTGTGTATATCTATCCCTGTATCTTTGCGTGTCTACATGTATGTCTGTGTATATCAGACTATCCCTGTATCTTTTCTTGTCTACATGTATGTGTGTGTATATCTATCCCTGTATCTTTGTGTGTCTACATGTATGTGTGTGTATATCTATCCCTGTATCTTTGTGTGTCTACATGTATGTGTGTGTATATCTATCCCTGTATCTTTGCTTGTCTACATGTATGACAGTATGGGTGTGTATATCTATCCCTGTATCTTTGCGTGTCTACATGTATGTGTGTGTATATCTATCCCTGTATCTTTGCTTGTCTACATGTATGTGTGTGTATATCTATCCCTGTATCTTTGTGTGTCTACATGTATGTGTGTGTATATCTATCCCTGTATCTTTGTGTGTCTACATGTATGTGTGTGTGTGTATATCTATTCCTGTATCTTTGTGTGTCTACATGTATGTGTGTGTGTGTGTGTGTATATCTATCCCTGTATCTTTGTGTGTCTACATGTGTGTGTGTATATCTATCCCTGTATCTTTGTGTGTCTACATGTATGTGTGTGTGTGTGTATATCTATCCCTGTATCTTTGTGTGTCTACATGTATGTTTACTTGGGGTGTATGCCAGAGGATTGGCGGTGCACCCCCCCAGACAGAGGTAAAACAGATATTAAAATAGAAGACTCACCAGAAGTGAGGTAACATTGCAGTTTTCGATGAAATGCACTTCTCATCAGAACACCGGCATTTAGTGGGAAGGAGGGAGGAGGTTGAAGGAGGAGAGGGGGATCCATGACGGAAAAGTGATCTGGGAGAGGGAGGGGGGTTTGTTAATATGGGGGGGGGGGCACTTCCTGTGTTTACAGCAAGTAAAAAAGTGCTATTTTAAAAAACAAACAAAAAAAAAAAAACATGATTTAGAGCAAACTGGGTACTGGCAGACAACTACCAGTAAGATAGTGGCAAATAGGTAGAGGGGGGAGGGTTAGAGAGCTGTTTTGGGGGGCTCAGGGAGTTTGGGTGGTAAGGGGGGACTCTATACTGTAGAAAGTATAAAATAAAAATACTAGGGTTGCACCGATACCATTTTTTTATGACTGAGTACAAGTACCGATACTTGTTTTCAAATACTCGCCGATACCAATTACCGATACTTTTTTTTTTATGTCATGTGACAGTTTACCAAGCACATAAAGAGCTCTACCTAATAACTACTTAGAATGTAATAAAATTGTAAATATTAATAGTTTATTTATAGAATTTGTACAAACACACATAAAATTTTATATATACTAAATTCCTAAGGTGCACCTTAATGGATTAAAATTAATATGTAAAAATTCCTAACATACAATATATACACATATTTCAATTCAAATTCAATATGTGCTCTATTAAAATCAAATGTATCCCAAAGTCTTTAAAGAAAGCTAAAATAGCTCATTGTCAATCTTCTTTTGTGTATAAAGATATTTTGTGTCCAATAATGTAACTTTGTTAGTTAGTGCCTTTTTGAACCCGTTAGTTAACTGAAACAATGTCTTTTAGATTCTTTTATGATAATACTTTTTCAATGTCTCTCAGGTTTAAATATCTTTAGGGAGATTTCCAAAGTGTGAGCTTTAGACCCCTTAGTAACCCTTTTTTGATCACACTAGACTACGAAAGTTTTTTTCCTCTTTCCCCGACCGTGCCCTTTACCTTTACAGGCGGTTATCCGGCGTCTCTGCTATCAGCCGTAAGTGTAGGTCTTGGCGTGTGTTCATACACGTGTCCGGTATCGTAAACAAATGACTCGGTCGGGTTGCCGGTGCTATCTATCAAACTGTGGGTTACCTTGGGTGTCCATTCGTTTCATAGATGATATAATTTTAACTCTTGTTTACATAGTTTTTCTCGAGATAATACACGGCTATTTGTGTTTGTAGTATAGGTGGTGGTTTTAACAGGCATAAATAGCCATTTCAATTAACAACATGAAGGTAAAGATGCAAATCTGGCCTGTTAGAAGTACATGACGATTTGTACAGGATCTTAGTATGGTGAGCTTTCACAAGCATAAATCTGGTTCCGAAAAGAGCCAAAGTCGAGAAGGGTCTGTTTACTTCCACTTTCAGCAGCTAACAAAGTTGCTGAATGCCCATGTCTAGTTTTATATTATTTACAAATGACTTCTTTACCTTCATGTTGTTAGTTGAAATGGCTGCCTGTTAAAACCACCACCTATACTACAAACACAAATAGCCGTGTATTATTTAGAGAAAAACTATGTAATCTATGAAACGAACGGACACCCAAGGTAACCCACAGTTTGATAGATAACACCGGCAACCTGACCGAGCAATTTGTTTACGATACCGGACACGTGTATGAACACACGCCAAGACCTACACTTACGGCTGATAGCAGAGACGCCGGATAACCACCTGTAAAGGTAAAGGGCACAGTCGGGGAAAGAGGAAAAAAACTTTCGTATTCTGGTGAGTTCTAAAAAAGGGTTACTAAGGGGTCTAAAGCTCACACTTTGGAAATCTCCCTAAAGATATTTAAACCTGAGAGACATTGAAAAATTATTATCATAAAAGAATCTAAAAGACATTGTTTCAGTTAACTAACGGGTTCAAAAAGGCACTAACTAACAAAGTTACATTATTGGACACAAAATATCTTTATACACAAAAGAAGATTGACAATGAGCTATTTTAGCTTTCTTTAAAGACTTTGGGATACATTTGATTTTAATAGAGCACATATTGAATTTGAATTGAAATATGTGTATATATTGGATGTTATGAATTTTTACATATTAATTTTAATCCATTAAGGTGCACCTTAGGAATTTAGTATATATAAAATTTTATGTGTGTTTGTACAAATTCTATAAATAAACTATTAATATTTACAATTTTATTACATTCTAAGTCGTTATTAGGTAGAGCTCTTTATGCGCATTTTTAAGTGTAATTACTGGGAAAATCACACATTGTGAGTTGCAAAAATTACCATTTTAGGGTACATTATCTTGTTATATAGTTTACCAAGCACAATACAGACTAATTATTTGAGTCCTTCTTTATAATTATAAAGGACTGTGATTCAAAAGACATTATGAGATAATAAAAAAGTTCACTGAACATGTTTATAAATAAAAAATATTACAATAAAATATTAAATTTAAAGGGGTGATACAACTGGGTTGTAGGGCTGTTATATAACATCAATCTGACATTTGTATGGAGGTTCGACTCTAAGTTGAACAGTCTTTCACTTTCCAAACTACTGCATGGGGCAGAAAGATATTTTTGGGCCATTTTAGCCAGAGCTGGAAATCTGTTTATTAACTGCCCAGTACTTCAGGGGTTTGTCTGAATGAGGTACAGTGATCTCTCCTACAATAATACAAATAACAGCAATTTGTATTGGCAGAACAGTAGTAAACAATTTTTAGTTTAGTCTCCACTCCAGTTTAAAATGAAATGGGAACATGCAGTTTGAAAAAACGCCACAAGATAGCATATGGGTAGGAAGTGGAGGTATCGGTATAAGTATCGGTGCATTTGCACGAGTACAAGTACTCATGCAAATACTTGGTATCGGTACCGATACCAATACTAGTATCGGAATCGGTGCATGCCTAAAAAATACCCTTTTATTTTAGTACTGGCATACTTTATGCCAGTACTTAAGATGGGGGTGAACATTTTGGAGTGGGGGATGGAAGAGATCTGTTTGAAGGGGATCAGGGGGTGGGATGTGTCAGGTGGGAGGCTGATCTCTACACTAAAGCTAAAATGAACCATACAAGCTACCTAATTAACCCCTTCACTGCTGGGCATAATACACGTGTGGTGTGTAGCGGCATTTAGCGGCCTTCTAATTACCAAAAAGCAATGGCAAAGTCATATATGTCTGCTATTTCTGAACAAAGGGGATCCCAGAGAAGCATTTACAACCATATGTGCCATAATTGCACAAGCTGTTGGTAAATAATTTCAGTGAGAAACCTAAAGTTTGTGAAAAAATTAACGATTTTTTTTATTTGATCGCATTTGGCGGGGAAATAGTGGCATGAAATATACCAAAATGGGCCTAGATCAATACTTTGCGGTGTCTACTAAAAAAATATATATACATGTGAAGGGTTATTCAGCGATTCCTGACAGATATCAGTGTTACTATGTAACTATCGCTAATTTTGAGAAAAAAAATGCTTTGGAAATAGAAAAGTGCTACTTGTATTTATTGCCCTATAACTTGTAAAAACAAAAAACAAAGAACATGTAAACATTGGGTATTTCTAAACTCAGGACAAAATTTAGAAACTATTTAGCATGGGTGTTTTTTGGTGGTTGTAGATGTGTAACAGATTTTGGGGGTCAAAGTTAGAAAAGGTGTGTTTTGTTCCATTTTTTCAAAAATTTTTATAATTTTTTATAGTAAATTATAAGATATGATGAAAATAATGGTATCTTTAGAAAGTCCATTTAATGGCGAGAAAAACGGTATATAATATGTGTGGGTACAGTAAATGAGTAAGAGGAAAATTACAGCTAAACACAAACACAGCAGAAATGTAAAAATAGCCCTGGTCCCAAACGGTCCAGGGCTCAACTTCACTAGGTGGTAGTTGGAAAAGTGGAAAAGTGATCTGGTCACTCTGAATCTAGTATTGTAGTTTCAAATCTTTACTACCAACTTGAACTTCAGGTGTTGTCTCCTGTCGGTTGTAGCACTAACACTGGAAAAATCTAGTCTGTCCTTCAGCAATGGTCTCCTGATTCTATCTCACAGTCATAGCTCTTGTATCTGTGGTTTTATTACCTGGCTAACTCCTGCTGTTTCCATCACACCTGATTACTTTAGGGCAATGCCCCGCAAAAGGCCCTTTTAAGGGCTATTTGTAATTTAGTATAGGGTAGGGAATTTTATTATTTTGGGGGACTTTTTTATTTTATTAGGGGCTTAGATTAGGTGTAATTAGATTAAACTTCTTGTAATATTTTTTTATTTTTTGTTTTTTTTGTAATATAGTTTAGTTTATTTAATTGTATTTTATTATAGAAAATTGTGTAGTGGGGTTGTATGATAAAACTTTGTAATATTCTGTGTCCTTAAGTATCCTATCTGCCTCTTTGAGATATTCTGTTACAAGAGGCAGATAGGATACTTAATATCCTAGGATACAGGATATTACAAAGTTTTATCATACAACCCCACCACACAATTTTTTACCTCATATCAGTCACTTATTAGCAAAGGGGCCACAAATAACATTCTTAACAAGAACGAACGAAACTTTCTTAAAGTCAGTAATCCAAGTGTGGCTCATTACTATCACTTACCCAAAATTCACAAAAGCCTAACAAACCCTCCAGGTCGCCCCATCATTGCTGGTATTGACAATCTCACTTATAATTTATCATATTATGTGGATATTATTTTACAGAAATATGTTTTAGGTTTGCAATCATATATTAAGGATAGTACAGATTTGATAAATAAGTTAAGAAATATCAAAAACACAGGGGATCTCATTTGGATCACATGTGACGTCAGTTCATTATATTCAAATATTGCACACCATCTTGGTATACAAGCAATTTCTGTTTTTTTGAATCGGGACCAGTTTATGCCAAATATCCAGAGAGAATTTGTTTTAGAATGCATTGATTTCATTCTCAAGCATAATTATTTCATTTATCAGGATGTTTATTATTTGCAGATCAAGGGGACCGCCATGGGCACCAGATTCGCCTCTAGCTTCGCCAATATTTTTATGGGCGTTTTTGAGGAAGCATTCATTTACAACTCCTCAGCAGGGGCGAATCTGGTGTTCTATGGCCGTTACATTGACGACTTGATTTTTATATGGAATAGCTATCAACCCTCAGCACATTCATTTGTAAAATCCATGAATAATAATGACATGGGTCTTACTTTCACAGCAAATATAAATTTAGAGACAATAGATTTCTTGGATCTGACCCTCAGTTGGGATAAGATGGCAATCTTAGTTCAAAAACTTTCTTCAAACAAGTGGACAGCAAGTTATTTAGATTATATAAGTAACCACCATAAAAACTGGCTATCTAACATCCCATACAGTCAATTTGAAAGGATCAAACATAACTGCCCAGATCCAAATATATTTGAAGAACAAAGTCACATAATATATGACAGATTTGTTGAAAAGGGTTACCCAACTGATCTCTTAGATGATTGTCTCAGCAAAGTTAGAGATCTAGATAGAAATAAACTGTTAAACAAGAATAAACAGACCAAAAACAAAGAAGAGAATACATTTTTAGAACCACTTTTTATAACCCAATACAATTCAAATTACACACAGATCCAGGGAGCCATAAACAGACATTGGCACATTATCCGGAGGGACCCCATTTTGAAGACCCTTTTGGGAGACCATCCAAAGATTGTATATACTAGAGCACCTACACTCAGAAGTAAATTAGCACCAAGCAAGAAGGTAAAACATGTCTCTTCTAATACACAATTGACAATAAAGAAAAAAACAAACTCCTTTTTGGAACAAATAGGTGTTTATAAATGTGGACAGAAAAAGTGCAACACATGCAGATTTATAACATCTGGAAAAAAGACTTTCCAGTCTTATGTTAGTGGAGAAGTCTTTAACATTACTAGGTTTTTAAATTGCAACTCTGCTTACGTTGTATATGTTCTGGAGTGCTGTTGTGGGATCCAGTACGTAGGCCGTACCTCTAGAAAAGCCAAAATATGTTGGGGCGAACATTGGCGGAACTGCAAGAATTGCAGCAAGAAAAAGATCAAACACAGCATTCCAGAACATTGCCTGAACAAACACAATGGTAACTCTGATATTTTCAGATTTTATCCTATTGATTACATTCCACCCTCTACAAATTATAATAGAATCACAGAATTAAGAATCCGGAAAACTTTTTGGATCCATAAACTAAAAACTTTACATCCACTTGGTCTCAATTCCAATCTTGATCTAGCGGCATTCAACTAAAGGTCATCCATAGCACTATGCTCAATCTTCTCATTTCCCCCCCCCCCCCTTTTCTATTGGTCCAATCCCCCTTTTTCATCTGCCTCGCATTATTCTCATACTAGCATTTCCTAAAAAGCTTTAGTAATATTCTTACTCTCATAATCGTTACTGATACGTACACATTTTGCTCTATGATTCACCTTTTTATATATTCATTTGTTACAACTACTCATTCACATTTTAACTATATGGTATTATTCCTACCAGTCAGATCTCACATTGCATATACATTGCAATCATATTGACCATAATTTAATATTACATTCACCTTCGGAGTAAACAGACATCAACCAGTTCATATAGCTATCACTATTTTACCCTTTCCAGTTTATCATTGTGATAACATTTATTCTTCTTCCTACACACCATTCAATTATACCAATTATCTATTGCCCCTTATGGGCTTTAAATAGGTCCCCGTTCTAGTGTCATTCTTAATTTGGTTAGATAGATGTACCAGTCCAGGTCCTATTTCACGTTCATGGTTTTATTATATAGTTATGTTCGTCATCCACTCTTTTTCGACAGCCAATTCCATATATCTACTACTGTAAATCTTTGAAACAATATGTAAGGTTTTCTGACACATTCCTTCATGTACATTTATTATCATGAATTTTTTCTCTATACACGTACATCGTAATGTATATATTATGTATATACTATTCATTAATTGACATTACTTATTGCCTTTTGTTTGGTCACACATGATTACAAGCAATTTTTATGGTCCTGTGATGCATTTTACATCTCTTCGCTTTTTTCTTTTAAAAAAATATATACTATTATTTTCTAATACCATATCCAACCTTTTTATGTATAAAGGGGACAGCTTTTAATAGCGCCCATGAGACATTTAGCCTTTATCGATCCCTTCACAACGTCACTGAGGATTAGAAACATAGCCTTCAGATGGCTCAGTATATATCAACATGCAATTCAGGGAAGAATGATACATAATGCCACACATAATGTGGTCCTGTCATTCTATACTTTCTTCGGGGTCCAAAAGTGTAAGCAAAAAATATTTTTATTAAATATTTTTATTCAATATCACCTTTTGTCCTTTTGACATCCCATTATTATTATATATCTTTCCTCTCATAATATACTATACAGTTGCCAGAAGGTTAACATCTTAATTATAATATTTTTTTCTTACACAGGATCTTTAATGAAAATCCTCCTGTGATCTCAAAAAAACTCTTAGTATTTGCATATATCCTTTTAAATTGCAGTCTGTTATTCACAATACCAAGGATTAGTCACCATGCACACTGCCATCAGTATTTCAAATTTTACAATCGATACACATTTATCAAATTTTTTAGACATTATTGAACATAGATGGAACAAGAAAAAGACAGCGCCTCATAGTGCAAATAAATTTCAAAAGAAGAAGGGGTGTGCAATCACATCAGAGAACTTCAAATGTAGAAATACTCACAAGAGCATTGGCACCCTTAGAGAAGAAGGTGCAAATGTGCAGGCTGACGTTTATTCAGCAGTCAGTACGCTGTGTAATGGAAATCCAGGTTCCCACCGATGCAGCCTTGGACTCTCCTCCGCAGTCTAAGGCAGGATTCTCTGGAGCCGTGCTGTATGGGAGAAAACAGGCAAATCTCCCCTGCGTGTAACCAACCGGCACCCGGGTCGGTGTTTAAGATGGACAGTTCACAATGAAAATAATCTGTCAGTGACAGAATGACTTGGCATGTGAATAAAAAAGCCGCAAAAGTCAGGCTATAATATAAAAGGATTTAAAAGTATTTATTGTTTGAGCTTTAGACGCGTTTCTCGGCCTCAAACTCCTGGCCGTTTCATCAAGTAGAAAATATTTACCTTTATATTTTCTACTTGATGAAACGGCCAGGAGCTTGAGGCCGAGAAACGCGTCTAAAGCTCAAACAATAAATACTTTTAAATCCTTTTATATTATAGCCTGACTTTTGCGGCTTTTTTATTCACATGCCAAGTCATTCTGTCACTGACAGATTATTTTCATTGTGAACTGTCCATCTTAAACACCGACCCGGGTGACGGTTGGTTACACGCAGGGGAGATTTGCCTGTTTTCTCCCATACAGCACGGCTCCAGAGAATCCTGCCTTAGACTGCGGAGGAGAGTCCACGGCTGCATCGGTGGGAACCTGGATTTCCATTACACAGCGTACTGACTGCTGAATAAACGTCAGCCTGCACATTTGCACCTTCTTCTCTAAGGGTGCCAATGCTCTTGTATTTCGACATTTGACGTTCTCTGATGTGATTGCACACCCCTTCTTCTTTTGAAATTTATTTGCACTATGAGGCGCTGTCTTTTTCTTGTTCCATCTTTAGATTTGTTCTGATCAGACATCATCAAAGACCAGCTGCCTGCTGCACATTGAACACCTACACTGTGGCAAGAATTTTTTCATCCTATTCACAGAGACTTTGACGGCATAAGTCATTTTCTTCTATAGCACCTATTTGGGACTCATTCACACGATAAGCACTTTTTTATTTCATTATTATTGTGGCATTTTATACATATTTTTGATTTTTTTCACTAGTTTGTTGCTATATTGCTTTATTATTTGTGCTTTATTATTTGTGTTTATTGCCAATGATATTTATGTGATACTTTATAGTTACACAAAAATTGGTATTTCACAGATTGATATATTTTTCGGTACAGCAAAAGAACACTGATCACTGTTTTATTTCATATATTCTATAGCGCATTCTACATTAGTAGTTGACAATCACTATTTCAAAAGTATTCGCTTCACACTTGGTTTCACTTCACTTCCATTGATTCGTTTGCCTCCATACGATCACACCTCTTCAATATATATTTCAGACACAGTTTTTTACCAAGTTTTTAATTTCTTTTTTTGATTTATTTGGCGCACTCTATTACCATCCCTTGGTTTATTCCTCCATTATTGAACATAGTGTCAAAATACAAACAAACTCTACACACTCTTCACAAATATTTTTTTTATATATATATATGCAGCGTTCTACAATATTTCATAGATCAAATGTACTTAAGCTTCTGTTTTGATGCAAATCATAAATATTCTTAACATCAACATGTTTTTATTTTCTAGTCAAGAAGCTTCTATTATTTTATTTCTATGTAATTTGTTCCGATATTGTTATATTTTAGATTTGTATACAATGTATCTAAGGCGAGGATTGGTTTAATTCTGACCAATGAAATGTTCTGGCACCTTTTTTAAACCTGTTTTTCACTTACATGTGTAATTCATTATATTTGCTGAAACGGCCAGGAGCTTGCGGCCGAGAAACGCGTTTAAGCTCTCAAAATAAATTGTCCTTACATCTTTTTATCTGAGCTTAGTTGTATTGGCTTTTTTATTACCATAAACCTTGCTGCTATCACAGAGTTTTGTCCTTCACTTATATCTCCGTTGAGAGACTTTTTAGGAACATTAGCTCCAAGTGTATGCTGCACGCAGTGAAAGCTGCTTACATAGCGTTGCTCCAGACGATCCCTTCTTGACTCGTGGAGGAGAGCCCACAGCTGCATCTTGGAAGTTTGGATACCATCTACTTTTCAGCGTACTGACTGCTGTGAAAACATCAGCCTGCTCATTCGCACTTCTTTATATAAGAGTGCCAGTTCTCTTATGAGTATATTTTCAACTGTTTGTCTCCTGTTGTGACCCCATCTTTTGGAACTTATTTACACTATGAGGTGCTGTCTTCTTTTGTTCATTTAATATATTTAATGTAGGTGGCGGCGGTGTAGGGGGGTCAGATTAGGGGTTAATATATTTAATGTAGGTGGCGGCGGTGTAGGGGGGTCAGATTAGAGGTTAAATTATTTAATGTAGGTGGCGGCGGTGTAGGGGGGTCAGATTAGAGGTTAATATATTTAATGTAGGTGGCGGCGGTGTAGGGGGGGTCAGATTAGGGGTTAATATATTTAATGTAGGTGGCGGCGGTGTAGGGGGTCAGATTAGAGGTTAATATATTTAATGTAGGTGGCGGCGGTGTAGGGGGGTGCGATTAGAGGTTAATATATTTCATGTAGGTGGCGGCGGTGTAGGGGGGTCAGATTAGAGGTTAATATATTTAATGTAGGTGGCGGCGGTGTAGGGTGGTCAGATTGGGGGTTAATATATTTAATGTAGGTGGCGGTGGTGTAGGGGGGTCAGATTAGAGGTTAATATATTTAATGTAGGTGGCGGCGGTGTAGGGGGGGTTAGATTAGAGGTTAAATTATTTAATGTAGGTGGCGGCGGTGTAGGGGGGCCAGATTAGAGGTTAATATATTTAATGTAGGTGGCGGCGGTGTAGGGGGGGTCAGATTAGGGGTTAATATATTTAATGTAGGTGGCGGCGGTGTAGGGTGGTCTCCTGTTGTGACCCCATCTTTTGGAACTTATTTACACTATGAGGTGCTGTCTTCTTTTGTTCATTTAATATATTTAATGTAGGTGGCGGCGGTGTAGGGGGGTCAGATTAGGGGTTAATATATTTAATGTAGGTGGCGGCGGTGTAGGGAGTCAGATTAGAGGTTAATATATTTAATGTAGGTGGCGGCGGTGTAGGGGGGTGCGATTAGAGGTTAATATATTTCATGTAGGTGGCGGCGGTGTAGGGGGGTCAGATTAGAGGTTAATATATTTAATGTAGGTGGCGGCGGTGTAGGGTGGTCAGATTGGGGGTTAATATATTTAATGTAGGTGGCGGTGGTGTAGGGGGGTCAGATTAGAGGTTAATATATTTAATGTAGGTGGCGGCGGTGTAGGGGGGGTTAGATTAGAGGTTAATATATTTAATGTAGGTGGCGGCGGTGTAGGGGGGTCAGATTAGGGGTTAATAAATTTAATGTAGGTGGCGGCGGTGTAGGGGGGGTCAGATTAGGGGTTAATATATTTAATGTAGGTGGCGGCGGTGTAGGGTGGTCTCCTGTTGTGACCCCATCTTTTGGAACTTATTTACACTATGAGGTGCTGTCTTCTTTTGTTCATTTAATATATTTAATGTAGGTGGCGGCGGTGTAGGGGGGTCAGATTAGGGGTTAATATATTTAATGTAGGTGGCGGCGGTGTAGGGGGGTCAGATTAGAGGTTAAATTATTTAATGTAGGTGGCGGCGGTGTAGGGGGGTCAGATTAGAGGTTAATATATTTAATGTAGGTGGCGGCGGTGTAGGGGGGGTCAGATTAGGGGTTAATATATTTAATGTAGGTGGCGGCGGTGTAGGGGGTCAGATTAGAGGTTAATATATTTAATGTAGGTGGCGGCGGTGTAGGGGGGTGCGATTAGAGGTTAATATATTTCATGTAGGTGGCGGCGGTGTAGGGGGGTCAGATTAGAGGTTAATATATTTAATGTAGGTGGCGGCGGTGTAGGGTGGTCAGATTGGGGGTTAATATATTTAACCCCTTAAGGACCAGCGACGTACCCTGTATGTCGCTGGCCTTTTTTTGGGACTTGATTGTTTTATACCGTGGTCTTGCCACCAGTGTTGAGACTGCTCTATTCCACAAAGCCTTCTGGAGGGAGGGCATTAATAGCGTGTTCTTGCTAGACTTGTGCTATTATGTCCTGAAAAAACCCTTAACGACCAGTGACATACAGGGTATATTGTGGTCATTAAGGGGTTAATGTAGGTGGCGGTGGTGTAGGGGGGTCAGATTAGAGGTTAATATATTTAATGTAGGTGGCGGCGGTGTAGGGGGGGTTAGATTAGAGGTTAATATATTTAATGTAGGTGGCGGCGGTGTAGGGGGGTCAGATTAGGGGTTAATAAATTTAATGTAGGTGGGGGCGGGCTCCAGGAGCGGCGGTTTAGGGGTTAAACACTTTATTTAGTTGCGGCGGGGTCCGGGAGCGGCGGTTTAGAGGTTAAACACTTTATTAGGTATTGCAGTGGGGGATTGCGGTTGACAGGTAGACTGCTACGGCTGCTCTTTATGGCGAGGTGAAAATGGAGTAAGTTTTCTCCATTTTTGCCACGTAAGGCCTGGCGCTGGATATTGGATACCAAATTGCGCGGGTTTTATATGTTAATCTATGGGGAAAAAAACTACGTCCGACGGGTGAAATATACATGCCGCATTTATATGTGGCGCTGTTTATAGGATACCAAACTGGCGCAAAAATCGGCGTCGCCGGCTTTTGCGGGCGACGCTGCATATCGGATGGGGCCACTGCTATGTAGAATTCCTGTCAAAACTGCAAGGACTGAACCCATCTGTAGTGCAACCATTTATTCATGCTAACATACTTTACATTTTACTAGCTCAGAACTTTTAAAATACATTTTAGTAATACAATGTAAAGTAATTTGAATAAATTGAGTAACAACAAAAAAAAAATCTTTATTCTAAGCTCTTGTGGAGAGTTTTAGTACAGAGGTTTATTATCACTGTATAGGTCTGTAACGTAATCTGATTGCGAGCATGACTTCTTCCTGCTGTGTGCGATGTAGGATCAGTGTATGATTGCTTCTGGAACAGTATAAGACAGACGTGCAGTCAGATTCAGATTAATAAAAAAAAACAATAATTTAGCTGCATTCTTTGCAATTGTTTGAAAATGAAAAGCAAGTGGCCCTTTAAATGAACAAATAAAGGAACATGTGATGGGTGATGCAAAAAATGAGTTCCTTTGTTCATGCCATTAAATAGGTTACTCTAAAGGCAGGAAAGTATTTTCTGCAGGACAGAAAGTGTTCAAAGGTTTTACACTATTCAGACAGGAACAGTTTCAGGAGTCCAAATGTAACTATCCTGTCAGTTTATTTATTGATTCCTGTCAGCTAACAAGTATAAAAGCTTCACTTTTGTTTTTGGCCAATCCTGACTCCATAAAAAAATACTATGAAAGAAAAACATTTTTTTTTATGTTGCTGTTGACTTGTAGCAGTTACACTAGCAAATACTTTATTTAAAGGGACACAAAACCCAAAACGTTTTGTTTCTTGATTCAGATAGAGTGTACTTATGCAAACAACTTTCAAGTTTACTTTTATAATCAATATTGCTTAGTATCCTTTTTTTTGTTTTTTTGAAGGCGCAGCAATACACTACTGGGAGCTAGCTGAACACATTAGTAAGCCAAGCATAAGAGGCATATATTCTCAGCCACCAATCAGCAGCTAGTATACTTTTCAACAGAGGATACGGAGAGAACAAAACAAATTAGATAAAAGAAGTAAGTTGGACAGTCGTTTAAAATGGTATGCTCCATCTGAATTATGAATTATTATTATTATTATCAGGTATTTGTAGAGCGCCAACAGATTCCGCAGCGCTGTAAACATAGTCGGTGTACAGGATAACTTTTGCAGGGATCAAGTGGGTAGAGGGCCCTGCCGAGAGTTTCACTGTTGTAGTCGGCTCTTATGAAGGCGATCTACAAACAGCTGGGCTCATAGGCTTACATTCTAAGGGGTTCAAGGGGAAAGCAATGGAGTAGGAAAGGTTAGTGTAGGTTGTATGCATCCCTGAATAGAGAGTCTTTAGGGAGTGCCAGAAGCTGTTAAAACTAGGGGAGAGTCTTGGGGAGCAAGGCAGGGAGTTCCACAAGATGGGGGCCAGTCTGGAGAAGTCCTGTAAATGGGAATGTGAGGAGTTAACAAGAGAGGAGGAGAGTAGGAGATCATGAGCAGATCGAAGGGGACGGGAGGGAGAGTATCTGGAGACAAGGTCTGAAATGTAGGGGGGAGCAGTGCAGTTGAGGGCTTTGAATGTCAGAGTGAGGATTTTGTGTTTAATCCTAGAGGCAAGAAGAATAAAAGGATTTAGGTTTCTTATCCCTTGAAATTTATGCTGCAGTTTAGTTACTACTCTGCTGCCCATGTAAAAGTTCCCTATAGGAAATAAGGGGAAATAAGAAAAGTCTTTATTTACCCCAGGAACATATTTTGGATAAAGCAAAATAAATGTTTTTCCATGACAAATGTTTCAGAAATATGTGTTTTTGTCTGTGCACGTCTAATATAAGCTAATAGATGAAGTAATGTTAAGGACAGAGAGTAGCAGTGTACGGCATTGGCAGTAAGGAGAGGGATCATATGTTTGTGAGAAGAGGCGGATGAGAATTCCTCTAGATTTGTGGAGGAGTGTGGCATCAGTATTGTGGGTTTATAACTACTGCAAACACGAGGATCCTGCTTTTAATAAAGTAAAGTTGACTCATTAGCAGCTTTTCTTTAAAGACACATTTTTCTCGTTGATGGATAATTAATATCCCCACTGTTTTTAGATTCAGCAACATAAGGCTGTGATTTCCAGTTGTTCCGGTTCTTGATTTCTCTGATTGCTATAGATGAGCAATGAGGACTTCTGATGGTGCAACTTCCCCTGAGCTCTCGGTAATTCCAGGTAGCATTCCACACTAACAGATGGATAACATATTGTATTCACAAATGATATCCCTAGGTGTTTAATGTTCTCAGTATTGTACAGTATTGTAACTTAGTACCACATGCCAGCTGAAATGCTTGTGACTAGCCAGAAATATAATACACACACACTTTACCTTACATGGGGTAAAAGAAGCATTTAACACTTTAGAATTCATGTTTTATGGATTTTTTGGTTGAACTCCCTTATCAGTGTAAGAGTGCAGATGGCACATGGCACCATCATTTTTTTTTTTATTTTTTTTTAAATACTGAATGGGACAGAAGCCTTCTTTGATGAAGTTATCATTTCTAGAACCTTCAACAACAAACTGTGCATAATTAAAAATCTATAATAATTGGGGGACTTCCGGATGGCGGCCATGATCGGTCGTGTTGTTGTGAGCTGCTCCAGCTTTCCCACAATTTCTGCAAAATATCCATAGATCCAGTTATCATCCAGACTTCAAACATTAGATAACTGCTTATAGATAAGTTTCTCTTCCTAATGAAGTCTTTTGCTGAGGAATGCTGCCTGCTACAATGATCTGGAGCTAATCTAGAGGTTGCTGCCTCATTTCTACCCCCCCCAGGGGTATGCCCTTGTGCTGCCACTGTTGCATAGTGCCCGAGTGCACTAATATTGCCTTAAAATTCATATGCCTTACAGTATTCTAACATTCTAGATATCGAACCTGATATACACATACTAGAGGAGCTACGTACCCTGCTCTGCCACTACCAAGAAAAATTTACTGAAGCCCTACAGGCCTCGCTTAACCAGCCCTTAGACACATGCTACGCTAAAGTGGCAGGAGATCGTGGAACCACCAATGAGCAGAATGTTAGTGACAATGCTGTGGGGCCCCAACTAACAACTATGGTCTCAGACACCTTATTTGTAGAAGCGCCTCAGATGAGCAATACAGAGGGAAACACTGCTGACCTGCCTCCTGATCTCCTGCGAGAGTCTCTTTCAGGGACAGACTCAGACGACCCGCTACAGTCCAACAGATGGGCGCTAACAAAAATTAATGAATCTCTGCATGTTAAGACCGGAACGACTGCCACAGTCAATTACCCTACCTCCACGCATATTGCTACAGCACAGGAGGATGTGCAGCCTGGTAATCAATATGAATCTCTGTTGTTTGGCTCTGATCCGCAGTGTATGCCTGTGATCCTGGATTCCCGGTGTTCCCAGCCGGTCAGAGCGACCTTTAAAAGCCTATAGCAGCATATCGTTCAGCTAAGGTCTGTGCTGAAGTTTCTTCAACTGCTCGAGAAAGAGGGGTTAATTACAGTGCACAAGATCTGGAGCTTCCAGCAATATGAAAAGAGTCATTACAGCCTCTTAGATCGATCTGGAATAGGATAGAAGTTTGGTGCAAAACGACAGGCTCTTTTACATCCCTAACCCAAGAAAGCTTATGAGATGAGTGGATATTGATCTATACTTATGTCATATGAACATTCCTGGACTGAGAGCCCTTTAAGGGCTAGATTTATTAAAGCCCTACGGCTGCAAGTTCTCACAAGAACTTGCTCGCCATAATTTATCAAGCAGCGGTCACCAGACCGCCGCTTCCCTAACCTCTTTGCCACCTCTAAGATGGCGAAATTCAATCTCCTCGTTCTAGTCAGACCGAGGAGATTGACAGATCCTGCCCGCGCTTGATTGGCTGTGCGCGGGCAGGGAGCGGGATTGCACGCAAGCGCAAAATTGCGCTCGTGTGCAATGGCGAATACCTGCGGGTAATTTTGCCCCGCCTCAGCTTTAATAAATCTAGCCCTAAGTGTCCAAAAGAGCTTCCAACAGTATCAGAGAATTTCCACTGCATAACATTGGACTCCAGTAAAGAGTTGAATCGGGCAGGCTGAGTGGATTGGGACTTTGAGGAGTCTACACGTAGCACACTACTTGCAGTATGTATGACGGCTATACTAAGTCTGATCTTCTTTTCCTATGCTGCTAATCTGATCTTCTTTTCCTATACTGCTAATGGGACTATCTCTTCCATCACAGTGAGTTCTGCACTGGACTGTTAGTTTTCCAAATAACTGCTACTATAGTTAGCTAGTGAGTTATTGGCTATAAGGGGTCACATAATATGTTACCTATATATTCTCTCACACACATCATAGATAGTTAAGGCCATCCCCTATTGTTTTATGTTTTATGCTCTTAATAGATCGCTAAACCTATTCCTCTATTCAACTTATGTCATAACACCTATGGAAGGACATTGTGATACAAGAACAATGTTTTATTTATAAATGCCTATATATCTCTCATTCATATTTTGAACACCTCTCCATCTGTATAGTGAATACTAAGCAAGATTTCCTTATACGGGTGGCTGAGTTAAGGCGACAGAGAAAGTAACTAGTTTATAGTTACTATTTTTATGATCTAACTATTTCTTTATGGATGTCCAATTTCATTCATGCATATTGTTAGTGTATGATTGGCACTGTTTTAGAAATAATATCAGCATGAACATATGTGATGCATATACTTGCTTTCTTATACAATCCTGTTTTGTTGTATACAGATATAGGTGAATGTCATGTCTAGAATTATCAAAGTTGCATATATAACTATTATATCTACCATAGAGGTACTAAGGTCCAAAAGTGGCCTTATAATAATATCACCCTCCCACTATGTACCTTGTGAGCTACATTGGAGGTCCAAAAGTGGCCTCATAGTTTTAAGGAGGAGAAAAAATGAGGGTTTGAGCTTGAAATGTTACGGGTTACTCCTAGGGTACTAGTTGGTCAGTTCACAATACTATTGTATTGTATAGTCCTCCATACTGTCTGCAACTATCAATATACATGCCATTTTCCTGTAAAAAAAATTAATAATCTATAATAATAATAACGTTCCTCCCATTCCCAGTTCTAGTGACTATTACCCAGGACTGGATCTTAAGACTTTTATTATTCTAAAATCACTCTCTTAACAAAAATATTTTCTAATTATTTTAATTTCTTAACAAGTTTGTTTGTGCATTACAAATATTATATAAACCAACTATAAATTTGACAAACAGGAGGAAAGTCAAATTTTCTACTATGAGATTAAGAGATTTAAGACTCAATCTGTTTCAGTCATTGTATAAACTGTTGACACTTATTTTGCCTCCGTGAGGATTGATATATCTAGTAATTGTCATTGCAGGATATTATTTTATATTTTTGTGTTTTTTTATAGGAAATTATTAAGTTATCCTGAAACTTCAAGTGAACCATGTATAGTGAAACCTTAGCAAAAAGGCAATGTAATATTAATAGCCCTTAAAGGGACAGTCTACTCCAGAATTGTTATTGTTTAACCCCTTAAGGACCGGGCATTTCAGACTAAAACTTCCCCCAAAAGACCAGAGCATTTTTAGCATTTTTGCCATCACTCCATTTAAAAAGAAATAGAGCCTTTTTTATATTTACCTATCAAAATTACTGTATATATTATTTTCTTAGTACACAAACCGAAGTATTGATCTAGGCCCATTTTGGTATATTTCATGCCACCATTTCACCGCCAAATGCAATCAAATAAAAAAGATTGTTAACTTTTTCACAAACTTTTCTCACTGAAATTATTTACAGCTTGTGCAATCATGGCACAAATGGTTGTAAATGCTTCTCTTGGATCCCCTTTGTTCAGAAATAGCAGACATATATGGCTTTTGGTAGGTCATGCGCACCACACTTTTATTATTACCAGCAGTGAAGGGGTTAATCAGGTAGCTTGTAAGGTTAATTTTAACTTTAGTGTAGAAATTGCCCTCCCACCTGACCCTTCCCATCCCCTGATCCTAGTACCCCCTGATACAGTCTGCCAGTATTTTAGTTTTACACCGTTTTTTATTTTTTAATTATTGTCCTTAGTATAGGAGAACCCCCTTACCTTTCATCCTCCCTGATCCCTCCCAAGAAGCTCTCCAACCCTCTTTCTGTAGCAGCCCGCCCACTCCAGCCCTCTCCAGCGATGGGCCACCCACCCGCCTCCCTCCTAATCCTTCCATGCCACCAACGATCTGTACCACCGCTGCCCGATGCAGAAAGGGCCACAAAGTGGCCGTCTATGCATCAGTAACTCTGTCTGTCTATTTCTGCACTGCCCCACTTGTGGGGCATGCAAAAATAGCAGGATCTCGCTACTTTTAGCGAGATCGCAGCAGAGAGAGTCCCAGGACAGCAGCGTCGTACAGGGTTTGACACTGGCCCTTAAGGGCTTAACCACCAGCGTCATACAGGGTACGGCGCTGATCGTTAAGATGTTAAAAAGATATAATCCCTTTATTACCTATTCCCCAGTTTTGCATGAGCAACACTGTTATATTAGTATACGTTTTACCTCTGTGATTACCTTGTATCTAAGACTCTGCAGACTGCCCCCTTATTTTAGTTTTTTTGACAGACTTGCTTTTTAGCCAATCAGTGCTGACTCCTAGGTATCTCCACGGGAGTGAGCACAATGCTATCTATGTGGCACATATGAACTAGAACTATCTAGCTATAAAATAACCTGTAAAAATGTACTGACATAAGAGGCTAGGTTTAGAGCCTAGGTTTAGCTTTCAACAAAGAATGTCAAGAAAACAAAGCAAATTTGATGCTAAAAGTAAATTGGAAAGTTGCTTAAAAATTGCATGTGCTATCTGAATCATGAAAGTTTAATTTTGACTAGACTATTCCTTTAATTAAGTTCTTCTAAATGTGAATTCAGTATATTGTTTGGTGAAGGTGACTAACCAAGAAAATATTTATTTATTTTTTAAAAGGAAGATAAACACAATCATCTTAAAGGAACACTGAACCCAAATTTTTTCTTTTGTGATTCAGATAGAGCATGAAATTTTAAGCAACTTTCTAATTTACTCCTATTATCAAATTTTCTTCATTCTCTTGGTATCTTTATTTGAAAACCAAGAATGTAAGTTTAGATCCCGCCCCATTTTTGGTGAACAACCTCGGTTGTTCTTGCTGACTGGTGAATAATTTTTGCCAGCAAGCCAGTAAATACAGCTGCACTGCCGTCCGGATTTACAGCACATACTTATGCATCTGTTAGAGGAGAGCCTTTGGAGCACCCAACAAGCTAATACTTTACTCCCGAAGCAAGGCACTGGATCTACAGGAACGGAGCTCCTTTAAAAACCCTTTTCCAATGGACCGGCCGTAAACAGGAAGCACGAGTCGTTAGTTCAGTGTCATCACCAGCACCACGAGGTACACAGAATACGCTCAACCGCGTTTGGTGGACGGACAGGAGTCCGGGAGCAGTAGCCGTAGAGTGGTGAGAGAATTGGGTCCTGAACACGAGGAATATGGTAACAGCAGGATTGAAGGGGTTTCAGAGCTGCCAGGGAGAGCATGAGTATGACAGGATCATTTTGTTTGTTTATTCTATTCCACATGATTATAAGCTTACAAGGAACTGCTACACAGATATTTAATACAGTGTGTATGCCTGTGGAATTGAATCCTTCATATGTGCTACATCTACATATTTGAAAGAGTGGTTGTTTAACCAAGGGTACTCACTTATAATCGGGACTAAGAAATAAGGCAGTTACTCTTTGTGTCTAAGTAGACATTTGTTTGTTTTGAATTGGATAAATTCACCCACCAATAAAAAAATGCTGTCCAGTGTCTGAACCAAAAATTAGCTGGCTGCTTAGCTTAGATGCCTTCTTTTTCAAATAAAGATAGCAAGAGAACGAAGAAAAATTGATAATAGGAGTACATTAGAAAGTTGCTTAAAATTGCATGCTCTATCTGAACCACAACATTTTTTGGGTTCAGTGTCCCTTTAAGAGATTCGGTGGCCTGGTATTTAAACAGTTATCACATGACAATTAAAGCGGATTATACCCAGGTAAAAGTGAGTACATATTATGAAAATTCTGGCTATATGTTTTAGTAATACAGAATGTAACTATTATGTGTTTTTTAATTAAATTTTTCAGGTGTGAACATATCTGCATCATTAACCCCTTAATGACCGAGGACATGCAGGGTACGTCCTCAAAAAAAAGGCAGTTAACGCCTGAGGACGTACCCTGCACGTCCTCGGTGTGGAAAGCAGCTGGAAGCGATCCTGCTCGCTTCCAGCTGCTTTCCGGTTATTGCAGTGATGCCTCGATATGGAGGCATCCTGCAATAACCATGTATGGCCATCCGATGCAGAGAGAGCCACTCTGTGGCCCTCTCTGCACCGGACATCGATGGCCGGTATCGTTGGTGGGTGGGAGCCGACGTGGGAGGCGGGTGGCGGCCATCGATTGGCCCAGTGATGTGGAGGGGGAGGGATCGTGGGCGGGGATGACCAGGGGCATGCACGGACGCGTGCGCGTGCATGATAGGGAGGGGGCGGGCGAGTGCACGGGAGGGAGCGGGTGGGAACCGCTACACTACAGAAAATATGCACCATAGGATTTGCTAATCAGGGTTCTAAAACCTAATAATAATAAAAATAAGAAGCAAAATCAGGGGGTGTTGGGTTGGTATGTGGGAGGGAAGCTACACTACAGAAAAAACTGGGGAAAAATAAAAAAAAAACATTTTTTTCTGCAAATTGGGTACTGGCAGATAGCTGCCAGTACCCAAGATGGCCCCCAAAAAGGCAAAGGGGGATGGTTAGAGAGATGTTTGAGGGGGGATCAGGGAGGTTGGGGGCTAAGGGGGATCCTAAACAGCAGCATATGTAAATATGCTATACAATTTTTTTTTAAACAAAAACAAAGATTCCCTTTATTTTTGTACTGGCAGACATTCTGCCAGTACTTAAGATGGCGGGGACAATTGTGGGGTGGGGGAGGGAAGGGAGCTGTTTGGGAGGGATCAGGGGGTGTGATGTGTCAGGTGGGAGGCTGATCTCTACACTAAAGCTAAAATTAACCCTGCAAGCTCCCTACAAGCTACCTAATTAACCCCTTCACTGCTAGACATAATACATGTGTGATGCACAGCGGCATTTAGCGGCCTTCTAATTACCAAAAAGCAACGCCAAAGCCATATAAGTCTGCTATTTCTGAACAAAGGGGATCCCAGAGAAGCATTTACAACCATTTGTGACATAATTGCTCAAGCTGCTTGTAAATGATTTCAGTGAGAAACCTAAAATTGTGAAAAATGTAACGTTTTTTTTTAATTTAATCGCATCTGGCGGTGAAATGGTGGCATGAAATATACCAAAATGGGCCTAGATCAATACTTTGGGTTGTCTACTACACTACACTAAAGCTAAAATTAACCCTAGAAGCTCCCTACATGCTCCCTAATTAACCCCTTCACTGCTGGGCATAATACACGTGTGGTGCGCAGTGGCATTTAGCGCCCTTCTAATTACCAAAAAGCAACAACAAAAGCCATACATGTCTGCTATTTCTGAACAAAGGGGATCCCAAAGAAGAATTTACAACCATTTATGCCATAATTGCACAAGTTGTTTGTAAATCATTTCAGTGAGAAACCTAAAGTTTGTGAAAAAAATTGTGAAAAAGTGAACGATTTTCTTTATTTGATTGCATTTGGCGGTGAAATGGTGGCATGAAATGGGCCTAGATCAATACTTTGGGATGTCTTCTAAAAAAAAATATATACATGTTAAGGGATATTCAGGGATTCCTGAAAGATATCAGTGTTCCAATGTAATTAGCGCTAATTTTGAAAAAAAGGGGTTTGGAAATAGCAAAGTGCTACTTGTATTTATGGCCCTATAACTTGCAAAAAAAGCAAAGAACCTGTAAACATTGGGTATTTCTAAACTCAGGACAAAATTTAGAAACTATTTAGCATAGGTGTTTTTTGGTGGTTGTAGATATGTAACAGATTTTGGGGGTAAAAGTTAGAAAAAGTGTGTTTTTTTCCATTTTTCCTCATATTTTATAATTTATTTATAGTAAATTATAAGATATGATGAAAATAATGGTATCTTTAGAAAGTCCATTTAATGGCGAGAAAAACGGTATATAATATGTGTGGGTACAGTAAATGAGTAAGAGGAAAATTACAGCTAAACACAAACACCGCCGAAATGTAAAAATAGCCTTGGTCCCAAACAGACAGAAAATGGAAAAGTGCTGCGGTCATTAAGGGGTTAAAGGGACATGAAACCCACATTTTTTTATTTCATGATTTAAAAAGAATATGCAATTTTAAACATCTTTCTAATTTACTTCTATTATCTAATTTGTTTTATTCTCTTGATATTCTTTGCTGAAAAGCATATCTAGATATGCTCAGTAACTTCTGATTGGTTGCTGCACATAGAAGCCTTATGTGATTGGCTCACCATGTGCATTGCTTTTTCTTCAAATAAGGATATCTAAAAATGAAGCAAAATAAATAATAGAAGTAAATTGTAATGTTGTTTAAATTTGTATGTTCTATCTGAATCATCAAAGAATCAATCAAAGAAAGATTTTGGTTTTAGTGGCCCTTTAAGAAATGTATCCTTTTCTGCGGTTAGTGTTATGTTTGTTTTTGCGCTATTGTTTACAATATAAAGCACATTTATAGTCATTACAGAATTTGTCTTCTTCCTTGGTTTGCTTTTTTTAATTTAGAGAATGTTGCTCTGTCATATTTTAGTCTGTATATTAAAAATCTTGTTTGGTAGGAATTCGTAAATATCAAGTTATTTTTAAGCCGCCTGTTTGCAGGACATTAAGTCCTTCAGTAATTCATTATAGTTGCTTTATATAGATGTAACACCCAGGCGATTTGTAGTATTGTGATTGTTGTCTGCTATATTTAATGAACACTTGCATATGCTTAGAAACCATAACCAATTAGGGGCGCGATCCGATAAACGGAGTAGTTTGCGGCGCAAGCGAGGGAACCCGCGTCGCCCACAGTTTCAGCTCGCAACTCGAGCTATCCCATATACGGCGCCGTCAGATGCTAACGTGCCGTAAGTCGGATAAACCAGCGATGTCCAGAAATCTGCGCAAGTACAAATTTCTGGCGTCGCCAGTGACTTACGGCACGTTAGAAACTGCCGGCGCCTACAAAACCTGACTAAAGTCTAAATCACCCGCACTGTCTAACACGCCTCCCTAACATAGCTCCCGACACGTCTAACCCTCTATCCGCTATCTCCCCTCACTATCCTAACAATAAAATATGTATTAACCCCTAAACTGCCGCTCCCGGAGCCCACCGCTACCTAATAAAGTTATTAACCCCTAAACCGCCGCCAGCTATATTAAATCTATAACCCCCTAAAGTGAGCCCCTAACACCGCCGCCATCTACCTTAACTACCCCCTAAAGTGAGCCCCTACCCCGCCGCTATCTATTTTAAAATTATTAACCCCTAATCTAATTCCCCTACCCCGCTGCCATCTATATTAAATTATTTAACCCCTAAAATACTAAACTATCCCTACCACTAAACCTAAGTCTAACCCTACAAATAGCCCTGAAAAGGGCTTTTTGCGTGGCATTGCCCCAAAGTAACAGCTCTTTTGCCAGCCCTTAAAAGGGCTTTTGGTGGGGCTTTGTCACAAAGTAAACTGCTCTTTTGCCTACAATCTACATCCCTCTACACCGCGGCCACCTATAATAAATGTATTAACCCCTAATCTAATCCCCCTACACCGCCGCCAGCTATATTAACTATATTAACCCTAATTATATTAGGGTTAATATAGTTAATATAGTTATTATATTATATATATTAACTATATTAACCCTAATTATATTAGGGTTAATATAGTTAATATCGTTATTATATTATATATATATATAAAGTATAATAACCCTATCTAACTCTAACATCCCTAACTCTTATTAAAATAAATCTAATATTAATATTATTAATTAAAATACTCCTATTTAAATCTAAATACTTACCTATAAAATAAATCCTAAGATAGCTCCAATATAATTAATAATTACATTGTAGCTATGTTAGGGTTTATATTTATTTTACAGGTAAATTGTTAATTACTTTAACTAGGTATAATAGCTATTCAATAGTTATTAACTATTTAATAGCTACCTAGTTAAAATAATTACCCAATTACCTGTAAAATAAATCCTAACCTAAGTTACAAATACACCTACACTATCAATAAATTAAATAAACTACAAATATCTATCTAAAAATACAATTAAATAAACTAAACTAAATTACAAAAAATAAAAAAAGATTACAAGATTTTTAAGCTAATTACACCTATTCTAAGCCCCCTAATAAAATAATAAAGCCCCCCAAAATAAAAAAAAATCCCTACCCTATTCTAAATTAAAAAAAGTTCAAAGCTCTTTTACCTTACCAACCCTTAAAAGGGCCTTTTGTGGGGGCATGCCAAAAAGAAAACTGCTCTTTTGTCTGAAAAAAAAAACACAATACCACCCCCCAACATTACAACCCACCACCCACATACCCCTAATCTAACCCAAACCCCCCTTAAATAAACCTAACACTACCCCCTGAAGATCTCCCTACCTTGTCTTCACCCAACCGTGCCGAACTCCTCATCCAATCCTGGCGATGTCTATCCAAGCGGCAAAGAAGAGGTCTTCATCCCAGCGATGTCTTTATCCAAGTGGCAGCAAAGTCTTCTTCCATGAGGCAGCATCTTCCATCAAGCGGCATCTTGGGATCTTCTCTCCACCGACGCGGAGCATCCATCCCGGCCGACGACTGAACGACGAATGAGGTACCTTTAAATGACGTCATCCAAGATGGCGTCCGTCGAATTCCGATTGGCTGATAGGATTCTATCAGCCAATCGGAATTAAGGTAGAAAAATCTGATTGGCTGATTGAATCAGCCAATCAGATTCAAGTTCAATCCGATTGGCTGAACCAATCAGCCAATCAGATTGAGCTCGCATTTTATTGGCTGATCGGAACAGCCAATAGAACGCGAGCTCAATCTGATTGGCTGATTGGTTCAGCCAATCGGATTGAACTTGAATCTGATTGGCTGATTCAATCAGCCAATCAGATTTTTCTACCTTAATTCCGATTTGCTGATAGAATCCTATCAGCCAATCGGAATTCGACGGACGCCATCTTGGATGACATTATTTAAAGGTACCTCATTCGTCGTTCAGTCGTCGGCCGGGATGGATGCTCCGCGTCGGTGGAGAGAAGATTCAAGATGCCGCTTGATGGAAGATGCTGCCCGATGGAAGAAGACTTTGCTGCCGCTTGGATAAAGACATCGCTGGGATGAAGACCTCTTCTTTGCCGCTTGGATAGACATCGCCCGGATCGGATGAGGAGTTCGGCCCGGTTGGGTGAAGACAAGGTAGGGAGCTCTTCAGGGGGGTAATGTTAGGTTTATTTAAGGGGGGTTTGGGTTAGATTAGGGGTATGTGGGTGGTGGGTTGTAATGTTGGGGGGTGGTATTGTGTTTTTTTTTCAGGCAAAAGAGCAGTTTTCTTTGGGGCATGCCCCCACAAAAGGCCCTTTTAAGGGCTGGTAAGGTAAAAGATCTATGACACACACAGAAAATAAATGACAGTGGCGCTAACACCCTCTTTAAATATAATAAAAACACTAATGTCAATTCTTACAACCACATGTATAATTTCTAAAAAATAGATAAAAACCTGTATACAATTATATGATATTTAAAAGACTATAAAAATTAAAAATAGAACAAATGGAATAACAAAAACGTTTTACCACTTTCCAAAGAAATGTCATATATAAAAAAATCTGACATTTTTTAGATATTCTTAAGGTTCCTTTAATAATTCTTGTTTATATAATAATTATTTCCTCCTCTTTTCCCTTCCATTTTAAACAACTTTTAAATAAATTTTAAACAACCTTTAATAATTGTATAGAATTAATTGGATGATACCTAAATAGAGATGACAGTGTACATACTATCAAATTTTCTAAACACATTTTTGTAGATCCATCCCTCTATACTCCAGATCAACTTGGATACTTAGGATTAAATCACTCCTTTTTAGTAGGAAAGGTATACACATATATATACATAGAGAATAAAAATGTGTTTTCCAGATTGTGAATGCTCATCATATATAGAGATGAATCTTGCTTAAGCTGCAAGGATATGCGCATAAATATATCTTGTTTTAATTTTTAATTATATTTGCTTCATCGAATTAAACCTAGTTGTAGGATCAGAGTATTGTTGTTACATTTGTTGGGTTAATTATTTGTTTTTTGGGATTGCAACATATACTAATTTTGGATGTGTAGATATTAAGTATACATAGATGAATATTGTTTAGTTTGCAGGGATTTTTAGTATATGCATTAACACACGTTGTATCAACTTTTAATATATTTTTTGCTTTATTAAATTTTACCTAGTGGTAGGAGTTTTGTATTATTGTTATAATTTTTTGTGCAAAATAATTGTCCCTTGTCTTTTGCTTTTATTAACTATAGATGTGTTGTAATTAACTGTACACATTATTTGTTATGTGCAAAAGGAACGTAGCATTTTATAACTTGGTCTCTAGGACCCAGTGAGCATTTCTTACCCATATTACACAGAGGAAATTTCAACCAATAGGATTTACTATGAGGGTTTTTATTGGGATGGATATTGAATCCACTCAGCATTAGACTCTTCATCCTCTTGAGAAAGTCTGCACGATAGCAGAAGAAACGCGTAGAGGTACCACAGGACTGAATTTTGGATCTGCAGAGGAGCCGTAGTTCTAAGAATAGAACACTCTGCTTTTTGGACTCTCAGGGCTACCGTAGCCCCATCAACAAGGATTTCCCCTACACTGAAAGTTCCGGTGGACATCAGAAGGGAGCGGACATTGTAAGGCTGTGAAAACAGACCGGAGCAGCTGAGTATTTGGATTAATTACCTTGAAGGAGAAAACTGTTTTATACCTGCTTTATTATTAATAAACATTGTAAGTGCATTTTTTTAAGAGCAGCAGCGTCTGTGTTATTTATTGCACTTGAGTCTCTCTTTGCGCTTTTTTCTTTCAGAATTCAAGTTTTAAAAGATCTTTGAACTTTTTTTAATTTAGAATAGGGTAGGGAATTTTTTTTATTTTGGGGGGCTTTATTATTTTATTAGGGGGCTTAGAATAGGTGTAATTAGCTTAAAAATCTTGTAATCTTTTTTTTATTTTTTGTAATTTAGTGTTTTGTTTTTTTTGTAATTTAGTTTAGTTTATTTAATTGTATTTTTAGATAAATATTTGTAGTTTATTTAATTTAGGTTAGGATTTATTTTACAGGTAATTGGGTAATTATTTTTACTAGGTAGCTATTAAATAGTTAATAACTATTTAATAGCTATTATACCTAGTTAAAGTAATTAACAATTTACCTGTAAAATAAATATAAACCCTAACATAGCTGCAATGTAATTATTAATTATATTGTAGCTATCTTAGGGTTTATTTTATAGGTAAGTATTTAGATTTAAATAGGAATATTTTAGTTTATAATATGAATTAGATTTATTTAATAAGAATTTAGTTAGGGGTGTTAGGGTTAGATAGAGTTAATATAGTTAATATAAATACTATAGTAACTATATTAACTATATTAACCCTAATATAATTAGGGTTAATATAGTTAATATATATAATGTAATAACTATATTAACTATAATATACTTAGGGTTAATATAGATAATATAGCTGGCGGTGGGGTAGGTAGATTAAATTAGGGGTTAATAATTTTAATATAGATGGCGGCGGTGTAAGGGGCTTACATTAGGGGTTAATACCATTAATATAGATGGCGGCGGTGTAAGGGGCTTACATTAGGGGTTAATACCATTAATATAGATGGCGGCGGTGTAGGGAGGGCAGGTTATAGGGCAAAAGAGCTGTTTACTTTGGGGCAAAGCCCCGCAAAAGGCCCTTTTAAGGGCTGGTAATAGAGATAATTATTTTAGGGGGATTAGATTAGGGGTTAATAATATTAATATAGCTGGCGGCGGTATAGGGGGATTGGATTATGGGGTAAATAATTTTTATATAGGTGGCGGCGGTGTAAGGGGTCAGATTAGGGGATAGATAAGGTAGATGGCGGCGGTGTAAGGGGTTCACATTAGGGGATAGATCAGTTAGATGGTGGCGGTTTTAGGGGTTCACATTAGGGGATAGATCAGTTAGATGGTGGCGGTTTTAGGGGTTCACAGTAGGGGATAGATCAGTTAGATGGTGGCGGTTTTAGGGGCTCACAGTAGGGGGTTAGTTTATGTAGATGGCGGCGGTTTAGGGGTTAAATACTTTATTAGGGATTGCGGCGGGGGATCGCGGTTGACAGGGAGATAGACATTGCGCATGCGTTAGGTGTTAGGTTTATTTAGCAGGTAGTTTAGGGAGTTACGGGGCTCCAATAGTCAGCGTAAGGCTTCTTACGGCTGCTTTTTGTGGCGAGGTGAAAATGGAGTAAGATTTCTCCATTTTCGCCACGTAAGTCCTTACGCTGTATATTGGATACCAAACTGCGCAGGTTTGGTATACCTGCCTATGGCCCAAAAAACTACGGGCGACGGCAGAAATAACGCGCGTAACTTCTAGGTTACGCCGTATATGTGATACCAAACCCGCGCAAATATTGGCGTCGCCGACTTTTGCGGGCGACGATTTTTATCGGATCGACCCCAAAGTGTGCCACAGAGAATGCGTCAGTAAAGAGAACTACTGTGTAAATTGTCAGACAGGTGCCAGGTAAAGTTCCACAAATAAAGGGACATTAATTGTTATAGTATGTAGTTTTAGCACTAGTGACCCTGCAATGCACAGTTTAAACACATAGTTAAAGTCCCAAGCAGATATCATCAGAAGTAATAACATGACCCATCTATGTGACTGCTGCTGATTGTTGCAGCTGCTGTATCCTCTCTGGACCAGCAGTTCTCTGTGGCTAACAAACAGTAATTTAACTATGTTTCCAACCCTTTTACAAGGGCTAAACCCATAACATTGCAGAGTTGCTAGTGCTAAAATTACATAATGAATTAGAGCATGTCATTTGCTCACTATAATGCCTTTAAATATCTCATGTACAATGTGCCATGGTGAAATATGCTTGGCATAATAATACATATTAAATGGTGATAGATAGACAGACAGATAGATAGATTAGAGAAATGTGTGTGTTTTATCTCTAGGTTAATTTAATTATTCTTTGTTGATCTAATATTTCCAAAGATCTGCTGCATCTATATTCCATAAAATTGATTTTATGTTTTAAAAATAAATTTAAATTATGTTGATTTAGAGCAATATATATTTATAAATATTAATATTAATTTGTCAAGATGTTTATATTTGTTCTTTTCTTTTTGTATTCCATAATTTCTGCAGTTGAATACATTAGTATATTACCTCAATAAGAAGACAATAGTTTCTCTTTGTAAGCCAGGGACTTTTAACCCCTTAATGACCACAATGTACCCTGTATGTCACTGGTTGTTAAGGGTTTTTTCAGGACATAATAGCACAAGTCTAGCAAGAACACGCTATTAATGCCCTCCCTCCAGCAGGCTTTGTGGAATAGAGCAGTCTCAACACTGGTGGCAAGACCGTGCTATAAAACAATCAAGTCCCAAAAAAAGGCCAGCGACATATAGGGTACGTCGCTGGTCCTTAAGGGGTTAAAAACCATTTAGAAAGGAGTGTTATCATGATAATACTATGTAGTGTATGGTATACTATGTAAACCTTTATTTAATAACATTTGGCTAGATTACGAGTTTGGCGTTCTAACCTCGCATTCTATTGGCTGATCCAATCAGCCAATCGGATTGAACTTCAATCCGAATGGCTGATTAAATCAACCAATCAGATTTTTCCTACCTTAATTCCAATTGGCTGATAGAATACTATCAGCCAATCGGAATTCGAGGGACGCCATCTTGGATGACGTCATTTAAAGGACCAGCCATTCGGCGGGTAGTAGTCGGCCTAGAAGGATGTTCCGCGCCAGAGGTCTTCAAGATGGAGCCGTTCCTCGTTGGATGGATGAAGATAGAAGATGCCGCTTGGATAAAGATGTCTGCCGGTCCTGATGTCCTCTTCTGCCCGGATAGGATGAAGACTTCTGCCGGTCCGGATGTCCTCTTCTGCCCCATCGGATGACCATTGGTGCCCGGCTGGGTGAAGACGGCTCAAGGTAGGGTGATCTTCAATGGGGTAGAGTTAGGTTTTTTTAAGGGGGAATCGGTGGGTTTTAGAGTAGGGGTGTGTGGGTGGTGGGTTGTAAAGTTGGGGGGTAAAAGAGCTGATTACTTTGGGGCAATGCCCCGCAAAAAGCCCTTTTAAGGGCTGGTAAAAAAGCTGATTACTTTGGGGCAATGCCTCGCAAAAGGTCCTTTTAATGGCTATTTGTAATTTAGTGTAGGGTAGGGAATTTTATTATTTTGGGGGGCTTTTTTATTTTATTAGGGGGATTAGATTAGGTGTAATTAGTTTAAAATATTGTAATTTCTTTTTTATTTTCTGTAATTTAGTGTTTGTTTTTTGTCGTAATTTAATTTATTTAATTTAATTGTATTTAATTGAAGGTAGTTTAGGTAATTAATTTAATTATAGAGTAGTGTTAGGTGTAATTGTAACTTAGGTTAGGGTTTATTTTACAGGTACTTTTGTATTTATTTTAGCTAGGTAGTTATTAAATAGTTAATAATTATTTAATAACTATTGTGCCTAGTTAAAACAAATTCAAACTTGCCTGTAAAATAAAAATAAATCCTAAAATAGCTACAATGTAACTATTAGTTATATTGTAGCTATATTAGGGTTTATTTTATAGGTAAGTATTTAGTTTTAAATAGGAATAATTTATTTAATTATAGTAATCTTATTTAGATTTATTAAAAATAGATTTAAGTTAGGGGGGGTTAGGGTTAGACTTAGGTTTAGGGGTTAATACATTTAATATAGTAGCGGCGACGTTGGGGGCGGCAGATTAGGAGTAAATAATTGTAGGTAGGTGTCGGCGATGTTAGGGATGGCAGATTAGAGGTTAATAACAAATTTTATAGTGTTTGCGAGGCGGAAGTGCAGCAGTTTAGGGGTTAATACATTTATTATAGTGGCGGCGATGTCCGGTCGGCAGATTAGGGGTTAATAATATAATGCAGGTGGCGAGGATGTCGGGGGCGGCAGATTAGGGGTTAATAAGTGTACAATTAGGGGTGTTTAGACTCGGGGTTCATGTTAGGGTGTTAGGTGTAGATTAGAAAGTATTTCCCATAGGAAACAATGGGGCTGCGTTAGGAGCTGAACGCTGTTTTTTTGCAGGTGTTAGGTTTTTTTCAGCCGTCTCAGCCCCATTGTTTCCTATGGGGAAATCGTGCACGAGCACGTTTAGCCAGCTTACCGCTACCGTAAGCAACGCTGGTATTACAGTGAGAAGTGGCGCTAAATTTGCTCAACGCTCACTTTTCTGAGGCTAACGCAGCCATTCAGAAAACGTGTAATACCAGTGTTGTTTAAAGTGAGCGCTGGAAAAAAAAGGCTTGTTAGCAACGCAAGTTTTTACCGACAAAACTCGTAATCTAGCCGATTATCATTTTTTTTTATTATTATTAAGAACCTAAGTTTTAAGTCAGAAAAGCACATTCTAATCAGTTCTCAACACAAAAACAAACATTATGGGGCCTGCGCCAGAAACACCAGTTATGAAGCAGCGGTCTAAAGACCGCTGCTCCATAACCCTATCCGCCTGCTCTGAGCAGGTGGACAGACATCGGCACAATTCAATCCGAGTACGATCGGGTTGATTGACACCCCCTACTGAATCTGCAGGGGGCGGCTTTGCACCAGCAGCTCACAAGAGCTGCTGGTGCAGTGCTGAATACGGAGAGCGTATTGCTCTCCGCATTCAGCGAGGTCTGTCGGATCTGATCCGCACTGTTGGATCAGGTCTGACAGACCTTTGTTAAATAGGGGCCTATGTCTCTGTTAGAGAGGATCTTTTGAATTTAACGTGAAAACATAGTCGTTAATATTAAACTATTAAAAAAAAATCAATTTACTTCCATGTGAGTATACTGAGATAGGATCTGAAACATGCACATATTTTTCACAGTATGGGGTAGATTACAAGTTGAGCGCAAAAATATTAGTGCATCAATCACATTATATACTTCTATGGGAAAGAGCCCTAAAAACTTGTAGCAGCTATCGCTTAAACCTCTACTCAGGGAGAGGAGTTGTTACAAACAATATAAGTTACAAACACTGCACACATACATATGAATACACATGTATAAATACACACATTTAGAAAGGAGTGTTATCATGATAATAATATGTAGTGTCTGGTATAATATACCACAACCTCGAACGTAATCGACTTGTGGCACTGATAACAAGTATTATTACACACATACATATAAATACACATGTATAAATACACACAAATACACATGTATAAATACACATATACATATGAATACACATGTATAAATACACACAAATACACATGTATAAATACACATATACATATGAATACACATGTATAAATACACACAAATACACATGTATAAATACACATATACATATGAATACACATGTATAAATACACACAAATACACATGTATAAATACACATATACATATGAATACACATGTATAAATGCACACATACATACAAATACACATGTATAAATACACACAAATACACAAGTATAAATACACATATACATATGAATACACATGTATAAATACACACAAATACACATGTATAAATACACATATACATATGAATACACATGTATAAATACACACAAATACACATGTATAAATACACATATACATATGAATACACATGTATAAATGCACACAAATAATACACACAAACACACAAATACACATTTATAAATACACACATACATACAAATACACATGTATAAATACACATATACATACAAATACACACGTACAGATGAATACACATGTATGAATACACACAAATACACAAGTATAAATACACATATACATATGAATACACATGTATAAATACACACAAATACATATGTATAAATACACACATACATACAAATACACACATACATATGAATGCACATATATAAATACACACAAATACACAAGTATAAATACACACATACATATGAATACACATGTATAAATACAGTACACACATACACACAAATATACATACATATGAATACATACATATAAATACACACATACACACAAATATACACATACATATGAATACACACATATAAATACACACACATACACACAAATATACACATACATATGAATACACATGTATAAATACACACATACACATAAATACACAAATACACACAAATATACACATACATATGAATACACATGTATAAATACACACATATACATAAATACACACATATACACACATACATATAAATACACACATACATATGAATACACACATATACACACATACATATAAATACACACAAATATACACATACATATGAATACACACATATAAATACAGTACACACATACACACAAATATACATACATATGAATACACACATATAAATACACACATACACACAAATATACACATACATATGAATACACACATATAAATACACACATACACACAAATATACACATACATATGAATACACATGTATAAATACACACAAATACACACATACATATGAATACACACATATAAATACACACATACACACAAATATACACATACATATGAATACACATGTATAAATACACACATACACATAAATACACACATACACACAAATATACACATACATATGAATACACACATATAAATACACACATACACACAAATATACACATACATATGAATAAACATGTATAAATACACACATACACATAAATACACACATACACACAAATATACACATACATATGAATACACATGTATAAATACACACATACACATAAATACACACATACACACAAATATACACATACATATGAATACACATGTATAAATACACACATACACATAAATACACACATACATATGAATACACACATATACACACATACATATAAATACACACATACATATGAATACACACATATACACACATACATATAAATACACACAAATATACACATACATATGAATACACACATATAAATACAGTACACACATACACACAAATATACATACATATGAATACACACATATAAATACACAGATACACACAAATATACACATACATATGAATACACACATATAAATACACAGATACACACAAATATACACATACATATGAATACACATGTATAAATACACACAAATACACACATACATATGAATACACACATATAAATACACACATACACACAAATATACACATACATATGAATACACATGTATAAATACACACATACACACAAATATACACACATACACATAAATACACACATACACATAAATACACACATACACACAAATATACACATACATATGAATACACATGTATAAATACACACATACACATAAATACACACATACATATGAATACACACATATACACACATACATATGAATACACATACACATATAAATACACACAAATATACACATGTATAAATACACACACATACACACATACATATCATTATACACCGTTGAGCTCTTCCCAATCAACTACCTATTATTTACCTTATCCCTTCATATGTTCCTGAACACAAGCGTAATTTTTCCAGTGCTATTTTGTGTTGCATTCAACAGTTAACTCGCCACTTGAAACAATCCCTAAGCTATCTATCAAAATTATAGACCGCATTAAGATAGTCTGGAAAACAGATTTTTACTTTCCACTGGTAATACCAGATTGTGCGCAATTCTTAGTACAAGGTCGGACAGACAATAACATTCCCTGCTGCGCTATTGATTGCGCTCCACATGTAATCTAGGCAATGTGCATAACATCGCTGCAAACGCTATTACTATTTATTGCATTTAGTTATGGGCACACTCCTGAGCTTACCTAGGTATTCTGTCATAGAGGAAGCTAAGATTTGACAAAGAATACAAAGAGAAGTTCAATTTTATAACAGGAGGAACATGTTTTTTTTTTTTTTAATTGTAGGTGCTATTTAAATCATGAAAGCGTAATTTTGACTTTGCTGTCCCTTTAAAAGGACATTAAAATCAAAACTTAAATGGATTGGCTAGATCATGAAGTTGTAAACAACTCTCCAATTTACTTCTATTATTAATTTTGCTTAGTTCTCTTAATATCCTTTGTTAAAGTATAAACTATGTAAGTTCAGGAGCGTGCATGTGTCTTTAGCCATCTGGCGCAACAGTGTTTGTAACAATGTTTATAGCATAGTTACAACTGTTGATGCTATAAACTGCTAAAGAGACATGCACAATTCTGACCTCCTATCAGCCTACCTAGATTTACTCTTCAACAAAGAATACCAAGAGAACAAAGCAAATTTGATAATAGGAGTAAATTGGAAAGTTATTTAAAAATACAGGCTCTGCCTGAATAATCAAAGCTTCATTTTGACTTTTCTGTCCCCTTTAAGCTCTGATTAGTTGATACATAAACTAAAGCTTTGGAATCACTGACCAGACTGTATTTCTATAGTGTTCCTGTGAGAGAAAAAATAATCATTTTTACACTTTTTTTTCTTCATAATGGAAAGAAAATTAAAAATAAAATCCTGAAAATATAAGTGCTGCAATATGTGTTTCCTAAGACCTAAAGGGTTAATATGTCCCTACAGCAGGTGTGTATTTTATGAAACCTGGGAATGTTTCATTTCTATTTTACAAACTTTCCCATTTTAGACTAAGCAAAATTTTAGAGTTTGGAAAAAAATTCTTAAGGGCACAGTTTAAAAAATTTGTAAAGAAGTATATAGAGCTATTTTTTATTTTACTGAAGAAACAAATACTAATGTATATTTAAATACCTACTCAACAGAGGTTCCTGGTGCAAAAAATGTCCCCCCCCCCCCAAAAGGTAACTCAGTAATAATAAATAGTAATAATATACATGCTGCTCTGTTTAATGCTTTTGACAGTAGATAGATGGACCTGTAACCTACATTAATAAAAGGATCCCTGCATTACTATTGTAAACATTCTGCACACACCTATATATAGATTGGCAGCTATGGGCCCCATCTGCTGCCCCAATGGTAATTCCACCCTGGGTGTATGGTAATGAAACAGGGTAGTTCAGCCTAAACTTGAACTGTGTGTGGCAGGGCATTTTAAGTGACAGTTCTAGGCCATGATGCCTTCCCACTCCTATGTGATCCAAATGTTTACTTATTAATTTTATTGTAAAACTATCAATCTGTGGTTGATAAGTGTGGGCATATATATTCTCTTCATGTATTATGGGCCTCTGTGAGAAAAATAAAAATAAAATATGTTCAGACAGAAGTCCAGGGGCCTGATTAAGGGTGATTAAGGGTGCCTCAAAAACTAAATACATTAGTGAAATGAAGCATCTGACGTTGTGAAGGGAGATCCTTGTTTTCCTAGTCAAATAAGGATATATCAAGAGGGAAAATTCTTGCAAATAACCAGACGTGTCTCCTTAAACAGAACAAAGGATCTCCGATAGTGTTATGTCACCCTGGAAATGACTGATTCTCTAGGAAGCACGTTGCTATATGAGAACACCTCAGATTTACTTTCTGACCGTAGAAAAACATTATTATCAAGAATTAATTTCTACATTGTGTCAGTTGCATGAGAAAGCAGTAATTGTCTAAAAGTCCACAAAAGCAGCTAGTTAGTTTTTTAGGTTTCATATACCTCAATAACTTATCTCCTTGGGTTCATTACCAGCGTCGACAGGACGAGATGGCCGATATGACTAGCCAAAGCCCTTCCACATTGCCCCAGCAGTCTGACGTAATTTTCGACTTCACCGCCACTCACCCGGCTCCTGTCCCAGAGCGGTCGGTTAGGGAGGGGGTCGGGGTAGACGCAACCGCGCTTCACATCTCTAAAGTTGGTCCTCCTGACCCTGGGTACTCCCAAACAGTCCTAGTACCTAGCACTACCAAGGCTATGAGAGATGCAGGCAACTCCAGCGGGCAATCAGTGAAGAACTTATACATCCCATTTCTGGTAATTGCCACATGGGAAAGTGGGGATCGGGCAGCAGACTTGTCTTTCATCCAAGAACGGAGTGATTGGCATAGCTCCCCTCTGCAGATGTACCACTCTGTCAACGGGGTTCCTCTAGAGGCCTACCGTAGCCCCCAAAATGGCGATAGAATTGGAGTGGGTTAGAAAGGATCCTTGCACATCCTCAAAGACCTTCTCCTTTGGATCCCAGAGACTTAAGTTTAGACACACGACTGAGACTGTCCTAAAAATCTGTGACACTTGGATATTATTATTAGCTTCCATGCAATATTCAAATCATATAATTGGGAATCTAGTATTCTTTTCATTCTTACAACTTGCTGTGCATAACGTAGCGAATAGAGTACTAATACTTTTTGTTCATGAGGCTATATATTGTAGATACTTTGCATAGTGTAAGATACTTAATTTGGGAATCTGAAGTCAAATTCATAACCCTGGTCACACGACCATGCATAACTCTGTTTATTAAAACTTTAATTGCGGCGGCTGGTTGGCCAGACACCGGTACAGCCCATAGTTAGTCAGATTGAAGATCTTACTTTGACATCAGTGCCTGTCGCATTCATAATACTATTTTATGTCTATTTCATTAAGGCACTTATAGCCACTCCAACTTACATTTAAGCCTCCTTACTTAGCGCCAAAAGCTTAACAATGATACTCTGTTTATACTATATATATGTTGTTATAGTCACCTACTAATGCCTTTGTAGGAGGGTTTATAAGGATAACACTGTTGTTTCTTAGTTTATGACTGTCTAATTTGTATGTTAATTGTTAATTGAGTTCTGTATTCGCTAAAGCCCTATGCATATTTAACCTAGTTTTACACAGTGTTTATAATCTGGCATACCGAGACTATTACTGTACACCCAAATCACAATAATATTACAAATATTAGAATCTATGATAGTCACACGCTTGAATTTCAAATCTAACATGGGACATTTACACATATAGAGGCTCTCTACTTTATTTTTCCACCAATACAACAGAACATGCTTTTTTCTTTACATACCCACCTAATTTACATAAGCTATAATCATTCCGATCTGTTACAAATTACTGGTCAGGCATATGTATATGACCCACTGTTTATCTATAGACTTTCGGGTCTTTATGATAAAAAATACTGGTTGATGTTAAAGATTTAGATGTGTTTATGGTGTCTTGTTTGTCTGCCTTAGCTCTTATATCCCATGAGTAGGGTGTTCCAGTGGGGACTGTTATTGGGAGGGATTGCTCTAGACTCAGGTTTTATACTACACCCGCATACCATCACAGCCACTTTTTAGCTGTACACGGCTTTGTTGGCAAGCTCCTCCATTATCCTAGCTACTCCTAACCTTAGTCTTCATAGGATTATTTATCTCTCTCTAATGTGGCAGTAAATGTAATTACGCACACTTATATTAGTATTGGACAGGCTCTTAACTTTTGCTAAACCTCTAATAGGTTCTCCTCTTTAGCTCATATTTGAACCTTAAGTGAAATACGAGCTCATGTTGCAATGTAGGTAGAGAGCTAGTTTCATATCTGATATGGGATAAGTTAAAGCTCTGAGGATGGACTTCTAGGGTACTATTTGGGATGTGTCGTGTATATGCCACTGCTGTGAAACATCTCCCCATTTTTGCTCTAGCAAGCATATACCATTATGGCCTCTAGAAATAAAGAGACCTGGATATATTTGTTTCCCTATTTTACATATGACTATGTTGGGAGTAATCCCTATTTCTCCTACACCCAAAAGGTCTGGAAGTCTAAAGGTTCCACTGGATAGTCACCCTAACTAACTCCACCCCCCACCCCTCCCTTATTCTCCCAATTAGAGCGGCTCTTGCCCGCTGTATTTCCTTCTCTCCAACAAACCCATGAAACTAACCCCCCATTTTGCCCCAAGCTACCCTAAATAGATAAACTATACTATGGTTTTCATCGCAACTCTGGGACCGCTTTCACTCTTATTGAAAAAAATGAGCTTCCATTATGATATGTTCCAGACACTCATATTTACCATACATCAGTTTCTTCTGCTGCTAATCTTATCTATCACACGCGATATAACAAAATTTTAGACATAGTATTATATCCTGTACCAGCTGCTACTCTTTTACTGTTGAAATTGTAATATGCTATAACTGAAGCTCTCTTTTGTATGTATAGTATGTGACATATCAGTGTTTTAGACACAGCAATCACAATGGTAATACTTATGTCTTAATGTTTTTAGCTAAACTCTATTCTCTGCATGAGAATTGTATGATAGCTCTTATTAACTCCAATCTGTGCCTGGACATATTTCTTGTTTTGTTTTTATTACTCATTACCTCAATAAAAATTCTCTTTAAAAAAAAAAAAAGTGAAATATTATTGCAATATACATTCATTATTTATTTTGCTTCTTTTTGCTGTAAAATACATCTGAAACTTTTACTTATTCCACTTTCTTCCTGGGAGGCTTGGGTTATTAGTTTTAGTGAATTTATCTGTAAGCCTTTGTTTAGCTCCCTCCTAGATGATCTTATCTGTAGTCATTTGTGGATTATCAGCTTTGCAGCAACAATCATAATAGGAAAAGTATTCTATGTAATAGCAGTGGGCATACTAGCTAACGGCTAGATTACGAGTTTTGCAGTAAGGTGAAAAAGCAGCGTTAACAACAGATCCTAAAGCTGCTTTTTTACGCCCACTGGTATTGCGAGTCTTGCAGGTTTAGGGGCACCGCACACTTTTTTGGCCTTAAGGCAAATCAACTTACGTAAATTTCGTAAAGGCTTTTCTCAATTTGACTTGCATAGCGCCGGTATTACGAGTTTGTCCTGGGAGGCCAAAAAGTGAGCGGTACACCCTCTACCGCCAAGATTCCTAACGCATTTTAAAGTCAGTAGTTATGAGTTTTACACTACAAAGCTGTAGCATAAAACTCATAACTAAGGTGCTAAAAATACACTAACACCCATAAACTCCCTATTAACCCCTAAACCGAGGCCCTCCCTCATCGCAAACACTAAAATAAAATTATTAACCCCTAATCTGCCGCTCCGGACATCGCTGCTACCTACATTATACCTATTAACCCTAACCCCCCCTAACTTAAATATAATTAAAATAAATCTAAATAAAATTCCTATCATTACCTAAATTATTCCTATTTAAAACTAAATACTTACCTATAAAATAAACCCTAAGCTAGCTACAATATAACTAATAGTTACATTGTAGCTAGCTTAGGGTTTATTTTTATTTTACAGGCAAGTTTGTATTTATTTTAACTAGGTAGAATAGTTACTAAATAGTTATTAACTATTTACTAATTACCTAGCTAAAATAAATACAAATTTACCTGTAAAATAAAACCTAACCTAAGTTACACTAATACCTAACACTACACTACAATTAAATAAATTACCTAAATGAAATACAATTAAATAAATCAAATACAATTAGCTAAATTACAAAAAAAATAAAACACTAAATTACAGAAAGAAAAAAAAAATACAAGATCTTTAAACTAATTACACCTAATCTAATAGCCCTATCAAAATAAAAAAGCCCACCCAAAATAAAAAAAAACCTAGCCGAACCTAAACTACCAATAGCCCTTAAAAGGGCCTCTTGCGGGGAATTGCCCCCAAGAAATCAGCTCTTTTACCTGTAAAAAAAATACACACAACCCCCCCAACAGTAAAACCCACCACCCACAAAACTAACCCCCCAAATAAAATCCTAACTAAAAAAAATAAGCTCCCCATTGCCCTCAAAATGGCATTTGGATGGGCATTGCCCTTAATAGGGCATTTAGCTCTATTGCAGCCCAAAGCCCTAACCTAAAAATAAAACCCACCCAATACACCCTTAAAAAATCCTAACACTAACCCCCGAAGATCCACTTACCGGGAGAAGTCTTTATCCAAGCCGCAAGATATCCTCAACGAAGCCGGCAGAAGTGGTCCTCCAGACGGGCAGAAGTCTTCATCCAGACTGCATCTTCTATCTTCATCCTTCCGACGCGGACTGGCTACATCTTCAAGACATCCGGCGCAGAGCATCCTCTACCAACGACGACTACCCGACGAATGAAGGTACTTTTAAGTGACGTCATCCAAGATGGCGAATAAGAATTCTATCAGCCAATCGGAATTAAGGTTGAAAAAATCCTATTGGCTGATGCAATCAGCCAATAGAATTGAGCTTGCATTCTATTGGCTGTTCCAATCAGAGCCTGCATTCTATTGTCTGTTCCATCTTGGATGACGTCACTTAAAGGTACCTTCATTCGTTGGGTAGTCATCGTTGGAAGAGGATGCTCCGCGCTGGATGTCTTGAAGATGGAGCCACTCCACGTCGGAAGGATGAAGATAGAAGATGCCGTCTGGAGGACCACTTCTGCCGGCTTCGTTGAGGACATCTTGCCACTTGGATAAAGACTCCCGGGAAGTGGATCTTCGGGGGTTAGTGTTAGGATTTTTTAAGGTTGTATTGGGTGGGTTTTATTTTTAGGTTAGGACTTTGGGCCGCAATAGAGCTAAATGCCCTTTTAAGGGCAATGCCCATCCAAATGCCCTTTTCAGGGCAATGGGGAGCTTAGTTTTTTTTAGTTAGGCTTTTATTTGGGGGGTTGGTTGTGTGGGTGGTGGGTTTTACTGTTGGGGGGTTGTGTGTATTTTTTTTTACAGGAAAAAGAGCTGATTTCTTGGGGGCAATGCCCCGCAAAAGGCCCTTTTAAGGGCTATTGGTAGTTTAAGTTAGGCTAGGTTTTTCTTATTTTGGGTGGGCTTTTTTATTTTGATAGGGCTATTAGATTAGGTGTAATTAGTTTAAAGATCTTGTTATTTGTTTTTTATTTTCTGTAATTTAGTGTTTTGTTTTTTTGTAATTTAGCTAATTGTATTTGATTTATTTAATTGTATTTCATTTAGGTAATTTATTTAATTGTAGTGTAGTGATAGGTGTTAGTGTAACTTAGGTTATGTTTTATTTTACAGGTAAATTTGTATTTATTTTAGCTAGGTAGTTAGTAAATAGTTAATAACTATTTACTAACTAGTCTACCTAGTTAAAATAAATACAAACTTGCCAGTGAAATAAAAATAAAACCTAAGCTAGCTACAATGTAACTATTAGTTATATTGTAGCTATCTTAGGGTTTATTTTACAGGTAAGTATTTAGTTTTAAATAGGAATAATTTAGGTAATGATAGGAATTTTATTTAGATTTATTTTAATTATATTTAAGTTAAGAGGGGTTAGGGTTAGACTTAGGTTTAGAGGTTAATAAATGTAGGTAGGTTGCGGCGACATTGGGGGACGGAGATTAGGGGTTAATAAATATAATGTAGGTGTCAGCGATGTTGGGGACAGCAGATTAGGGGTTAATAAGTATAATGTAGCTGGCGGCGAAGTCTGGAGCGGCAGATTAGGAGTTAATAAATATAATGTAGGTGTTGGCGATGTTGGGGGCGGCAGATTAGGGGTTAATAAGTGTAAGATTAGGGCTACTCTTTTACTGTTGAAATTGTAATATGCTATAACTGAAGCTCTCTTTTGTATGTATAGTATGTGACATATCAGTGTTTTAGACACAGCAATCACAATGGTAATACTTATGTCTTAATGTTTTTAGCTAAACTCTATTCTCTGCACGAGAATTGTATGATAGCTCTTATTAACTCCAATCTGTGCCTGGACATATTTCTTGTTTTGTTTTTATTACTCATTACCTCAATAAAAATTCTCTCTAAAAAAAAAAAAAAAAAGTGAAATATTATTGCAATATACATTCATTATTTATTTTGCTTCTTTTTGCTGTAAAATACATCTGAAACTTTTACTTATTCCACTTTCTTCCTGGGAGGCTTGGGTTATTAGTTTTAGTTAATTTATCTGTAAGCCTTTGTTTAGCTCCCTCCTAGATGATCTTATCTGTAGTCATTTGTGGATTATCAGCTTTGCAGCAACAATCATAATAGGAAAAGTATTCTATGTAATAGCAGTGGGCATACTAGCTAACGGCTAGATTACGAGTTTTGCAGTAAGGTGAAAAAGCAGCGTTAACAACAGATCCTAAAGCTGCTTTTTTACGCCCACTGGTATTGCGAGTCTTGCAGGTTTAGGGGCACCGCACACTTTTTTGGCCTTAAGGCAAATCAACTTACGTAAATTTCGTAAAGGCTTTTCTCAATTTGACTTGCATAGCGCCGGTATTACGAGTTTGTCCTGGGAGGCCAAAAAGTGAGCGGTACACCCTCTACCGCCAAGATTCCTAACGCATTTTAAAGTCAGTAGTTATGAGTTTTACACTACAAAGCTGTAGCATAAAACTCATAACTAAGGTGCTAAAAATACACTAACACCCATAAACTCCCTATTAACCCCTAAACCGAGGCCCTCCCTCATCGCAAACACTAAAATAAAATTATTAACCCCTAATCTGCCGCTCCGGACATCGCTGCTACCTACATTATACCTATTAACCCTAACCCCCCCTAACTTAAATATAATTAAAATAAATCTAAATAAAATTCCTATCATTACCTAAATTATTCCTATTTAAAACTAAATACTTACCTATAAAATAAACCCTAAGCTAGCTACAATATAACTAATAGTTACATTGTAGCTAGCTTAGGGTTTATTTTTATTTTACAGGCAAGTTTGTATTTATTTTAACTAGGTAGAATAGTTACTAAATAGTTATTAACTATTTACTAACTACCTAGCTAAAATAAATACAAATTTACCTGTAAAATAAAACCTAACCTAAGTTACACTAATACCTAACACTACACTACAATTAAATAAATTACCTAAATGAAATACAATTAAATAAATCAAATACAATTAGCTAAATTACAAAAAAAATAAAACACTAAATTACAGATAGAAAAAAAAAATACAAGATCTTTAAACTAATTACACCTAATCTAATAGCCCTATCAAAATAAAAAAGCCCACCCAAAATAAAAAAAAACCTAGCCGAACCTAAACTACCAATAGCCCTTAAAAGGGCCTCTTGCGGGGCATTGCCCCCAAGAAATCAGCTCTTTTACCTGTAAAAAAAAATACACACAACCCCCCCAACAGTAAAACCCACCACCCACAAAACTAACCCCCCAAATAAAATCCTAACTAAAAAAAATAAGCTCCCCATTGCCCTCAAAATGGCATTTGGATGGGCATTGCCCTTAATAGGGCATTTAGCTCTATTGCAGCCCAAAGCCCTAACCTAAAAATAAAACCCACCCAATACACCCTTAAAAAATCCTAACACTAACCCCCGAAGATCCACTTACCGGGAGAAGTCTTTATCCAAGCCACAAGATATCCTCAACGAAGCTGGCAGAAGTGGTCCTCCAGACGGGCAGAAGTCTTCATCCAGACTGCATCTTCTATCTTCATCCTTCCGACGCGGACTGGCTCCATCTTCAAGACATCCGGCGCAGAGCATTCTTTACCAACGACGACTACCCGACGAATGAAGGTACCTTTAAGTGACGTCATCCAAGATGGCGAATAAGAATTCTATCAGCCAATCGGAATTAAGGTTGAAAAAATCCTATTGGCTGATGCAATCAGCCAATAGAATTGAGCTTGCATTCTATTGGCTGTTCCAATCAGAGCTTGCATTCTATTGTCTGTTCCATCTTGGATGACGTCACTTAAAGGTACCTTCATTCGTTGGGTAGTCATCGTTGGAAGAGGATGCTCCGCGCTGGATGTCTTGAAGATGGAGCCACTCCACGTCGGAAGGATGAAGATAAAAGATGCCGTCTGGAGGACCACTTCTGCCGGCTTCGTTGAGGACATCTTGCCACTTGGATAAAGACTCCCGGTAAGTGGATCTTCGGGGGTTAGTGTTAGGATTTTTTAAGGTTGTATTGGGTGGGTTTTATTTTTAGGTTAGGACTTTGGGCCGCAATAGAGCTAAATGCCCTTTTAAGGGCAATGCCCATCCAAATGCCCTTTTCAGGGCAATGGGGAGCTTAGTTTTTTTTAGTTAGGCTTTTATTTGGGGGGTTGGTTGTGTGGGTGGTGGGTTTTACTGTTGGGGGGTTGTGTGTATTTTTTTTTACAGGAAAAAGAGCTGATTTCTTGGGGGCAATGCCCCGCAAAAGGCCCTTTTAAGGGCTATTGGTAGTTTAAGTTAGGCTAGGTTTTTCTTATTTTGGGTGGGCTTTTTTATTTTGATAGGGCTATTAGATTAGGTGTAATTAGTTTAAAGATCTTGTTATTTGTTTTTTATTTTCTGTAATTTAGTGTTTTGTTTTTTTGTAATTTAGCTAATTGTATTTGATTTATTTAATTGTATTTCATTTAGGTAATTTATTTAATTGTAGTGTAGTGATAGGTGTTAGTGTAACTTAGGTTATGTTTTATTTTACAGGTAAATTTGTATTTATTTTAGCTAGGTAGTTAGTAAATAGTTAATAACTATTTACTAACTAGTCTACCTAGTTAAAATAAATACAAACTTGCCAGTGAAATAAAAATAAAACCTAAGCTAGCTACAATGTAACTATTAGTTATATTGTAGCTATCTTAGGGTTTATTTTACAGGTAAGTATTTAGTTTTAAATAGGAATAATTTAGGTAATGATAGGAATTTTATTTAGATTTATTTTAATTATATTTAAGTTAAGAGGGGTTAGGGTTAGACTTAGGTTTAGAGGTTAATAAATGTAGGTAGGTTGCGGCGACATTGGGGGACGGAGATTAGGGGTTAATAAGTATAATGTAGGTGGCGGCGAAGTCTGGAGCGGCAGATTAGGAGTTAATAAATATAATGTAGGTGTTGGCGATGTTGGGGGAGGCAGATTAGGGGTTAATAAGTGTAAGATTAGGGGTTTTTAGACTCATGTTGGGGTGTTAGGTGTAAACATACATTAAGGGTCCCCATAGGAATCAATGGGGCTGCATTACTGAGCTTTACGCTGATTTTTGGCAGGTGTTAGACTTTTTCTCAGCCGGCTCTCCCCATTGATGTCTAGGAGGAAATCGTGCACAAGCACGTATAACCAGCTCACCGCTCACTTAAGTAGCGCTGGTATTGGAGTGCAGTGTGGAGCTCAATTTTGCTCTACACTCACTTCTTGCCTGTTAATGCCGGGTTGATAAAAACCCGTAATACCAGCGCTGAAGGTAAGTAAGCGGTGAGAATAAATTGCAAGTTAGCAACGCACCCCTGTTACCGCAAAACTCGTAGTCTAGCCGTAACTTAGGTATGAATTCTATTGTGTATAAATATATATATAGCTATTATATTGAAATTAGTTAGGAATATATGTTTGTTTAAACTATACTGTATCAGTGCTAAAACCACATTAAGGGAAGAGAAGATGGCAGGCACCATAGACTCTTTCCTTAACTGCACATGTGCAAACAGAGTTCATGCTATATCTGTGTATCAGTTTGTAATTGGTTAGCAAGGGTTCTTTTGTTCTATGGGACAGGGAAATCAGTGAAAAGAAAAAACATAAAACAATATGCTCATTTGATAAAATAAAGCTGCATTATTCATTGCAAAATTCTTCTCAGATATAAAGGTACATTGTTATGCAGCTTACAATTTGTGTTCAAGGGACAGTCAACACAGAGGAAAACTTTATCCCATACCTTAGATCCACAAAAAAAGATGCACCTGCAACGCATCTCATCTTCAATACCACTAACGTTATATGTCTAATCATCAAAAGCCCATACAGTTTTCAGCGTTAGATATGGCCGCCAAACTCCTCCCCCTCCTCCTCCGTCCCCTTCTTTTTTTAATTCAATCCTCGTTCACAGGGACGCTGTTCTATTGCTAATGTACATGCGCATTATAATTTTAGTCCGCTCGCTATTAGAAATAGAAAGTGTCTCCGTGATTCTGATTGGTGGATGACATTAAGAAGAAGCCTCCTACGTAATGGTGGGGGGAGTTTGGCGGCCATATCTACAGCTGAAAACTGTATGTTCTTTCAAAGATTAGACACATAACGTCAGTGGTATTGAAGATGGAATGCGGTGCAGGTGCATTTTGTTGTGTGGATCTAAAGGTATGGGATAAAGTTTTCCTGGGTGTTGACTGTCCCTTTAACCCATTCCAATGCAACATGGTAGAGCATTTATATTTTGTGTTATTTTCCCTGGAACGCCATAGGGTTAATTGCAATCTGTTGTTATACAGTTTCACTTCTGTTAAAATTATATTTTCAAATGTTGATATTGTTAAAAAATATTAAAGAGGCAATATAGCCATTGACATCATGTACAGTATGCCCATTGTGCCATGTAATTGACATTTAGATGGTTTAGCAGTGATGAGGATGGATTCAGATTGCAATAAGTTAATCTCACACATTAAATGAGCAGTAAAGTCTAAATAAAAGCTTCATAATTCAAATAGGACATGTGATTTTAGACAACTTTCCAATTTACTTCTGTCATCAAATTAGCTTTGTTCTCTTGGTATTCTTTGTTGAAGAGTAACCTAGGTAGGCTGATAGAAGCTCAGGAGTGTGCACGTGTCTTTAGCAGTCTATGGCAGCAGCATTTGTATCTATGTATAACACTTCTATAAACAATGTTGCAAACACTCCTGAGCTCTATCAACCTACCTAGGTTTACTCTTTAACAAAAGACATCAAGATAAAAAAGCAAATTTGATAACAGAAGTATATTGGGAATTTGTCTAAAATGTCATTCTCTATCCAATCCATTTAAGTTTAATTTTGACTTTACTTTAAATGATTTAGATAGAGAATACTATTTAAAAGTATTTACTATTTTTATTATTATTATTATTATTATCAGGTATTTGTAGTGCGCCAACAGATTCCGCAGCGCTCGTTTGCTTCCTTCTCTTAGTATATTTTGTTGGAGAAACAGCAATGCACATGGGTAAGCCAATAAGATGAGGCAAACATGTGCAGCCACCAATCAACAGCTCTTGAGCATATCTAGAGATGATTTTTAATAAAGGATACCAAGAGAATTAAACAAATTAGATAATAGAAATGTATTAGTGTTGGTATATACTAGGTTACACAATTATATATTATCTCAGCAGTTGCCAACCAATAAAATGTATATACGTAACAATATATTTATTAAGATCAATATTAATTTCTTAGTTCTAGATTAGTTGTCCTTATAGACACCTTGAATTATACTTATGTAGAATCTAGATTATGAATAAATTATACACGCTTATTACAATACCACAAATGGTTCTATATAATTCCAATTAAAACCACCAGGAACTGTATATATCATTAATGCAACAGTCAATTTATATTCAAATTAATCTGAGCTGAAATAACCTCTTATTTAGCCACAATAAAACACATTTTAAAATATATCACACTAGCTACAAATACTTAATAAACACCCGAGAGATTTAACTACAATAACCAATTCATATGAAATTTCACAATAGTAAAACTGACTTATAAGGATGTAAAATCCTTTCTAGCAAATAAAATTACTTAGCATCAATATGACTAGTTCTAAACTACACAGGACTAAAAAATACCAAATATTCTTTTAAATCACCAGCTTCAATTAAACTGTAGCAACAATGAATGTATTTGCTTTAAAAAATGTAAATTATAACCATATACATTACCACATAACTAGTATGAGAATTGAGCTTCTGGGGTTTCTTGTAGGTCATATAAGAAGGTTTTATCCACTATTCACAAGAGTACAGGCCTCAAAATTGTTATCTTTCTATTCTAAGAAAGTGTCCCAAAATTGCAGAGAGGTAATTAGCACAAATCTGTGTGTTTCTCTCTCAGTCAAAAGTTATCAGTCTGTCCCTTTGTCTCTAGTGTGTGGGTGTTTTATCAAATATATAACCCCTCCTTCTGCTCTTTAGTTATTCCCACAGAAATTTGGATACGCCCACCGGTGCTGAACATCTCATATTTGGGAAGTGCCTTCCTGAGCAGCCAAATACCTTTTGGTTGCAATACCATTTTTATTCCATTGGGGGCAGCAGACAAAGAAAAACAGATCAATGTGTATATATATATATATATATATATATATATATATATATATATATATATATATATATATATATATATATATATATATATATATTCAATATGATCTGAGTATAGAGAATATTAACTTATATGATGATTAATTCACAGCATTTCCACGTCTGTAAGTAACTTTCTTTGTTCCCAGGCAAGATGTGTATTGAGAATCTCCAAGATGCTGTTTTTGATTGCCAAGTAAGTATTAATTACTATCTTCCTGAGCTTCAAATGTCAGTTTTTAGACTTTTGGGTTCCTTACCCCCAGGGGTTTATTAACTGGTAATTTTATTACCTAGAAGAAAGATCCTCTGTTAAGCTTTTGGCTTCAAAGGTTTAGTGATCTATCTTCACGAATTGAACAATTGTATCATCCATTTTGTTCTCTTAGATGTCTTGAGCAGCGAGGGGGGTCAGTGGCTATAACAAAGGTCCTTTGAAATAAGGTTACTCTGTTTGTTCTCTTAGATGTCTTGAGCAGCGAGGGGGGTCAGTGGCTATAACAAACGTCCTTTGAAATAAGGTTACTCTGTCTGTGAAGTGTAATTTTGCATAGCCAGTAGTCTGAAATTATTTTCTGATTTCAGAATTTAATGTAATTTACCGTATAGAAATTACACATACATAGATTAATTAATCTATGCACATAGCTTCCAATAATATCTCACCATGACATTAGAAAGTTGTTTAAAATGGTGTGCTTTCTCTGAATCACACAAGAAAAAAAAATTGGGTTTCATGTCCCTTTAAGAGGTGTAAAAGGGCTATTGTATCTGTCAGTATCAGGTGACTTCACAGTTTCTATCCTGATAAGTACTTAACACACAAAAAGGCCTTTTTGGAAACTTTTCAATGGAAAACCCGTTTGCGACTGCAGGTTTTAACACTCTGATATGTTTTGTATTGTGATCACTTGAAAAACATGCTGATCAATTCAGCTGGAAAGCAGAAGGTCATTTTAGGAGCAAATCACTAATAGATTGTGATTAACCCCCATGTGTTTAGCATAAATAAATTGTTTAAACACATAGCTAAAGTCCCTATCAGCAGCATCAGCAGTTGCATGACTCCTCAAAACACTGGCTGCATTTAGCTCAGGTCTGCAACTCTTGCAGCTTAAAAACAGGTATTGCCTATATGTTTAACCCCTTATTCTAATGTATATATACAAACTTGAAGTTTATTTCATTTTGGAAGCAAGATTACCTACAAGAACAACACTAGAATCTTAGAACGTTTCATTGATAGTTTCTTGCAGTATTCATGTTAAAGTTGGCACATGATTTAAGCATCATCCATTTATGATAACTAATGGTAATTACACTACAGTATAAGGGGCCGGTTTATCATAGTGCATTTATCGGCATATATCATTGCACAAGCATTTCTCGTGAAATGCTTGTGCAATGCTGCCCCTGCATCAAGGGTGTCAATCAACCCAATCGGGATGATTGCTGTCCGCCGCCTCAAAGGTGGCGGACGAGTTAAGGAGCAGCAGCCTTATGGCCGCTGCTTCTTAACTCCTGTTTCTGGGGAGCCTGAAGGCTCGATTGGAAACAGATGCATACGGGGCTTGATAAATCGGCCCCTAAGGATTCTCTGTGGAATCTGCTTCTGGTTTTTCATGAACTTCATTTTCATTTGTATTATTGTAATTAATTAAGCAAGAAGAGCAGTAGAGCTGTGAGCATTGTTAGAAACTTTATTCATAGTATTTCACCCTAATACTATGGATTTGAGTCCAATTCCAACGAGGATCTCTTTACGCAAATTAGACTGTTGCCTAAGGGCTCGATTTAACAAAGCCCTTCGCCTCCCTATGACTGCAGGTTCTCACAAGAGAACCTGCAGTCAGAATTTATCAAGCAGCGCTGATCAAACCGCTGCTTCCTACCCTGTTCTACACCTCTAAGATGGAGAATTTCAATCACTCTGATCTCGTCCGAACAGGGAAAATAACAGCTCCTCCCTGCGTGTGATTGGCTGTGTACGGACAGGGGGCGGGATTGCACCTGAGCGTAAAATAGCACTCATATGTAATTTTAAATTAAGGCAGCGGATTGCTGCCCACCAGAGAAGAGCTGGGGCAGACAGGGGCAAATATGTACTCCCCTGTCTGCCCTTGCTTGATAAATCGAGCCCTGAGTAAATCTTCAATTAGAGGACATCTACCCCATTGTGTTACATTTTGAATTTAGGAAATTTGGGTTGCACAGTAATCAGTGGCTGAATGAAGGCATATAATGTACATATATTAATTTAACAGAAATATATATTTTATAGTAGTGCTTAGGTTTGTTTGTGGTGAATTTAACAGTGCCTACTGTTTTAAGAAATCCTACTTAAAATATTTACCACCCCCAACATGAAACAGTACATTTCCCTTCTTTCATTCTCTTACTTATGCTTTCAACAAAGGGCAACAGTGGTTTCATCATATGTTAAAGGGACAGTCTACACCTTAGTGATCTTAAAGTCTTACTTTAGATTATGCTGCAAATATCTTCCTGCACCCTTTTTATATCATGCAGCAGTAACAGTAAAAAAGTTATTTTAAAATGAATATTGTTCTTGGTCACTTTGAAATGGCTGCCAAGCTCCGCCAACTGATGACATCATGATCTTGGCTGCATTAATGGCTTCACTAGTTACAAAAGACTCACTAATTGGATTCAACAGACTGATAATGCTATTCAGCAGAGTGCGCATAGATGCAGCCCAGATTGTGATGTCATAGCTGTTAATTTAATTAATATTTAGCTTTCTTTGCTATTCCAAGGAAAACCTTTGATTGTCAATAATGATTTCACTGTGGGGAAAATGCAGCTGTTGCTTATGATAAGTTAAAACAAGGCTATGAAATTGATTTTTACTTCAAATGTTTATTTTCCGAAAGGAATAGCCCCACCGGTAATAAAATGATTTACTGGTAGGTTTGTGTGTAATCAGTCACATATGAAATTTACAATAACAGACCAATCTGTAGGTTTTATGAACAGGTCTATGTTTTAATCTTGTATTTTCCACAATGTAATACTTGGCATAAATAGCTATGCAGTCTCATTGTTCAAATATAAAGAGAACGTCAATACTAGATAAATGTTAACATGTAATTAAGAAAAGTGTATAAACAAATAAACCTTGTTTATTACAGTGGGGGGGAATAAATTACTATTTCAATTTAATGGTGTCTGAATTTCCAAGAAATTGAATTATGTTTGATAAGTTGCTTGAAGAAAAAAGCCTTTGTCACTGTGTAATTGGAGCACACCAATAAAGGGGCATTGATTATTAACTAAACAAATAGAGGATAATGACATTGTCATTTTTGCACACGTTAGGTTGTTAAATTTAATGGCTTCCTATGTCTGAGAATATCCAGATATAAAATTAAAGAATAATAAAGCCTGTTCTCATCTTGTGTTTCTGACAATGACGATTAGGTAGCCATAGTTAAATAAGGGCTCTTGCATTTTGTAATATGTTGAACAAATATTTATTATCCTAGGTGCTGAATAGAACATTATATAGGATATTCTAAAATTGTTTTACAAGGAAAGAAATAAATAGCAAAAGACAACAACCCCATAGGACACTAAACACTTTTAGATATAAAATGTCTAACCGTGCATAGTAAAACAGCTTTGCAATGCACATAAATTATTTATTTTGTCCCTTTTTCGGTTTTCTATTTCTGAGGATTGGAAGTGCACATGATAAGCTTCACAGACCTAACCCTTCTACATAAATGTCCCTAATTGGCCTCAGCAGAAATGATCAAATAGAAAACAAGAACTATTCTGTAATGACAAGGTGTTTACTATCACCTTAAAAAGAGATAAAGGAGCAATAATAAAATGATGTAATGTACTACAACATTTTATTACTGCACCATGGTAACAGTAAAAAAGTTATTTTAAAATGAATATTGTTTTTGGCCACTTTGAAATGGCTGCCAAGCTCCGCCAACTGATGACATCACGATCTTGGCTGCATTAATGGCTTCACTAGTTACAAAAGACTCACTAATTGGATTCAACTGACTGACAATGCTATTCAGCAGAGTGCGCATAGATACAGCCCAGATCGTGATGTCATAGCTGTTAATTTAATTAATATTTAGCTTTCTTTGCTATACCAAGGAAAACCTTTGATTGTCAATAATGATTTCACTGTGGGGAAAAACATAATTTATGTAAGAACTTACCTGATAAATTCATTTCTTTCATATTGGCAAGAGTCCATGAGCTAGTGACATATGGGATATACAATCCTACCAGGAGGGGCAAAGTTTCCCAAACCTCAAAATGCCTATAAATACACCCCTGACCACACCCACAATTCAGTTTAATGAATAGCCAAGCAGTGGGGTGATAAAGAAAGGAGTAGAAAGCATCAACAAAGGAAATTTGGAAATAATTGTGCTTTATACAAAAAAATCATAACCACCATAAAAAGGGTGGGCCTCGTGGACTCTTGCCAATATGAAAGAAATGAATTTATCAGGTAAGTTCTTACATAAATTATGTTTTCTTTCATGTAATTGGCAAGAGTCCATGAGCTAGTGACATATGGGATATCAATACCCAAGATGTGGAGTCTTCCACTCAAGAGTCACTAGAAAGGGAGGGAATAAAATAAAAACAGCCATATACCGCTGAAAAAATTAATCCACAACCCCAAATAATAAGTTTATTTTCATTTTTGAAAGAAAAAAACTTAAATCAAAAGCAGAAGAATCAAACTGAAACAGCTGCCTGAAGAACTTTTCTACCAAAAACTGCTTCCGAAGAAGCAAATACATAAAAACGGTAGAATTTAGTAAATGTATGCAAAGAGGACCAAGTCGCTGCTTTGCCAATCTAATCAACTGAAGCTTCATTCTTAAAAACCCACGAAGTGGAGACTGAACTAGTAGAATGAGCTATAATTCTCTGAGGCGGGGCTTAACCCGACTCCAAATATGCTTGAAGAATCAAAAGCTTTAACCAAGAGGCCAAGGAAATAGCAGAGGCCTTCTGACCTTTCCTAGGACCAGAAAATATAACAAATAGACTAGAAGTCTTCCTGAAATCTTAAGTAGTTTCAACATAATATTTCAAATCTCTCACCACATCCAAAGAATGTAAGGATCTTTCCAAAGGATTCTTAGGATTAGGACACAAGGAAGGGACAACAAGTTCTCTACTAATGTTGTTAGAATTCACAACCTTAAGGAAAAATTCAAATGAAGTCCACAAAACCGCCTTATCCTGATGAAAAGTCAGAAAAGGAGATTCACAAGAAAGAGCAGATAGCTCAGAAACTCTTCTAGCAGAAGAGATAGCCAAAAGGAACAACATTTTCCAAGAAAGTAGTTTAATGTCCAAAGAATGCATAGGCTCAAATGGAGGAGCCTGTAAAGCCTTCAGAACCAAATTAAGACTCCAAGGAGGAGAAATTTATTTCATGACAGGCTTAATACAAACTAAAGCCTGTACAAAACAGTGTATATCAGGAAGTATAGCAATCGTTCTGTGAAATAAAACAAAAAGAGCGGAGATTTGTCCTTTCAAGGAATTTGCAGACAAACCCTTATCCAAACCATCCTGAAAAAACTGTAAAAATTCTAGAAATTCTAAAAGAATGCCAGGAGAATTCATGAGAAGAACACAATGAAATGTAAGTCTTTCAAACTCTATAATAAATCTTCCTAGAGACTTATTTACGAGCTTGTAACATAGTATCAATCACTGAGTCAGAGAAACCTCTATGACTTAGTACTAAGCATTCAATTTCCATACCTTCAAATGTAATGATTTGAGATCCTGATGGAAAAATAGACCTTGAGATAGTAGGTCTGGCCGTAACGGAATTGGCCATGGCGGGCAACTGGACATCCGAACCAGATCCACATACCAAACCCTGTGTGGCCATGCTGGCACTACCAGCAACACAAATGATTGTTCCATGATAATTTTGGAAAACACTCATGGAAGGAGATCTAAAGGCGGGAAGATATAAGCAGGATGATAACACCAAGGAAGTGTCAGCGCATCCACTGCTTCCGCCTGAACATCCCTGGACCTGGACAGGTATCTGGGAAGTTTTCTTGTTTAGATGAGAGGCCATGAGATCTACCTCTGGAGGACCCCACATCTGAACAATCTGAGAAAAAAACATCTGGATGGAGAAACCACTCCCTTGGATGTAAAGTCTAGCGGTTGAGATAATCCGCTTCCCAATAGTCTACGCCTGGGATATGCACTGCAGAGATTAGACAGGAGCTGGATTCCGCCGAAACAAGTATTCAAGATACTTCTTTCATAGCTCGGGGACTGTGAGTTCCACCCTGATGATTGACATATGCCACTGTTTTGATAATGTCTGTCTGAAAACAAATGAACGGTTCTCTCTTTAACAGAGGCCAAAACTGAAGAGCTCTGAGAATTGCACGGAGTTCTAAAATATGTATTGGAAATCTCGCCTCTTGAGATTTCCAAACCCCTTGTGTTGTCAGAGATCCTCAAACAGCTTCCCAACCTGAAAAACTCGCATCTGTTGTGATCACAGTCCAGGTTGGCCAAACAAAAGAAGCCCCTTGAACTAAATGATGGTGATCTATCCACCATGTCAGAGAGTGTCGTACATTGGGATTTAAGGATATTAAATTGAGATATCTTTGAATAATCCCTGCACCATTGATTCAGCATACAAAGCTGAAGAGGTCTCATGTGAAAATGAGCAAAGGGGATCGCGTCCGATGCTGCAGTCATGAGACCTAAAACTTCCATGCGCATAGCCACTGAAGGGAATGACTGAGACTGAAGGTGCCGGCAGGCTGCAACCAATTTTAAATGTCTCTTGTCTGTTAGAGACAGAGTCATGGACAATGAATCTATCTGGAAGCCTAAAAAGGTGACCTTTGTCTGAGGAATCAAGAAACTTTTTGGTAAATTGATCCTCCAACCATGTTTCCGAAGAAACAATTCTAGTTGATTTGTGTGAGATTCTGCTGTACGTAAAGATGGAGCTAGTACCAAGATATCTTCCAAATAAGGAAACACCGCAATACCCTGTTCTCTGAATACAGAGAGTAGGTGTAGTATCTGATATACTTTTGTATCAAGGGTTTGAAATATAACCAGAATCCCTCAGTAAAATAAGGGATGTGTTTCTCTTTTGTAATCTAAGCAGGTAATGGAAGTTTAAATTACCTGAATAGATACTGTGAGATTGTTACTTTTGAAATCTTTTATGGATGAAGAGATTTAAGTTAGAGATAGATGAGTTGGTATAACTTAGTCAGGTAGAATCAGTATATTCCATAGAGATGGCAAATCAGAGATAATGAAGTCAAATCATGTCTTCACGCACATACACAGTCATTCTAAAATATATACAGTTCCAAGCAGTCCAAAACACACAACCGATATAGGTTAAATGATTATTCCTATATTTGATGTTAGTAGTAAGCAGAGATATATGCGGTTTTTCATAGCACAACTTATACTGGATAAATGCGGTAAGTATAACAATGCAACTTAAAGTGTCAGAGTAAATCAGTTCAAGTTGTGAGGCATGAAGAGGATACAAAGGAAGGTAAGTATTTTCCGGATTGAATGACATACGATACCCCACAAAGATCCGGTAAGAGCAGAGCTGAGCTGTGACCGCCGACGGCGGTGAGAAGCTGTGTGTGCGCGGCTTGGTTTCCGGAACGCTGAGGATGTAGATCCGGATGCGTATGGATCTGAAGTCAAAACAGGAAGAAAGTCCTCAAGGGAATCGGCAGTAGAGACGAATAGCTAGTAGGTTAGGCACAAGAGAGCAAACGTAACAGTAAGCTTCAATATTCAGGCAATGAGTGTTGGAAGTTACTGCCCTATAAAGGAAAGTTAATTAGGTGGGAGGGGATAATCCTAAAAGGAATATCACATATCCCCCCAGTCAAGGAATCACCCCAGGGGATTCCATCCGAGGTTTCTCTGGGTAACGACGATGAAAAGCAGTAACCAAACGAGGTGCATGTATCTCAGTAGACCTTTGCCAGGAATTTTCCTCCGGACCATAACCTTTCCACTTTATTAAATATTCCAGCCTACGCTGTCTTATTCTAGAATCAAGAATAGACTCAACTTCAAATTCTTCTTGATTCTCCACCAAGATAGGTGGAGGTCTAAGATTGATACTGTGATGGTCTATAGCGGAATAAGGTTTAATGAGAGACACATGAAATGTGGGATGTATTTTATAAGAATCAGGCAAAATGAGTCTAACTGCATTCTGGTTAACAATCTTATCAATTGTAAAAGGTCCTAGGAATTGATTGGCAAGTTTTTTGCATGGTATCTGCAACTTGAGGTTCCTGATGGAAAGTAGAACTTGATCACCTATTTGGTAAGTGGGACTTGGACTATGATGTTGATCATAGTTACGTTTTTGATAGTCTTTTGCCTTTGAGAGGTGATCCTTCAAATGATCCAACCTTTCTTGTAAAGAATTAGTGAATTCTGTGGCAGTAGGTAAGTTTACTTCTGTTTTAGAAAGAGATACGGTGTTGGGATTGAATCCATAAGTAGCAAAGAAAGGTGACATTTTAAGAGAAGTGGAAACAGAGTTATTGTAAGAAAATTCTGCCATGGGGATATAATCAATCCAATCATCCTGTAAGTAGGTAATGAAACACCTTAGATATTGTTCAAGGGTTTGATTCGTTCTTTCTGTAAGTCCATTTGTTTGGGGGTGGAATGCAGTAGAGTATCTACTATCTACTTTTAGTAATGTACATAAGGATTTCCAGAAAGAAGAGGTGAATTGTGTACCTCTGTCCTTAATTATTACTGTGGGTAGTCCATGTAATCTTACAATCTGATCTAGAAAAACTGTAGCTGTTGCTAGAGCGGAAGGTAAACCTTTCATAGGTATGAAATGAGCCAAACGTGTTAGATGGTCTATTACAACTAATATGGAAGTGTAATGTTGAGAGTTAGGAAGATCAACAATAAAATCCATTGAAATGGTCTCCCATGGCTTATCTGGGATAGGCAGAGGTGTTAAGAGGCCTATTGATTTTTTATGAGAAATTTTATTTCTAGCACAAACATCACAGCTTAATATGTATAGGTAAATAGTGTGGTTCATTCCAGGCCACAAGAAATTTCTTCTAGTTAATTCTATAGTTTTTTGGATACCCAGGTGACCGGCTAAAGTTCCATCATGGGTTTGCTTAAGGATAGTTTCCCTTAAAGATTCAGGAATGAACAGCTTCCTGTTGTAATAATATAGTCCCGTTTGTGGATCTTTATTACAAGATCCAGGTATGTTAGGGTCTTTATTTAGAACATCAAGTATTTCTTTTTCTAGAGAAGATATAACTCTTATAAACTTTTCTTCAGGTATTACAAACTCAGGATCATCAGACAGACCTTTTTCATACAATCTATATAAGGCGTCTGCCTTAACATTGAGTTTCCCTGGTTTGTACGTAATTAAGAAGTTAAATCGGTCTAGAAAGATGGACCAACGGACTTGTCGTGAATTTAGAGTTTTACTTTTCTTTAAGTATTCTAAGTTCTTGTGATCAGTGAAAATTATAAAAGGGAGATTAGAACCTTCAAGGAGGTGTCTCCAGTGTTCTAGCGAACATTTTATTGCCAGTAGCTCTTTATCCCCTATACTATAGTACTTTTCAGCAGTAGTGAGCATTCTTGAATAAAAGGCTATAGGATGGGTTTCTTTCTTTTCTTTATTCTTTTGTGAAAGAATTGCCCCAATACCAGTATTTGAAGCGTCTACTTCAAGAATAAATTGAGAATCGAAATTGGGTAATGTTAAAACTGGTGCATTAACAAATTGATTCTTAAGAGTCTCAAAAGATAGTTGAGCTTCTTTGGTCCAAATAAATCTTTGTTTCTTACTTGTTAGTTGTGTTAGTGGTTTAACAATTAGTGAGAAATCTTTTATAAACCGTTGATAAAAATTTGAGAACCCAATGAATCTTTGTAGAGCTCTAACAGTTGTGGGGGCTGGATCCATCATGATTTTATTTGGTGTTATAATATAACCCAAGAACTTATTTTCTTGAACGTGAAAAGAACATTTCTCAAGTTTAGCGTATAATTTGTGTTCTTTTAACCTAGTAAGCACCCATCGTACATGTTTCTCATGATCTTGCAATGTTTTAGAATAAATAAGGATGTCATCCAAATAAATTATAACACATACATCCAACAAATCTCGAAAGATTTCATTAATAAAGTGTTGGAATGTAGCGGGCGCGTTACTTAAGCCGAAAGGCATCACGTTGTATTGATAAAGACCATAACGTGTTCTAAACGCTGTTTTCCATTCGTCACCTTGTTTGATTCTTATTAGGTTATAAGCACCCTTTAAGTCTAGTTTAGAATAAATGGTGGCGCCATGTAAGCGTTCAAGAAGCTCTGGAATTAACGGTAGTGGATATCTGTTCTTTAAAGTAATATCATTTAGTGCTCTGTAGTCAATAATTGGACGTATAGTCCCATCCTTATTTTTAACTAAAAACATACCTGCTGCTGCAGGGGAAGTAGAATGCGAAATAAAACCTTTACGCAGATTATCGTCTAAGTAAGCTCTTACAAAAGCTAGTTCGGTTTGAGAGAGAGGATATATTTTCCCATGTGGAACCTGTGACCCAGGTATTAGATCTATCGGACAATCGAATTCCCTGTGTGGAGGAAGATTTTCTGCCTCTCTTAGGTCAAAAACCTCTGCCAGATCCTGATAAGGTCTGGGTATCCCATTCTCTAGAGTAGCTATGGTACAGTGTGGATAACAGGTCTTCAAACAATAAGGAGAACTTAATGTTATTTTATTTTGAGACCAATTTATATTCGGGTTGTGTTTCTGCAACCAGGAAAACCCCAGAATTATTGTGTGCAATGATATAGGAATTAAATCAAATGAGATATACTCAGTATGACCTTCCTTAGTGGTTAAAAGTAAAGGTATGGTGTGATGGGTTATTGGACCTTGTTGTATCAGTGAACCATCTATTAATTTGACAAAGAGAGGTTTTGCTTTACACACAATAGGTATTTTATTATTCTTAACAAAGGTAGTATCTATATAACTCCGTGAAGCCCCTGAATCAACCAAAGCTTTAGATTGGATGTTTCTCTGGTCCCACTGTAATGAAAAAAATAAAGTCATTTGTGTATCCAATGTTATATTATTTATACAAATGAGTACTGTGGGATAGCTTACCCTTCTTTTGCTTCAGAAGTTGAGGACATGAAGAAACAGTATGCTCTTTATGAGCACAGTAAAGACACAAATTTTCCATCCTTCTCCTGGTTTTTTCCTCTGGTGTGAGGGGGCCTTTGATGACTCCGATTTCCATAGGCGTACTGGTACTAGATCTTTCCTGAGTAGAGGTATAGTTGAAGAGACGTTTTGGTATGACATCATAACCTGCTTTCTCAGCCTTTCTTTCACGGAGTCTTCTATCTAAAGTTGTACTGAGTTTTATCAAAGACAGGAGACTGTCAGGGGCATCCAGGCGGGAGAGTTCGTCTTTTAAATTTTCTGATAGTCCTAAACGAAATTGAGTACGCAAACTAATCTCATTCCATTGAGAGTCTTCTGCCCACATTTGGAATTCGGTTGCGTACTCCTCAACGGTTCTTTTTCCTTGCTTTAAGGAACGTAGTTTTGTATCTGCGGTTATTTGACTGTTGGAATCCTCATATAGGTTTGTGAGTGCTCGAAAAAAATCCTGTAGTGAGGATTATTACTTTCAAAGAACCTATTAGCCCAAGTTCTTGGTTCCCCTGTAAAAAGGAAATGGTTGTACATACTTTGATTCTCTCTGTATGATATGTACGTGGTCTTAGAGAAAAAAGTAGATGGCATGCATTTTTAAAATCCCTAAACTCATTCCTTTTACCAGTAAATGGTTGGGGATAGTGAACATGTGGTTCTGGGCTTTCAGCACTTTTACTAGGCAGACAGTCTTTTATTAAAGCTCTTAATGCAGCAGTTTCTGCTTGCACTTCAGTTAACCCTTTATTTAAGTAATCCAATTTTTGATATATATTGGTTAACTCATTCTTTACTTCCTGAGGATTCATGTTAGGTTGTTATATATAAACCCTTCTTTTTATGGCCTGAATATTATGTAGTATCTGATATACTTTTGTATCAAGGGTTTGAAATATAACCAGAATTCCTCAGTAAAATAAGGGATGTGTTTCTCTTTTGTAATCTAAGCAGGTAATGGAAGTTTAAATTACCTGAATAGATACTGTGAGATTGTTACTTTTGAAATCTTTTATGGATGAAGAGATTTAAGTTAGAGATAGATGAGTTGGTATAACTTAGTCAGGTAGAATCAGTATATTCCATAGAGATGGCAAATCAGAGATAATGAAGTCAAATCCTGTCTTCACGCACACACACAGTCATTCTAAAATATATACAGTTCCAGGTAGTCCAAAACACACAACCGATATAGGTTAAATGATTATTCCTATATTTGATGTTAGTAGTAAGCAGAGATATATGCGGTTTTTCATAGAACAACTTATACTGGATAAATGCGGTAAGTATAACAATGCAACTTAAAGTGTCAGAGTAAATCAGTTCAAGTTGTGAGGCATGAAGAGGATACAAAGGAAGGTAAGTATTTTCCGGATTGAATGACATACGATACCCCACAAAGATCCGGTAAGAGCAGAGCTGAGCTGTGACCGCCGACGGCGGTGAGAAGCTGTGTGTGCGCGGCTTGGTTTCCGGAACGCTGAGGATGTAGATCCGGATGCGTATGGATCTGAAGTCAAAACAGGAAGAAAGTCCTCAAGGGAATCGGCAGTAGAGACGAATAGCTAGTAGGTTAGGCACAAGAGAGCAAACGTAACACAATGAGTGTTGGAAGTTACTGCCCTATACAGGAAAGTTAATTAGGTGGGAGGGGATAATCCTAAAAGGAATATCACAGTAGGACACCTAGAACCTTTGAAAAAGATTCTTGGAGCGATTGCTAAGCCAAATGGAAGAGCAACAAATTGGTAATGCTTGTCTAGAAAAAAGAATCTCAGAAACTGAAAATGTTCTGGATGAATCGGAATATGAAGGTATGCATCCTGCAAGTCTATTGTAGACATATAATGTCCTCGCTGAACAAAAGGCAGAATAGTCCTTATAGTCACCATCTTGAAAATTGGTACTCTAACATAACGATTCAAAATTTTCAGATCTAGAACTGGTCTGAATAAATTTTCCTTCTTTGGGACAATGAATAGATTTGAATAAAACTGCAAACCTTGTTCCAGAAGAGGAACTGGCATGATTACCCCTGAAGACTCCAGGTCTGAAACACACTTCAGGAAAGCCTGAGCTTTTACTGGATTTTACTGGTATATGTGAGAGAAAAAATCTTCTCACAGGAGGTCTTACTCTGAATCCTATTCGATACCCTTGAGAGACAATGCTCTGAATCCATTAATTTTGAACAGATTTTATCCAAATATCCTTGAGAAACCTTAATCTGCCCCCTACCAGCAGAGCTGGAATGAGGGCCGCACCTTAATGCTGACTTAGGGGCTGACTTTGGTTTCCTAAAAGGCTTGGATTTATTCCAATTTGAGGAAGGTTTCCAATTGGAGGCAGATTCCTTGGGGGGAGCCTTAGATTGACCCTTAGGTTTTTTTATCCTGAGGCAGAAAAACTCCTTTACCCCCAGTAACAGTTGAAATAATAGAATCCAATTGAGAACGAAATAAATTATTACCTTGGAAAGAAAGAGATAGTAATCTAGATTAGATGACATATCAGCATTCCAAGATTTAAGCCACAAAGCTCTTCTAGCTAATATAGCTAAAGACATGGATCTAACATCACAAATAAAATGATTAGCATGTTGCAGTAAGCAAATAATGCTAGATACGTCAGAATCCAATTCTTGTTGCGCTAAATTCTCCAACCAGAAAGTTGATGCAGCCGCAACATCAGCCAAAGAAATTGCAGGTCTGAAAAGATGACCTGAATATAAATAGGCCTTCCTTAGATAAGGAATAGTAGTACGTTTAGCAAGAGTAGAAATAGCCCCATCAATTTTGGGGATCTTTTCCCAAAACTCTATAAATTTTGCTGGCAAAAGGATACAATATTTTAAACCTTAAAAAAGGAATAAAATAAGTACCTGGCTTATTCCATTCCTTAGAATCATATCAGAAATAGGAAAAAACTCCTGGAGAAACCACAGGAGGTTTAAAAACAGCATTTAAACGTTTATTAGACTGAACGTCAAGAGGACTGGTTACCTCAATATCCAAAGTAATTAACACTTCTTAATAAAGAACGCATATACTCAATTTTAAATAAATAAGTAGATTTGTCAGTGTCAATGTCTAAGGAGGATCTTCTGAATCATATAGATCCTCATCAGAAAAGGATAAATTATCATATTGTTGGTCATTTGAAATTTCATCAACTAAATGAGAAGTTTTTAAAGACCAATTACATTTATTTGAAGGTGGAAATGCAGACAAAGCCTTCAGAATAGAATCAGAAACAAATTCTTTAAAAATGTACAGGTATATTATGCACATTAGAAGTTGAAGAAACTGCAACTGGCAATGTACTATTACTGATGGACACATTATCTGAATGTAAAGGTTTATCAAATGACATTCAGTGACATAATTTCTACAACTTTACAACAAATGCACTTAGCTTTTGTAGAACCGATGTCAAGCAGCAATGTTCCAGCAGAAGCTTCTGAGACAGGGTCAAAGTGACACATCTTGCAAAATGTAAGAGAAAAAACAACATATAAAGCAAAATTATCTATTTCCTTATATGACAGTTTCAGGAATGGGAAAAAATGCAAATAGCATAGCCCTCTGATAGAGAAAAAATCAAGAGGCAAACATCAATGGGGTATTGAAATAATGAAAAAGTTTGGAGCCAAAAAATGACGCACAACGTAACTAAACTTTTTTGGTGCCAAAAAATAACCGGAAATTACACACTTGCGTCACTAACGACGCAACCGTGTGAAAGGTCTCGGTGTCAAGTATGACGCCGGAAATGACGAACTTGTGTCATAGACGTACCTTTTCGCGCCAAAAAAATTTTCACGACAAAAAATGACGCAATAAAATTTAGCATTTGTCGCACCCGTGGGCCTAATACCGCCCGCAATTTGTAAGAAGTAGTCAATTGAAAAAAAGACTAAACCCAAGGTAAGAAATAAATTTCATTTTTAAAAGATGTTTATATTCCCCAAATATGAAACTGATAGTCTGCAGAAGGAAATACATGAACCTGACTCATGGCAAATATAAGTACAATACATATATTTAGAACTTTATATAAATGCATAAAGTGCCAAACCATAGCTGAGGTGTCTTAAGTAATAAAAAACATACTTACCAAAAGACACCCATCCACATATAGCAGATAGCCAAACCCGTACAGAAACAGTTATCAGTAGAGGTAATGGTAATTTGAAAGTATATCGTCGATCTGAAAAGGGAGGTAGGAGATGAATCTCTACGACCGATAACAGAGAACCATTGAAATAGACCCCCGTTAGGGAAATCATCGTATTCAATAAGTGATACTCCCTTCACGTCCCTCTGACATTCGCTGTACTATGAGAGGAATTGGGCTTCAACAATGCTGAGAAGCGCATATCAACATAGAAATCTTAGCACAAACTTACTTCACCACCTCCATAGGAGGCAAAGTTTGTAAAACTGAATTGTGGGTGTGGTGAGGGGTGTATTTATAGGCATTTTGAGGTTTGGGAAACTTTGCCCCTCCTGGTAGGATTGTATATCCCATATGTCACTAGCTCATGGACTCTTGCCAATTACATGAAAGAAATGCAGCTGTTGCTTATGATAAGTTAAAACAAGGCTATGAAATTGATTTTTACTTCAAATGTTTATTTTCCGAAAGGAATAGCCCCACCGGTAGTAAAATGATTTACTGGTAGATTCGTGTGTAATCAGTCACATATGAAATTTACAATAATAGACCAATCTGTAGGTTTTATGAACAGGTCTATGTTTTAATCTTGTATTTTCCACAATGTAATACTTGGCATAAATAGCTATGCAGTCTCATTGTTCAAATATAAAGAGAACGTCAATACTAGATAAATGTTAACATGTAATTAAGAAAAGTGTATAAACAAATAAACCTTGTTTATTACAGTGAGGGGAAAAATAAATTACTATTTCAATTTAATGGTGCCTGAATTTCCAAGAAATTGAATTATGTTTGATAAGTTGCTTGAAGAAAAAAGCCTTTGTCACTGTGTAATTGGAGCACACCAATAAAGGGGCATTGATTATTAACTAAACCAGTGATTTGCAACCTTTTTTTTGCCGTGGCACACTTTTTTACATTAAAAAATCCTGTGGCACACCACCATCCCAAAATTTTACAAAATCACACATTGTAGCCTAATACAGGATATATATACAGGGTATATATATATATATATATATATATATGATACAAGAAGAAAGGCGAGGACTCAGGAACTTGAAGCCAGGTGACTTTATTTGTTATACAAAAGGTGAGTAGCACTAACACAGGTGTGCAAGGGGTGCTAGATCTGACGCGTTTCGCGCATGCTCACATGCGCTTCATCAGAGATATATATATACACTGACACTGTACTGTGCTGTCATGCCATGCATCCTACAAACTATACATGACATATCGTAATGATTGTCTGTGAATGAATGTCAATGTTATGGTTGTAAATGATGCCCGATGAGCCTGTCACATACCTCCCAATATTTAAAAATTTGAAAGAGGGACACCCCCGCACTGCTGTCAGTCTGCCGCGGGACACCTGAGGATCTCTCACGGCACACTGGTTGAAAAACACTGAACTAAACAAATAGAGGATTATGACATTGTCATTTTTGCACACATTAGGTTGTTAAATTTAATGGCTTCCTATGTCTGAAAATATCCAGATATAAAAAATAATAAAGCCTGTTCTCATCTTGTGTTTCTGACAATGACGATTAGGTAGCCATAGTTAAATAAGGGCTCTTGTATTTTGTAATATGTTGAACAAATATTTATTATCCTAGGTGCTGAATAGAACATTATATAGGATATTCTAAAATTGTTTTACAAGGAAAGAAAGAAATAGCAAAAGACAACAACCCCATAGGACACTAAACACTTTTAGATATAAAATGTCTAACCGTGCATAGTAAAACAGCTTTGCAATGCACATAAATGATTTATTTTGTCCCTTTTTCGGTTTTCTATTTCTGAGGATTGGAAGTGCACATGATAAGCTTCACAGACCTAACCCTTCTACATAAATGTCCCTAATTGGCCTCAGCAGAAATGATCAAATAGAAAACAAGAACTATTCTGTAATGACAAGGTGTTTACTATCACCTTAAAAAGAGATAAAGGAGCAATAATAAAATTATGTAATGTGCTACAACATTTTATTACTGCACTATTGTTTGCAAAGAACTATGTGTTAATCCTTGTAAAGTCAGCTCTGGAGCAGCAATCCAGTGGTGACTATGGTATTGATCACAATCTATCATTTGATCATTGGAGGCTGATTAACAGCTTCAAAAGAGCCATTTTTGATGTTTACACAAACACTGTTTGTTTATTGGCAGCACATTTTTCATTATTGTTTTGTTGAAAAAATGGCCTTATGCTGCCAGTCCTGTTTTTTAGAATCCAAATTTTTAATACTTAAAGGGCCATTATACACTCATTTTTTCTTTGCATAAATGTTTTGTAGATGATCTATTTATAAAGCCCATAAAGTTTTTTGTTTTTTTTAAATGTATAATTTTGCTTAATTTTAAAAAACATTGCTCTGATTTTTAGACTCCTAACCAAGCCCCAAAGTTTTATTTGAATACCGTCAGCTACCTTCTCCAGCTTGCTCCTGTTTGTGTAAAGGGTCTTTTCATATGCAAAAGAAGGTGGAGGGGGGAGTGTCTTATTTCCCACTCGCAGTGGGCTTTCCAACTGCCTTTTCAACAGAGCTAAACTGAAAGCTTCTAAGTACGTTTTTAAACCATTTTATACTGGATTTTTATATCAGTATTTGTGCATCTTATTCTTTATAGTAGTGTCTATTACATGCAGTTATATGAAAATGAGTGTATACTGTCCCTTTAACAGCACATTCATGAGGCCACGGAATTCAACATCTTAAAGGGCTTCATAAACCATGGACAACACTTTTTGATTTATCATAGAGTACCCCAAACATTTCTGAATGTAATATTGTCTTTGCACATATTACCCACCACAATATTAAATGATAAATCATATTAAATGATAAAGCAGTTTTACAATAACAAAATTAGGCAAATTGAATAAACCAAGCAACACACTTGTCCACTTTAATGATAATCCGCCTGTTCGAATCTGTTAAAGTAACATACGCACATAACTACACACTAATAAAAGGGATCAGTCAACATACAGACCCATCAACCTGTGATGTAATCATTAAACCTGTTTCAAAATCACAAGACACACACAGATAACGATTCGGAACTTTGATGGGATATTAATGGCAGAAACATTTAGGAATTGTGATCACTGGAAAGAACATTTTAGCAATAGTGAAATAAATACAGAATTTTTTATTTGTTGACACCTTTATTTTATTTATACTTCTTTATGTCCCTTTAAAGGGCAACTAAATTCAAAATTAAAGTTTCACGAGTCAGATAAAGCATGCAATTTAAAAAAAAGAAGAATATATTCTATTTATTTATATACGTATAGTTCAAGTAAGGTGCACTCTCACAAACAAAAGCTGTAGCGGCAGGGTGCTGAAGAAATATCAACAGGACGAGTAATAATCAGCACTCTTTGGACTTGAAGCAAGGTGAATCAATCCTTTTATTACATACCAGTGACGTTTTGGGGTGCTCACCCCTTCATCAGGGTCTGATACAAGATATTGGATATAAAATGGCAAGAGAATTTCAAATCGGTAACTCTAGATGTGAGTGCCTTATACACCAATATTTCAAACCAAGCAGGAATTAAGGCAATAGAGTTTTGGTTAAACAAATTAACTTGCCCCCCAGAGCTACATTAATTATTCATCCTCAAATATATACAATTTATTCAAGAAAATAACTATTTTCTTTTCAATGAGTAGTAATATCTACAGGTTAGTGGGAAAGCTATGGGCACTAAATTTGCCCCAAGCTACGTTAAACTGTAAATGAGACTCTGGAAGGAACTACACTTATTGAACTTCAATCCGTTTTCTGAGTATATCATCACATGGGCTAGATTTATAGATGATATTATTCTGAACTGGTAATGAGGAAAAACAGAAAAATGTTATAAAACATATTGATACTAATGATTTTAACCTGAACTTCACAGATAAGATAAGTGACTCTGAAATAGAAAATCCTATAGATTGTATAAGAACCTACATAAAAGTAATGGATATCTGAGTGCAGATAGTGTACACCACTGTAAGTGGATAAATAATATCCTATATGGACATTTTCAAAGAATAAAAAACATAATTTATGTAAGAACTTACCTGATAAATTTATTTATTTCATATTAGCAAGAGTCCATGAGCTAGTGATGTATGGGATATACATTCCTACCAGGAGGGGCAAAGTTTCCCAAACCTCAAAATGCATATAAATACACCCCTCACCACACCCACAATTCAGTTTAACGAATAGCCAAGAAGTGGGGTGATAAGAAAGGAGCGAAAGCATCAAAAATAAGGAATTGGAATAATTGTGCTTTATACAAAAAAATCATAACCACCACAAAAAAGGGTGGGCCTCATGGACTCTTGCTAATATGAAAGAAATGAATTTATCAGGTAAGTTCTTACATAAATTATGTTTTCTTTCATGTAATTAGCAAGAGTCCATGAGCTAGTGACGTATGGGATAGCAGATACCCAAGATGTGGAACTTCCACGCAAGAGTCACTAGAGAGGGAGGGATAACATAGACAGCCAATTCCGCTGAAAAAATAATCCACAACCCAAATCAAAAAGTTTTAATCTTATAATGAAAAAAACTGAAATTATAAGCAGAAGAATCAAACTGAAACAGCTGCCTGAAGTACTTTTCTACCAAAAAACTGCTTCAGAAGAAGAGAAAATATCAAAATGGTAGAATTTAGTAAAAGTATGCAAAGAAGACCAAGTTGCTGCTTTGCAAATCTGATCACCAGAGGCTTCATTCCTAAAAGCCCAGGAAGTAGAAACTGACCTAGTAGAATGAGCCGTAATCCTTTGAGGCGGGGATTTACCCGACTCTACATAAGCATGATGAATCAAAGACTTTAACCAAGATGCCAATGAAATGGCAGAAGCCTTCTGACCTTTCCTGGAACCAGAAAAGATAACAAATAGACTAGAAGTCTTTCTGAAACCTTTAGTAGCTTCAACATAATATTTCAAAGCTCTTACTACATCCAAAGAATGTAAAGATCTCTCCAGAGAATTCTTAGGATTAGGACACAATGAAGGGACAACAATTTCTCTACTAATGTTGTTAGAATTCACAACCTTAGGTAAAAATTGAAATGAAGTCCGCAACACCGCCTTATCCTGATGAAAAATCAGAAAAGGAGATTCACAAGAAAGAGCAGATAACTCAGAAACTCTTCTAGCAGAAGAGATGGCCTAAAGGAACAAAACTTTCCAAGAAAGTAATTTAATATCCAGAGAATGCATAGGTTCAAACGGAGGAGCCTGTAAAGCCCTCAGAACCAAATTAAGACTCCAAGGAGGAGAGATTGACTTAATGACAGGCTTGATACGAACCAAAGCCTGTACAAAACAATGAATATCAGGAAGTTTAGCAATCTTTCTGTGAAAAAGAACAGAAAGAGCAGAGATTTGTCCTTTCAAGGAGCTTGCAGACAAACCCTTATCCAAACCAGGTACAAAAGAGAGAGAGAAGTTTGACAGTACCCAGCACTCACAAAACACTATATAGTAACAGTATGCATTGAAAACCGGATTGTGTCAAGAAATGGTTATTAAAACGTAACTTTTACTAATAATAGAATAAAAAGGGTGGTAAATAGTACCAAATGTATAACATAAATATGTGAGACATACATTTAAAACTTAGATTAAGAAACAGATCAGGACTGTGTGTGTGAGACTTCAAAAACAGAATTACTTCCCTGGGTAATAGTTCAAATACACCGTAACCCTCAGGGCTCAGAGAATACATGGATTGCTCTAAAGCTAATCTAAAAAGGGGATTGACCCCAACAACATTATCTAATCTGAGCAATACTGGTATTTAGAGCAGGAGAGGAAACGGTTTATAAATGACTGATTAAGGAAGGCAATTGCCACATCAATATGAGCTTAGAAAGGTCCCAGGTAAACACAAATTAGCAAGTCTCATGCACACAGACAGGCATTTTGTGGCAATTGCCTTCCTTAATTAGTCATTTATAAACCGTTTCCTCTCCTGCTCTAAATACCAGTATTGCTCAGATTAGGTAATGTTGTTGGGGTTATTAACACATTTCAGAAACGCCTGAGCCTTTACTGGGTTTACTGGAATGCGTGAGAGAAAAAATCTTCTCACAGGCGGCCTTATCTTGAAACCTATTCTGTACCCTTGTGAAACAATGTTCTGAATACAAAGACTGTGAATCGAATTGATCCAAACATCTTTGAAAAATCGTAACCTGCCCCCTACCAGCTGTGCTGGAATGAGGGCCGCACCTTCATGCGGATTTGGGAGCTGGTTTTGACTTTCTAAAAGGCTTGGATTTATTCCAGACTGGAGAAGGTTTCCAAACGGAGACCGTTCCTTTAGGGGAAGGGTCAGGCTTTTGTTCCTTATTCTGACGAAAGGAACGAAAATGATTAGCAGCCCTATATTTACCTTTAGATTTTTTGTCCTGAGGCAAAAAGGCTCCTTTCCCCCCAGTAACAGTTGAAATTATTGACTCCAACTGTGAACCAAATAATTTATTACCTTGGAAAGAAAGAGAAAGCAATGTTGACTTAGAAGTCATATCTGCATTCCAAGATTTAAGCCATAAAGCCCTTCTAGCTAAAATAGCTAAAGACATATACCTGACATCAATTCTAATGATATCAACAATGGCATCACAAACAAAGTTATTAGCATGTTGAAGAAGTTTAACAATGCTATAAGCATTATGGTCTGACACTTGTCCCGAAAGTGGAAGCTGCAGCAACATCAGCCAAAGAAATAGCAGGTCTAAGAAGATTACCTGAACATAAATAAGCTCTCCTTAGAAAGGATTCAAGCTTCCTATCTAAAGGATCTTTAAAGGAAGTACTATCTGCCGTAGGAATAGTAGTACGTTTAGCGAGAGTAGAGATAGCCCCATCAACTTTGGGGATTTTCCCCCAAAACTCTAATCTATCAGAAGGCAAAGGGTACAATTTCTTAAACCTTGGTGAAGGATTAAATGAAGTACCCAGACTATTCCATTCCCTAGAAATTACTTCTGAAATAGCATCAGGAACTGGAAAAACTTCTGGAATAACTACATGAGGTTTAAAAACTGAATTTAAACGCTTAGTAGATTTAGTATCAAGAGGACTAGATTCCTCCATATCTAATGCAATCAACACTTCTTTAAGTAAAGAATGAATAAACTCCATCTTAAACAAATATGAAGATTTCAGAATGATGGCAGTCACTTAAAAATTCATCTGAAATATGAGAAGTTTTAAAAGACCTTTTACATTTACTGGAAGGAGGAATAACAGACAGAACCTTCCTAATAGAATTAGAAACAAATTATTTTACATTAACAGGAACATCCTGAACATTAGATGTTGAAGGAAAAACAACAGGTAAAGGATTATTACTAATGGAGACACTATCTGCGTTAGAAAGTTTATCATGACAACTAACACAAACTACAGCCGGAGGAACAGTTACCAAAAGTTTACAACAAATGCACTTAGCTTTAGTAGAACCAGCATCAGGCAGCGTCTTTCCAGAAGTAGATTCTGATCCAGGGTCAGGTTGTGACATCTTGCAATATGTAATAGAAAAACAACATATAAAGCAAAATTATCAAATTCCTTAAATGACAGTTTCAGGAATGGGAAAAAATGCAAAATAAACAAGCCTCTAGCAACCAGAAGCAACCAAAAAGTGAGACTTAAATAATGTGAAAAAAGTGGCGCCAAGTATGACACCCACATTTTTTGGAGCCAAGTATGACGCCCACATTTTTTGGTGCCAACATTTGACGCCACATCCTTTGGCGCTGAAAACGACGCCCACATTTTTTGGCGCAAAAAACGTCTGTGAAACACATGCGTCAAAAAAATTACGCAACCATGAGCAAACTTCCGGCGTCAACGATGGTGCCGAAAATGACAAAATTTTGCGCCAAAAAAGTTTGTGCCAAGAATAACGCAATAAATTGAAGCATTTTCTGCCCCTGCGAGCCTAACAGCCCGCAGGGAAAAAAGTCAATTGAAAATTTTTAAGGTAAGAAAAAATATTTATTCATATGCATTATCCCAAAATAATGAAACTGACAGTCTGAAAAAAGGAATACTGATTATCCTGAATCATGGCAAATATAAGTTTAAAACATATATTTAGAACTTTACATATAAAGTGCCCAACCATAGCTTAGAGTGTCATAAATAAAATAAAACTTACTTACCCTAAGACACTCATCTACATATAGTAGATAGCCAAACCAGTACTGAAACGAGAATCAGTAGAGGTAATGGTATATAAGAGTATATCGTCGATCTGAAAAGGGAGGTAGGAGAAGAAATCTCTACGACCGATAACAGAGAACCTATGAAATAGATCCCCTAGAGGAAGACCATTGTAATCAAATAGGCAATACTCTCTTCACATCCCTCTGACATTCACTGCACTCTGAGAGGAAAACCGGGCTTCAGTCTGCTGCGAAGCACATATCCACGTAGAATCTAGCACAAACTTACTTCACCACCTCCACGGGAGGCAAAGTTTGTAAAACTGAGTTGTGGGTGTGGTGAGGGGTGTATTTATAGGCATTTTGAGGTTTGGGAAACTTTGCCCCTCCTGGTAGGAATGTATATCCCATACGTCACTAGGTCATGGACTCTTGCTAATAACATGAAAGAAAGGGAAATTTATGCTTACCTGATAAATTTGTTTCTTTCCGGATATGCTGAGTCCACGGCTTCATCAATTACTGTTGTCAATATCACTCCTAACCAGCAGGAGGAGGCAAAGTGCACCACAGCAAAGCTGTTAAGTATCACTTCTCTTCCCACAACTCCCAGTCATTCGACCAAAGGGAAATGGAGAAAAAAGGAGCAACACAAGGTATAGAGGTGCCTGAGTTTTAGTAAAAAAAAAGTCTTGAAATAAAGGGTGGGGCCATGGACTCACCATATCCAGAAAGAAACAAATTTATCAGGTAAGCATACATTTCCCATTCTTTCCTAAGATATGGTGAGTCCACGGCTTCATCAATTACTGTTGGGAATCAATAACCAAGCAAGATTACACAGATGAATATGGAGGGAGAAAAAAAGGCAGACTTAAACAGAAGGCACCACCGCTTGATTAACCTTTCTCCCAAAAGAAACCTCAGCAGAGGCAAAAGAATCAAATTTGGAAAATTTGGAAAAAGTATGCAAGAGGAGTGAGGACCAAGTTGCAGCCTTGCAAATCTGTTCCACAGAAGCTTCATTTTTGAAAGCCCTAGAAGAGGAGACAGCTCTTATGGAATGACCCGTATCAGGAGGCTGCTGACCAGCAGTCTCATAAGCAAAACGAATTATACTTCTCAATTAGAGAGAAAGAGAAGTAGCAAAAGCTTTCTGACCTTAACGTTTTCCAGAGAAACAAACAAACAGCCTGCTGCAAAACTTTAAGAACAAGGTTAAGACTCCAATGAGGAGCAACCGACTTAAACACAGGTCTGATTCTGACCAGGCCTGACAAAAAGAGTGCACATCTGGCACGTTCAGTAAATCAGAAACTATGGGCGCCTAAAAGGCAAGTCTTGGAAACATATATGCCTATTTTTTACCAGAAAAAATATATTATAGCAAGTATTTGCAATGAATAATTTAATTAATTAGCAGCATTCTATAAAATAAAATAAAACAGTAAAAAAAATCTGACAAAAATTCATAAAACCCTACAAAAACATAAATGTGTAAATAAATCCTTAAAAAGTTAGTTATACACACTGATAAACTGTGACCTCTGTTTCCTCTAACCTCTGCTACAGACAGGGTTAGAAACAGTGTTAAAAACAGTGCATAAAGTGATAGGAATTTTTAGATAGTATTTTTTAAAATACCAATCCCACGTTTCCAGCAAGATTCAATATCTCCAGTAAGATCCAATACTTATACGATCCAGCAAATGTGCTAGTAACACAGTCAAGAGACAGATAGATAGTTGGCACCTTAAAAACTCAGGAGCTCCGGGTATTTATATGCACGAAGCGGTGGTTATACCACCTGGAAGACAGCTCTGGGATCCTAATGGAGTGAAAAGAAGAAAGCCACCAAGCTCCTCTCCCCTGCATATCCAGGATTCCGCCAGACGCTTATGTAGAAAAAATAGATAATGCAGAAATCTGACCCTCCAGGGTATTGACTGGCATCCCCTTCTCCAGACCTTCCTGGAGAAAAGACCAAATCCTAGGAATCCTGACCCTACTCCCAGAGTAACCCTTGGATTCACACCAATAAGGATATTTACGTCATATCTTATAATAAATCTTTTTAGCAGCTGGCATGCAAGCCTGAATCATGGTTTTAATGGCCGACTCAGACAAAACTAAGCGTACAATCTCCAAGCAGTCAGCTTCAGTGAGACGAGATTTGGAAGAAGAAAGGGACCCTGATCAGAAGGTCCTTCCCCAGAGGCAGTCTCCAAGGTGGGAAAGACGACATGTCCACTAGGTCTGCATACCAGATCCTGCGAGGCAATCAGAATCACCGATGCTCTCTCCTGTTTGATACGAGCAATGACTAGTTGAAGGAGAACAAATGGAGAAAATGGGTAAGCAAGACTGAAATCCCAAGAAAAAACACCAGAATATCTATCAGGGCGGTCTGCGAATCACTTGACCATGAATCGAACCTTGGAAGCTTGGCGTTCTGCCGAAACACCCTCCGAAGCCAACTCCAGAACCCGCATTTGAAGGTTTACCTAGAGAACACCTCTGGACGGAGAGCCCACTCCCCGGGATGAAATATCTGTCTGTTCAGAAGTCCTATTCCCAAGTGCCTGGAAAGTGGATGACAGACAGTAATTGTAAGCTCCCGCCCACTGAACAATCCAAGTCACCTCCCACATGGCTAAGGAACTTTGAGTTCCTCCCTGGTGGTTGATGTAAGCCATTGAGGTGATATTGTCCGACTGGAACAAAGCTAAGGATGACTGAGGCCAAGTTATCAGAGCATTGCAAATTGCTCTCAACTCCAAGATGGTAAAGAGGAAAGCAGACACTTCTGAGTGCAAATTCCTGCACCTTACCCAAGTCCCAGACTGCTTCCCAGCCCAGCAGGTTGGCATCCGTGGTCACATAACCCAAAAATGTCTCCAGAAGCACGTGCCCTGAGACAGATACTCCTGAAAAAACAGTATGGGGGAGACTCTTAACGGCCGACCTAGATCTATCCTCTGATACAGATCCGAATATTCTCCATTTTTTGGAAAATAACAAAGGGAATGATGTCCATGGCGACCATCAGACCAGTTCCCCCCATACATTGAGTCACTGAAAAGTGAAGGAAAATCAACTGCAGCTAGATCCAAACTCCCAACTTTCTTGTTGCAAGATGGCTAAGCTATCTACTGGACCACTAGAGTTTGCTGTTGGCTGGGCAGGAGACTGCCGAGAGAGGAAAAGGAATAAATCCTTGATTATCTGACCTCTGTTAGAAATATTCTCCTAGATAGAGAATTCCCAAATAAATCCCCCTTGTAGATGGAACAAGGGACCTCTTCTCCAGATCCATTTCCCAACCATGTGAAAGAAGATTGGACAAGATATCTTGAAGAGAGGTTTCTCAAATGAAGGATGACACCTGAACCATATATTGTCCAGAAAAGCACCCTTGCAATACCCCAAGACCTAAAAGTCTTACTAGGGTGACAAAACTCAGAAACTTGAGAAGATCCCAAATCATGGGAACAATAAATACACATCCTTCAGGTTTATGTTCACTATGAACAGGCCCTCTTGAAACAAAGGAAAATGTATACTACTTTGAAGGTCAGAACCTGATAAACTTGAGGTAAATCCCTAGATCCTGTTCCCAGACTGGGACTGGAACTATCACTTTCAGAGAGGAAGATCCTGAACCCAGTTTAAGGAATGTCTCTCATCATAACTGGATTGCAGATACTCTAACGGGAGAAATGTGCCCCTGGGAGGAAATCTAAGATTGGACTCCAAGACATGACTGACCCTGCAGAAAGAGGAAATGGAAACCCTTCCGTTAGTCTTATTCTCTTGACGAGTGGTAGAAAAATCTTACTAGGGTGACTTATTTCACCCGTAAAGTCAGAGAATAATTCTGCCAGACCAAGTCCAAACAAGGTCTGTCCTTGAAAGGGAATGCCAGAGGCGTGGATTTGGAGGAAACACAATTATTGAACCTGCAACTGCAGGACTAAAAAGACTAGGCTGTACCACTAAGCCACAGGTAGGCTTCTCAGCTGACTAATTTAGATTCAGCCTTAATGCCCCACAGGCTAGTACAGCAAGTCCGATTTAGACAAGGCATTGCTCTAGACGAACAAAGAAACCTCCAGCTTCTTATCCATGGATCCGTAAAGGAGCAGCTATCCTCTATACAGATCAAACGTTTCTGAGCCATAGTAGAGAAACTCCCTTCTACTTAAGGCACCATGCACTTAATTGAGTGAGTGACAGGAAAATCAATTACAGGATGGAAGACAGGGAGACAGGTATCCCTAGGTACTCCTTTCCTGTGACAATTTGTATAGCACGTCAGAAACATTTCCTGATAGGAAGGAACATCATAAAAATGATAAAGTTTACAAAACTTCCAAGGGTTGATAAAAAAAAGGGATATCGGTATCGTCCAAGTAGCTAAAACCTCCTTAACACCACACGAGGTGTTCAAGCATACATCTGAAGGAGATCACTTTAGCATCAGATGAAGGAATTATACTGTCCGAATCTGAGATTTCACCCTCAGAAGCTACCGGCAAATTCTCCTCACCAGACTTAGGAGAGAGAGTAACCAGTGTAGCAGCAAGAGGAGCAAAAACCTCACTATCTGAATCTTCAAATGTCCTCTTGTGCTTCCCTGTCAGAAAGGAAAAACAGCTGCAAAATCTGCAGGCAAATACACTCCTCCAGGAGATTGAGAAAAACCGCATGGCACTGCATATGACAGTTGACACCATAAAGGATTGGGACTTTTAAGGAGAAAGCTGTGGCATTACCTGAACAGCATCTTCCTAGGAGACATGAGGGTCAGAGGGTGGCAACCTGTCTGCACCTCCAATAGCTTTAGCTAAGAATGCAGCCCAGAAAGTATAGACAAATTATTAATTCCAAAATTTGTCCTGAAACATGAGGCTCAAACAAAATGAAAAATGAAAATGTTTATCTTTCAAAAGAATTATATTAAATATGAGGGACAGTATGTTCAGAAAACAATTTGGTCCTCAAGAGCCAACAATAAAGTATTGCTAGGAAAAGACCCCCTGTTTCATACCAGAACATATGCCCCAAACATATTACCACAAAACTAAAGTAAAAGACAACTTATTAATAAAACCCTAACTTAAGGTTTTATGCATTATGTACTCTGCTAACTAGTAAAGATATAAATGGCTTGCAATTTAATAAGGAGAAACTCCATCCCACATTGAGTCACTGAATTATTTATATAGCACTGTCCCAGTGCAAAACAGAAAAACCGAACGCGGCTCCGTTCTCAGCCTGAGAACAAGGCGGAGTTACATACACTGATTCAGAAGAGGCAAAATGGTGTTGCTCCGCTCTTCAAAAGAAGAAGGAGGCGGGAACATGCAATCGGCAGGAGAATGAAGCGCACATATATCGCGCTTTATTCTGACGACAAGACTGAGCCATAACTTCATATAGGGCAATTCTTTTCAGAAAAATCACTGCTCCGCATTTCAAACAGAGCCTACAAATGCACCAGACTTAGTCTAAAAAGGAGGAAGAGACACTAATGTTACTCCCCTCCTGTACTTAAAGGGACAATAAACCCCAAATTTTTATTTGATGATTAAGATGGAGAATGCAGTTTTAAACAACTTTCTAATGTACTTCTAATATCTAATTCTATTATCTAATTTGCTTCATTATTTAGATATTGTTTGTTGAAGAAATAGCACTGCACATGGGTGAGCCAATCAAACGAGGCATCTATGAGCTGCCACCAATCAGCAGCTACCGAGTGAAGTGAAGAGCGCGCTCTCCTAAAAGACTCCATTGTAAACAAGTATCATAGCACTTATACATTTAAAGGTAATCTGTATACAGTACATAATCCTACATATATACGGAAATAAAATCTGAGCCCCCAACAGAGGGTTAACTCCTTCCATGCCTAGAAAGAGATTAACCACAAAGTCGATGGTCACATTCAAAGTAGTGCCTGCCCACTGCCAGCAAACATCCTTCATAAAGGATATTGTGTCCCACATAAAGTGCAATTAGAGTCCTTAACCCCTGCGGTGCCAGCCTTCTAGCCCCAGAAGACAAAAGGCACTTACTTGCACATCTAGCTGTCCAGCAGGATTACAGATCACCCGGTATGAAAGGAAGCTACTCCTTACAGAGACCTGTGAAAAAAAAGAAAGAACAGAGTAAACCTTCTCTGGCTTTTTATACAAGTGCAGCAACATGTTAGGAAAACACAGTGAGGCCCACCTCACAAGTTCCTAACTGCTTTAAAGCCACCACTGACCTACTGAAGAGATTAACGTGGAGTACGGCTACACCCAGTCTTGAAAGAGAAAGATCAGAGTAAACCTACTCCGGCTTTCTAAACTAGTTAAAATCTTACTTGAAGTAAAATAAATCCAATTTTCCTCAGACACTAAAACTTCACCTCCTCCATGCACCAAGGCAAAGAGAATGACTGGGGGTTGTGGGAAGGGAAGTTATACCTAAGAGCTTTGCTGTGGTGCTCTTTGTCTCCTCCTGCTGGCCAGGAGTGATATTCCCAACAGTATTTGATGAAGCCGTGGACTCACCATATTTTAGAAAAGAAATAAACTGTGCCAAACAGGAAGATTTTGAGACAGAATCAGATATTCTTAGAGAGAAGTTGTTTATTAAGGGATACAAAAATGATTGTATACAAAAAAGCATATGACAACACAAAAACTGGATAGGGAGAAATTAGTTAAACATAACAAAAATAGAACAAGAAATAAACCCAAAAAGTAACTCTTATTAACACCGATAATGAAGGGGCTAAGGGGAGTAGGAAAATCGAAAAAAAAACAAAACACTGGCAAATACTAGCAAAAGACAATCTTTTGAAGGAACTTGCAGACCTTTGTACTCCTCACCTGGTTGCCACCACACACGCTTAACACCATCTAAACTAAATAAGTTTATCTTGGTCTCATCAGACCACAGGACATGGTTCCAGTTATCCATGTCCTTAGTCTGCTTGTCTTCAGCAAACTGTTTGTGGGCTTTCTTGTGCATCATCTTTAAAGATGCTTCCTTCTGGGACGACAGCCATGCAGACCAATTTGATGCAGTGTGCGGCGTATGGTCTGAGCACTGACAGGCTGACCCCCCACCCCTTCAACCTCTGTAGCAATGCTTGCAGCACTCATACGTATATATCCCAAAGACATCCTCTGGATATGATGCTGAACATGTGCACTCAACTTCTTTGGTCAACCATGGCGAGACCTGATCTGAGTGGAACCTGTCCTGTGAAACCGCTGTATGGTCTTGCCCCTCGTGCTGCAGCTCAGTTTCAGGGTCTTGGCAATCTTCTTATAGCCTAGGCCATTTTTATGTAGAGCAACAATTATTTTTTTTAAGATCCTCAGAGAGTTCTTTGCCATGAGGTGCCATGTTGAACTTCCAATGACCAGTATGAGAGATTGTGAGAGCGATAACACCAAATTTAACACGCCTGCTCCCCCATTCAAACCTGAGACCTTGTAAAAATAACGAGTCACATGACACCAGGGAGGGAAAATGGCTAATTGGGCCCAATTTGGACATTTCCACTTAGGGGTGTACTCACTTTAGTTGCCAACGGTTTAGACATTAATGGCTGTGTGTTTAGTTATTTTGAGGGGACAGCAAATTTACACTGTTACACAGGCTGTACACTCACTACTTTACATTGTAGCAAAGTATCATTTCTTCAGTGTTGTCACATGAAAAGATAATAATAATAATAATAATAATAAAATATTTACAAAAATGTGAGGGTATACTCACTTTTGTGGGATACTGTGTATGTATATACACAGTATATATATATATATATATATATATATATATATATACTGTATATATATATATATATATATATATACTGTATATGTGTATATATATATATATATATATATATATATATATATATAGGAACAAACGTTTGCACTCACAGGTCTTTTTTTCAAACTTTTAATGTGGAACGTTTTCGGGGTATTATAATCCCATCATCAGCAAGTTATAATACCCCGAAAACGTTCCACATTAAAAGTTTGAAAAAAAGACCTGTGAGTGCAAACGTTTGTTCCTGTATACTGCCTTATCTTTGCACCCAGGCTGTCAACATTTGGTGGGTTAAACTAGAAGATGTGTATTATATATATATATATATATATAACTGTACGAGTGTAACTGTACTTTGTAATGTATTTTTGATGTGTTTTGTGAGACTTTTTGTTCAGTGAAACTATTAACCAGAGCTCTGAGGTCTTCAATTGCGCTCAAGCAATCACATTTACATTTTAACTTATAATACAATTGGGAAACCTGATACGTGCAAACAGCCGTGATAAACCCCTTATCGCATGCGCGTAACTCGTAAATCTGGCCCATAGAGGTTCCTTGCTGGTTCTTGGTAGAGGGTTGTGCATAATACATGATCCTGTCTATTGCCGAATACGATTGGCTAACTGCATTAAAGGGACATGAAAACAAAAAAAATGTTCTTTCATGATTTATAAAGAGCATGCAATTTTCCAATTTACTTCTATTATCTAATTCTCTCTATATCCTTAGTTGGCACATAGATGCCCCGTGTGATTGACTCACCCGTGTGCATTGCTATTTCTTCAACAAAAGATACCTGAAGAATGAAGCAAATTAAATAATAGAAGTAAATTTGAATGTTGTTTAAAAATGTATGCTCTGTCTGAATCATGACATAAACATTTTGGGATTCATGTCCCTTTAATGATCTAAAAAGCCTCCAAACTACAGCACAGCGATCTGAAAGGGTGCTCAGTTTTTACTGCTGTATTCTGCAGGTAATTCTGTACGAATAATTACTGTTATGTACACTGCTAAAGATATGTAAGAAATGTAGCCTAGAGGTCCATGTTTATAAAATTGTGCGTGCTATACTCTTCATGAGATGAATTCCTTAGCAGAAACGTCTTCTATGGCCATTGTTCTGCAAAATCATGCTAGGTTACTTTTTTCTTTTGAAGTATGGGATTTATGGACTTTGTATTCATGGCTTTATGGAATTTATAAGGTTCCCTATCAGAAAAGGGCATTTTTTCTGCTAAAATAATAAATAAAACTGTATTTATTTGAAAACATTTTATAGTCACAAAAGCATGCTTTGGGTTATATCCTCTATTTATTGTAACATAAGCCCTGATATTTGCATATGCTTTTTTATTATTAAAGGGCCATAATACCCAAATGTTTAAACACTTTAAAGTGATGCAGCATAGCTGTAAAAAGCTGACTAGAAAATATCTCCTGAACATCTCTATGTAAAAAAGAAAGATATTTTACCTCAAAAGTTCCTCAGTAGCCACCTCCCATTGTAAAGGATTTCTAAGCAGCATATTAGTGTGTCTGTTCTGGGACATCTGAAGGGATGAGCATTGTGCACTCTCATCTTATTTCACCAATCAGGTAAAGGAAGTTTACAATGAAATCTCATGAGAGTTAAGTCAAATCTCATGAGATCACAGTAAAAGTTCATGACCTCAGCACTGCTGATGCTGATTGGCTGCTGTTCATTTCTTCATTTTTTTTTATTTTTTTTACCTGCAGCTGGGAGCAGCTGAGTATAACTTTTTACACAGAACTTACTCTGCTGAGCTGAGGAGATTGTGAGGTAAAATATCTTCCTTTTTTACATAGAGATGCTCAGGTGATATTTTCCTGTCAGCTTTTTATAGTTATACTGCATCAGTTTCAAGTGATTTAGCATATGAGTATTATGTCCCTTTAATTCTGAAAGTGACAAAAAGGCTTAGTGGACTACTCTGAGTTTCAAAGCACTTATTTTTACCTGTCTACTGCAGTGAAGTTGGATAATTAGGTATATCATATCTATTATGGATCCATCATCCAGGAGAAAAATACTGGCTTCAGTTTTGTGGAATAGGGTTAAAACAGCTAATATCATTTTGTCACAGCTTTGACAAAGTGTTTTGATTGATGCACATACTCATTTAGGCCAAAGGTGATCACCATAAAATATTGTTAAACTGTTGCACTAGCCAATAGATAGATGTTTGGGAGACTGATGAGCTGTAGTGCAGCTCCTGTGCCCCACCTGTAAAACTGAAGGGCGAGTGAGCCCACTTTAAAAAAAAGCAAGCCACTTACTCCTACCAAGATGCAGCTGATACTTATCTGTTCCACTGGGGGATCTTATTTACAGATGTTCTGAGTTATTTAGACTGGCATTAGATTCCCAACTTGCCTCACCACAAAGCACTATTAAAGGGCTAGTAAACACCAAAAATGTTATTGTTTAAAAAGATAGATAATCTCTTTATTTACCATACCCCAGTTTTGCATAACCAACACTGTTCTAGAAATATACTTTTACCTCTGTAACTTCCTTGTATCTCAGATCTTTTGACAGACTTGCATTTCAGGCAATTAGTGCTGACTCTTAAATAACTTCACGTGCATGAGCACAGTGTTATCTATATGAAACACATGAACTACAAATCTTTATCTCTGGTATGTGCATAAGGACTCCATTTTAACCCTGCTTCACATATTTTAACCCTGCTTCACATACTATAACTGTATATTCCCCTACAAATCTCTATCTATGGTATGTATCTATTACCTTAAAAAAAAAAAAATTCTCTGTCTTCCAGTTTGAAAAGAAAGGTGCCATCTGCAATGTTTGCTTATGCCTTGTTTGATCCTGCTCTAATATATTACCTTTGCTAATTAGAAGCATGTGACTGTTATTACCTTTAAATTTAATATCCCCAGCTTGTTACAATCAAGCTTAGCTTGTTAGATCAATGAAGCATTGCATGTGTGTAGTTCTTAAGTGTAGAGAGAGTTATAACAACGGAGTTAGACAAAGGAGTGGACAACAGAGGTAAGTACTTTTCAAATTTCCCAAAATAAATGCAAACATGCTACACTTTCTAATATCTTTATTAACTTTTTCCTCCCTTCTCCTTAAAGTCACAGCTCTTCCATTCACAAACAGCAATTAGAACATTCATATTTCTCCTTCTCTTCTACCTTCCCCTACAACACACATGAACTCTATTCCTATCCCACATCCCTCAGCCAGCCATGCTTCACTGATCCTAAACTTAAACACTCACATAAGACACATTCTCATCTACTTTCACTCACCATCTTTCTTCTTCTTGCAGCTGGGGATGTCTCGCCTAAACCAGGTCCACCCTCTACTTCCCTCAGATCACTACCCCAATTGGCACCTCATACACCTTGCCCACGTAACCCTCTAAACCTCATTAACTGCACCTCTATTAGTACACCCCAATTCTTGTGTGCCCTTTGGAATGGACGCTCGGTATGCAATAAGCTTACATCTATTCACGACCAATTTATTTCACGTTCACTTAACCTGTTAGCCCTCACGGAAACTTGGCTTTCCTCCTTTAACACAACTGCTATAACCTCTCTGTCCTATGGCGGCCTGCATTTCAGTCACACTCCCATGCCTGGAGACAAACAAGGAGGAGTAGGAATTCTCTTGTCTCCACACAGTACCTTTCACGTCATTCCTTCACCCCCTCTCTTTCCTTCTCATCTTTTGAAGTTCACGCCATCTGCCTCTTCTCCCCTATAGCTCTTCGTGTTGCAGTTATCTATCGGCCCCCTGGCCCAGCATCACAATTTCTGGACCTCTTTGAAGCCTGGCTTCCACATTTTCTCTCTTGAAATGTCCCTTCTCTCATCTTAAGGAACTTCAACATACCCTTTGATAATCCTAACATGCCTTCTACTTCTACACTTCTATCCCTTACCACCTCTTTAGGCCTGTCCCAATGGACAACATGTCCAACACACTGTGAAGGCAACTCCATAGACCTGGTCTTCACAAATCTCTGTGCTGTTTCCAACTCCCTTAACCTCCCATTTCCTCTCTCTGACCACCATCTACTAACTTTCTCTCTTACTCTACCTGCTACATCTTTGCAAGCCCCCAAAAAACTGCTACCTTACAGGAATTTAAATGACTTGGATCTCACAGATTTTTTCACTCACCGAGTCCTCTGCTCTCTGACATTTCATCCCTCTTTTGTCCAAACCTTGTGACTCTACAGTATAATTCGGCACTAAAATTAACACTTGACAAAACTGCACCCTCCACTGCTACGGAATGTGGCGGCGCTATACAAATAAATGATAATAATAATAACAAAAACCCTCTAGCTGTGAAAAATGCAGAGGCTGCATTCAAGGGCTTAGAAATCAGCATATGAGCCTAGCTAGGTTTAGCTTTCAACTAAGAATAACAAGAGAACAAAGCAAATTTGATGATAAAAGTAGATTAGAAAGTTGTTTAAAATTACATGCCCTTTCTGAATCATGAAAGTTTAATTTGGACTTTACTATCTCTTTAATAAAAGGGGTGTGGGACTCTTTCAGAGCTCCTATCTGACCTCATTATACCACTCTAATTAGTATGGCAATCACCTACTTAATACATTTGTTTCATGGTTGAAAGACTCTAAAACAGGGGTATCAAGCTCATTGTATCTGGGGGGCCACAGACCAAGTGTTCTTCCCCCATGGGGCCACTTGAAGAGAGTGAGTGCTCGTGAACTAGATATACTAGAAACTGGAAGTGACATTTACCCAGGTAGTAGTGCATGGTAGGCGCTCTAGTCCACAATAGATATACTCAGTGTATATTTATCTTGCGAGTGCCAAGTGAAGTGATTATTATGGAAGTGAATAAAAAGTGACATTTATCCAAGCAGTGCATAATGGGAGTCTACACTGGAAAATGCATGCTTGTCTTTATAATCTTGTGAGTGCCTATATAGATTAACTTGTTACAACTCTTAGCACCCTAAAAAAATGGGATGGGGCCAAATTAATAATTTACCTAATAAACAAGGAAGGGCCAGATTAAACTATCTTGAGCGGCACATATGGCCCCAGGGCCTGGACTTCGAAACCACTGCTCTAAAAGAACATATATCCCATAAAGACAATATATACACTACAGAAATACCCCCTGCATATACCCCCTTTTTTCAAATAAAAAGTCACATGCTCTCTAGCTAGAAGGTGGTTGCAATAAAAATGTAAATAACTTGTCTACTATGTGGATTTTATAAGGTGCTAAACGCTCCAATGTCCCCATGTAAGCAAAAAGCATAGCTGCCACAGTCCCTTATTTCCAGGGACAGTCCCTGGCATTTGTTGCCTGTTTCTGGATTTTTTTTTGTCCTTGGAAATGTCCCCTCCAGGAGATTTGGAGGTTACAGCTGAGCTAGGCTAGGGTATGTGTGACACAAGTTAATGGGAAGGTCGGAGCTGCTGGTGAAGCTGTGCGTGTGGCAAGTACTCTGCTTGATCACTTAGAGCAGTTCTAGACAGGGACAACTTGCTGTACAAATCAGAAGAAAAACACAAACAGCTCCTCCACACTAGGTAAGGAGCTGTGCTGATTTGTTGTAAAAGTGGGGGAATTCCTTGGCTACTACTGTAGATAAGTTATTGTTTGCATCTTTACATTATTTAGTCTGACAGTAATCTTCATATTTTAGCTCTCTGTGTCATCTGCAGCTTACTGATTTTAGCACAAGTTTTAAAAATACACCACTTCCTACACACAGTGCAAAAATATGAAAATTGCTGTCAAACTAAATAATACAAATAATTATTATTTTATGTGGTCTGTCATTATCTGGTGAATGGGACTTATACAGACAGATGCCGAGAGGGAGACAGATGCCAAGCACCCTAATAGAAAGGATTGTCTGGAGATTGTGGCAGAGACAAGATGCCGGTAACTGTATGACACTCAATATGCTAAACATGGCAGTTAAGAGGCTATGGGTTATATGGTCACTACAGTATGTTTTTTAAATTTCATTTGAGAAGAGGCTGCTCAGTTCTTTTATAACGACTATGGTCTGAGACTTTGAACTAGACTCTTCTCTTATATATGTTTTTACTATAACATTCATGTATAAATATTAGCAGTATTATATTACTATTGTAACTGCATGCTATAGAAAGCAGTTATTCATCAAGCTATATATAAGATATAATTTGACTGCATTCTTCTCTAGTGCTTTGTTTGTATACACAATCTCTTTCTGTTCGTTATGCCCATTTGTGACAATATTGGTTTCATTACAACTCTTTGTTCTAACATTTGATATTTGATTTTTGGGTTATGTATCACTTTATCATAATATGGGGGGTAGTAGATTTTTAGGCATATTATTAGATTTTATAATCTGTTTAGCCATATAGGCCTCCATTACATATAGAGCGTCGCCCGCAAAAGCCAGCGACGCCAGATTTTACGCAATTTCGGTATTACATATACGGCGTAGCATACAAGTTACGCACGTATATTTCACCCTTTGTCCGTATTTTTTTAACCATAGACTAACATAGAATAGACGCGCAATTTGGTATCCAATATACAGCGTAAGGACTTACATGTGCAGAATTCATAAAATCTACTCCATTCTCATCTCGCCACAAATTGCAGGCGCAGCAACCCTTGCACTGACTAAAAAAACAACGTAACTCCCTGAAAGCCTTAACAAACACATCCATTTAAGCAGCATCTCAAGGTTAAATGGACAGTATACTATGATATTGTTTTTTTTTAAGGTTTAGTTGTGTATTTGAAATAGTTTGAAGCCACAACATAATCAAATGGATTGAGCTTGTAGGTACTTTATCACATTGTGGACATATACTTGCTTATTTACTTTAAATTTCTTCTTAAAACAATCAACAATACTTGGAGGAGAGAACAATGGAAATTCCTAATTGTATTACTTTCATCTCTTTATATATGGGTTTATATATGAATTTTGAATAGCAAAATTACGTGTCGCATTTATTTGAAATTGCGGATCATTTTTATGAGTGTTAGCCTAATTTGCATAAAACTACTCTATATTGACACGTTCCGTGGACAAAATACTGGCGTAAGTTACTTGCGACGACTAAAATATGTATTTGCGCACATTTCAGAAGATTGCCAGTTTGTCCTACTTACGCCAGTTTAGCATCTAACGGCGCAGTATATGTAATACCCCAATGTGCAAGGTGAAATTATGGGCAATGCGGGTCCCTCGCTTGCGCTGAAACCTGCGCTGTATATTTGATCGCGCCCAGAATGTCTGTAATTTGCTCCTCACCATTTTATATGGTGGCTTCCAAGCTGGCTGCAGCCAGGACAGCAAGGGCATGCTTAGTCTATTTAATTTTGGGGATTAATTTGATGTTTTCGGTATAGCAGACATTTAAATTTAGAGGATTTTTGGCTATAGTTTTGTAACTTACTGTGTTGTGTTAACATGATTTCTACTAGTTTGATTGCCCCCAATAATCTAACATAAACCTAATCACCAAACACTGCTGCCTCAGCACCAAGGAATCCACCCACTTGTTTCCCATTTTGATTTATGCAGATACAATATTTAGCTCTGCTCACTTAGCTTAGTGAGGTGCCCCAGTTTAGGGCTTGTTTCCATTGAGCCGTAATTAGGTTTGCATGCGCTCGCAAACTGTTAAATAAGCTGTCAGAAGCAATATCGTTCACCGACTGCTTCCAACAGTCTGTTATAACTCAATTTCGGCAACCAGCTGCCAAAAACATTTTCGTGTCCCATACAAAGTATCAGAAGCCGCTAATCTATAAATAATAACAGGTTTCAAATGACCGGCTCAACTAGGTGTAAAATAGGAAAAAAGTGCTTTATGAGACCTTTTTTCCTATTGAAATCTAACCCGCCTCTAAAAAAACATAATTTATGTAAGAACTTACCTGATAAATTCATTTCTTTCATATTAGCAAGAGTCCATGAGCTAGTGACGTATGGGATATACATTCCTACCAGGAGGGGCAAAGTTTCCCAAACCTCAAAATGCCTATAAATACACCCCTCACCACACCCACAAATCAGTTTAACGCATAGCCAAGAAGTGGGGTGATAAGAAAAAAGTGCGAAAGCATAAAAAATAAGGAATTGGAATAATTGTGCTTTATACAAAAAAAAAATCATAACCACCTCAAAAAGGGTGGGCCTCATGGACTCTTGCTAATATGAAAGAAATGAATTTATCAAGTAAGTTCTTACATAAATTATGTTTTCTTTCATGTAATTAGCAAGAGTCCATGAGCTAGTGACGTATGGGATAATAAATACCCAAGATGTGGATCTTCCACGCAAGAGTCACTAGAGAGGGAGGGATAAAATAAAGACAGCCAATTCCGCTGAAAAATAATCCACACCCCAAAACAAAGTTTAAATCATATAATGAAAAAAACTGAAATTATAAGCAGAAGAATCAAACTGAAACAGCTGCCTCAAGTACTTTTCTACCAAAGACTGCTTCAGAAGAAGAAAACACATCAAAATGATAGAATTGATTGATAGAATACACTTAACTTTGGTAGATCCAGCATCAGGCAGCAATTTTCCAGAAGTATCTTCTGATTCAGGGTCAATCTGAGACATCTTGCAATATGTAATAGAAAAAACAGCATATAAAGCAAAATTGATCAAATTCCTTAAATGACAGTTTCAGGAATGGGAAAAAAATTCCAATGAACAAGCTTCTAGCAACCAGAAGCAAATAAGCAATGAGACTTAAATAATGTGGAGACAATAATGACGCCCATATTTTTTGGCGCCAAAAAAGACGCCCACATCATTTGGCGCCTAAATGCTTTAAGCGCCAAAAATTACGCCACATCCAGTGACGCCGACATTTTTGGCGCAAAAAAAACGTCAAAAAAATGACGCAACTTCCGGCGACAAGTATGACGCCGGAAATGACAAAGAAAATTTTTGCGCCAAAAAAGTCCGCGCCAAAAATGACGCAATAAAAAGAAGCATTTTCAGCCCCCGCGAGCCTAACAGCCCACAGGAAAAAAGTCAAATTTTAAGGTAAGAAAAATTGATTATTCATATGCATCATCCCAAATAATGAAACTGACTGTCTGAAATAAGGAATGTTGAACATCCTGAATCAAGGCAAATAAATGTTTAAACACATATATTTAGAACTTTATATAAAAGTGCCCAACCATAGCTTAGAGTGTCACAAAAAATAAGACTTACTTACCCCAGGACACTCATCTACATGTAGTAGAAAGCCAAACCAGTACTGAAACGAGAATCAGTAGAGGTAATGGTATATATAAGAGTATATCGTCGATCTGAAAAGGGAGGTAAGAGATGAATCTCTACGACCGATAACAGAGAACCTATGAAATAGACCCCGTAGAAGGAGATCATTGAATTCAAATAGGCAATACTCTTCACATCCCTCTGACATTCACTGCACACTGAGAGGAAAACCAGGCTCCAACCTGCTGCGGAGCGCATATCAAAGTAGAATCTAGCACAAACTTACTTCACCACCTCCATAGGAGGCAAAGTTTGTAAAACTGAATTGTGAGTGTGGTGAGGGGTGTATTTATAGGCATTTTGAGGTTTGGGAAACTTTGCCCCTCCTGGTAGGAATGTATATCCCATACGTCACTAGCTCATGGACTCTTGCTAATTACATGAAAGAAATAAACCCGACACGTGAAAACCCCTCTATCCGCCATCCCCCCACATTGCAACTTATTTTAAATGTATTAACCACTAAACAGCCATTCCCCCACATTGCAACTAACAATAAAATGTTTTAACCTCTAAACCATCATTCCCCCACATTGCAACTAACAAGAAAATGTTTTAACCTCTAAACTGCCATTCTCCCACATCGCAAAGTACCTATTCAAACTATTAACCCCTAGTTCACTATTCCCTCACATCGCAACTTACAATAAAATGTATTAACCTCTAAACTGCCATCCCCCCACAATACAATCTACCTAAACTATTAACATTTAATTCCCCATCCCCCCACAATGCAAATAACTAATCTAATCACTAAGCTCACTAACCTAACACCCCCTAAATTAACCCCATTAAATAAATTAAAAAAAATACTAAATTACAATTAAAATAAAAAATCCTAACATTAATTTAAAAATAAAACCTAAGATTAAATTACAATAATTAAATCTAAAATTACCTAATCTAATACCCCTATAAAAATAAAAAGCCCCTCCAAAATAAAAACACCACACCACCTAATCTAAGACTAAACTATCAATAGCCCTTAAAGGGCCTTTTGTAGGGCATTGCCCTAAAGCTATCAGCTCTTTTACCTAAAAAGACAAATTAACCCCTAACAGTAAACCCCCCAACCCACCAAACCCCAAAAATAAAAAAACTTACACTAAAGAAAAAATAATATACCCATTGCCCCTAAAGGGCCTTTGAAGGGTAATCAGCTCTTTTGCAGCCCATTAAAATAACAGTCCTAATCTAAAAAAAAAAACACCCAAAAAAATAAAAATAAAAATAAAACCCAAGTCTAACGCCCAAATAGGTACTCATCGTTCCTGAAGTCTGGCGTAGAAGGTCTTCTTCCAGGAGCCAAAGGTCTTCTTCCAGGCAGTGATATCTTCATCCAGCCCAGGGACCTCTTCTATCTTCATCCCTGACAAAGGCGACGCGGAGCGGAGGTGACTGCGGAACAGGACTGGCGACCACTGAGCCATACAGCGTGAAGGATCCTCTTTGTACAATCGTTGCTGCACACTGAAGCTTAAATGCAAGGTACCCGTTTTATATTGGGGTACTGTTGCATACCTATTGGCTGATATTTTCAAATCAGCCAATAGGATGAGAGCTACTGAAATACTATTGGCTGTTCAAATCAGCTCCATTTTTAACAGCTCAGTGGAAACAAGCTCTTAGTTGCTTATTTAATTTAGACTGTAAATTCCATTTTGATTTCTAGTTTGAATTATCACTCTCACATCACTAATTGATAGCTTATTTTAATTTTTCTTATTTGCAAATTATATTTATACATGAGACTTCCTTTGGCGCTGCCTCTCAGTCTCACAATATTTTATTTTGCATTATTACCATTTATACATAAGTTTATGATCTCATTAACTACTATAACAGAGGTAATGGTTAATGTACCAACTACTAAGCATGTGGTATAGGGGCTGATAGTCTTATTTATGTTTCTGCCTCTTTATATTTAACCCCTTAATGACCACAGCACTTTTCCATTTTCTGTCCGTTTGGGACCAAGGCTATTTTTACATTTCTGCGGTGTTTGTGTTTAGCTGTAATTTTCCTCTTACTCATTTACTGTACCCACACATATTATATACCGTTTTTCTCGCCATTAAATGGACTTTCTAAAGATACCATTATTTTTATCATATCTTATAATTTACTATAAAAAAATTATAAAATATGAGGAAAAAATTGAAAAAAACACACTTTTTCTAACTTTGACCCCCAAAATCTGTTACACATCTACAACCACCAAAAAACACCCGTGCTAAATAGTTTCTAAATTTTGTCCTGAGTTTAGAAATACCCAATGTTTACATGTTCTTTGCTTTTTTTGTAAGTTATAGGGCAATAAGTACAAGTAGCACTTTGCTATTTCCAAACCATTATTTTTCAAAATTAGCGCTAGTTACATTAGAACACTAATATCTTTCAGGAATCTCTGAATATCCATTGACATGTATATATTTTTTTTTAGTAGACATCCCAAAGTATTCATCTAGGCCCATTTTGGTATATTTCATGCCACCATTTCACTGCCAAATGCGATTAAATACAAAAAATTGTTCACTTTTTTACTAATTTTTTCACAAACTTTTGGTTTCTCACTGAAATTATTTACAAACAGCTTCTGCAATTATGGCACAAATGGTTGTAAATTCTTCTCTGGGATCCCCTTTGTTCAGAAATAGCAGACATATATGGCTTTGGTGTTGCTTTTTAGTAATTAGAAGGCTGCTAAATGCCACTGCGCACTACACGTGTATTATGGCCAGCAGTGAAGGGGTTAATTATGGAGTATGTAGGGAACTTTTAGGGATAATTTTAGCTTTAGTGTAGTGTAGTAGACAACCCCAAGTATTGATCTAGGCCAATTTTGGTATATTTCATGCCACCATTTCACCGCCAAATGCGATCAAATTAAAAAAAAATTAAAATTTTTCACAATTTTAGGTTTCTCACTGAAATTATTTACTAACAGCTTGTGCAATTATGGCACAAATGGTTGTAAATGCTTCTCTGGGATCCCCTTTGTTCAGAAATAGCAGACATTTATGGCTTTGGCGTTGCTTTTTGGTAATTAGAAGGCCGCTAAATGCCGCTGCGCATCACACGAGTATTATGGCTAGCAGTGAAGGGGTTAATTAGGTAGCTTGTAGGGAGTTTGCAGGGTTAATTTTAGCTTTAGTGTAGAGATCAGCCTCCCACCTGACACATCACACCCCCTGATCCCTCCCAAACAGCTCTCTTCCATCCCCAAACCCACAATTGTCCCCGCCATCTTAAGTACTGGCAGAAAGTCTGCCAGTACTAAAATAAAAGCTATCTTTTATTTTTTTTTTATTTTTTTTGAGCATATTTACATATGCTGCTATGTAGGATCCCCCCTTAGCCTCCAACCTCCCTGATCCCCCCCCCCAAACAGCTCTCTAACCCCCCCCCCCTGCCTTATTGAGCGCCATATTGGGTACTGGCAGCTGTCTGCCAGTACCCAGTTTCAAATTAAAAACGTTTTGGTTTATTTTTATTAAAAAAAAAAAACTATTTTCTGTAGTGTAGCTGCCCCCCCACAACCCCCAACCCCCAACCCTCTCCCAGATTACTAATTTTATTTATTTATCCCACTGAGTCTCTCCCACTGAGTCCTTATATTTGTTCCATAGTGTAGGGTTCCCACCCGCACACGCGCGCACCCACCCTCGTGGGCACGCACCCCACACGCGATCCTGCCCCCCTCCTCCATTGATCGCCGCCCACCCGCCTCCCTTGGTAAGCTCCCACCCACCAACGAATACTGCGATCAATGGCCGATGCAGAGAGGGCCACAGAGTGGCTCTCTCTGCATCGGACTGCTCAAAACTGTTATTGCAGGATGCCTCAATATCGAGGCATCACTGCAATAACATGAAAGTGGCTGGAAGCGATCAGGATCGCTTTCAAAGACCAACGACGTACGGGGTACGTCCTTGGTCATTAACTGCATTTTTTTGCAGGACGTACCCCATACGTCGTTGGTCGTTAAGGGGTTAATAGATTCCATCAATACATTTAGCCCTCTGATTTCTACTGTGAATAGTTATTCTTTCTTATAATACTTTAAATTGGAAAGTGTCTAAATCTAGACTTAATTTATATTGTAGAAATATAACAAGGGGGTTTGGTTAAGCACACCTAACAAAACATTTGATATATTAGCACACATATTGTGGGAGTGCTGCCAAAATTACCAAAATAAGTATAAGACAAAAACATCCAACATCCAAACACATAAGACCACTAAGACCACTTATTTTTTCACATGTAATGTGGTTCAGTCCTGGTGCCCTCAGATTGGGACGCCTCTTACCCTCCCGTTCTTGGCATTCAGTTTCTTTTTTGGCTTGGGTATAATTTTCCCACAAGTAATGAATGGGGCTGTGGACTCTTTCCCATTAGGAAGAAAAACATAAATTATGCTTACCTGATAATTTCATTTTCTTCCGTGGGAAAGAGTCCATAGCCCCCCCGACTGTTTCTTGACGCGTGTTTTTCATGTGTAGTCTTCTGGCACCCTTTCATCTTGATATTTCTTCCACTGATCCTTGTTCCTCAGCAGAATGACTGGGGGGGGGGGGTAGGGGAAGTGGGAGGAGCATTTGAGCCTTTGGCTGGTGTGTCTTTGCCTCCTACTGGTGGCCAGGTTCTTATTTCCCACATGTAATGAATGCGGCTGTGGACTCTTTTCCACAAAAGAAAATTAAATTATCAGGTAAGCACAATTTATGTTATATATAACTCAATTACATAGTCTGGAAAACACCTGAGCAGGGTGGTGTGCTTTAACCAAAGGGATTTGGTCAATCTCCCTTAAATTTAAGAAATACAACAAGGGGGTTTGGTTAAGCACACCTAACAAAAACATTTGATATATTAGCACACATATTGTGGGAGTGCTGCCAAAATGACCAAAATAAGTATAAGACAAAAACAGGTATTGGCACACATCAAAACACATAAGACCACTTATTTTTACACATATTTTAACATATTTTTAAATACTGCAAAAAAAATAAGCATGTAATTTTTTGCAGCATTTAAAAATATGTTAAAAATATGTGTAAAAAAGCTTGGATTTTATTAAACAAAAACAAGGTAAAGAAATATTTTTGTATTGCTGTGTTATTAAACCGCTACTGGCTAGTATCCAACATTTGGTGTGAGAATACATATATGGCATCGCTCGCAAAAGTCGGCGTTGGCTATTTTCAGAAGGATGTAGCGATCACATATACGGCGCCGCATACATTGTATGCGGCGTGTATATTTTTACTCCCATAAACTAACATAGAACCGGCATCGCAAGTCAGTATCACATATTCAGCGCAAGGACTAACGCAGAAAAAATGGAGACATTTTATTCAATATTCACGTCGCCACACATAGGCAGGCGCAGCAAGCCTTGCGCTGAGTATATGAGCACCGTAACTCCCTGGAAGTTTTAAAAAACACCTAACGCATGCGCAATATCTACCTGTTAACCGCCATCCTCCTCCGCAATAACTAAATAAAATGTATTAACCCATAACCCACCAACCTCCACATCGCCAAGTACCTAATAAAATTATTAACCCCTAATTCGCCACCCACCCAAAATGCAAAGTATCTAATTACACTATTAACCCCTAATCCGCCAACCCCCCACATCGCAAACTACCTATTAAAACTATTAACTCCTAAACCGCCATATTCCCACAATGCAAAGTATTAATCTAATCACTAAGTCCCTTAACCTAACACCCCCTAGGTTAGCCCCAATTACATCAAATAAAAAAACTTCTTAAAAAAATAAATAAAAAATTACCAAAATAAAAAAATCCTAACATTACATTAAAAAAACAATAACCTGGGGGCGGAGCAAGCCTAGGTACTGAATGGTCGCACTTCACTACAGCTCTGCTGAAATCGTTAATAATATTGTTGTATTGACCATCAGCCCAGAAATTTTTTTCACATTTTAGACATCCTTGGTTCCGGAGAGTGGGTCAGGAATCTTTGAGACCCTGAATAGTAGTTACAAGGTGTTGAAAGAGGCTGTTTTCCAGGTCGACTTGTGACCAGACTATCTTAGAGCGGCCATCTTTCCCCCCACGTGGAAGTTCCCTAGCGCAGACATAAGTAATATGGCCTTTGGTTGGGAACAAAGTATACATTGTCTGCTATGCAGCCATTTCCATAAGATGGAGCAGGCTTTAGCTTTGGCATTCTCATATGGGAGTGACAAGGTGCCTCCTAAGGAAACTCGGCAACACTTGCGGCTGTGTACAGGTTCATGGAATACAGCCGACGAAAGACAGGACGTTACAAGTGGGGTAAGGCACCTGGTACAATCTAATAGAACCTATGGCTGCCCAGATGCGGATACCCACAGCCTTGCTATTGATCCTAGACCCGCGCAGATCGTCCTGGCTCTTCAATTTGCTGAGCTGGGGGGAGTTCAGCAGGCATGGGCTTGGTTTGTTTGCACTCCTACGAGTACGACATCAGACCGATTACTGGAGGATGGTATTGAATCTGCAGGGCACAGAGAGTTGCAGAAGCCTAAGGTGAGAGAACCGCTTCAGTCAGTGCCTCAGTATTTACAGACCAAGACCCATGTCTTTGTGGACCCAAGGACTACTCGCATAAGGGACCAATCTGCAGATTATATTTACAGTCCAGAGAAGCTACAGCCCTTACCTGTGCTGTTTACGGCCACAGTGGAGGAAGAGTCGGCTGTGGGAGAAATTTCTGCTATGCGGTCCCTATACAGATTGATTCCAGCTTTTGTTCCACAACGTATCCGAGTATGTTCGCTGGTAAGGACCGCCCTGATGGTACAATGCTGCAAGTGTGTGATGCTGTTAGACACCCTTATAATCAGTATAAATTATTATGAACAGGGATAGACAAGACAGAACTCGGACAATTTGCTGTACTGGCCCGCCTATGGGGTCTTGTTTCAGCTAAGCTCCAGGGTCATGAGTTGGACAATCCTATGTCTTTTTTATGCTTCTGTTAATTGCGTGGCATAGTTGACACTTGTTTGAAATATACTCAGTAATCATTTATTTGCAGGGTTTTTTTGTTTTTTGTTTGTTTTTGTTATAATGTTAGAAAATGCTGGACACTCCAGCCCTGAAAATGTATATGTATGTCTGATTGAAGGTAACAGTTTAGATGGTTTCATACATGTTTGCTTTTTCCCACGCATTAGGAGTTCAATGTTAATAGGATTACCTGCAAGATATATAGCTTGTCATAAATAGTGTTAACTTTTTAAAATAAGGCTTAATTAGCCTCATAATGTTCCTGCAGGGTATGCATATGTTCATTATTGCTTATTCTAAAGGTTGGTCATTTATTCTTTATATTATGCTTCTTTCTTTCCAATAAGTATACACTACTCTATGCCACGATGTAAGGGGATATATAGATATTTGTTGCATCTGCTTACCATATAGCTCAACTAGCCTAATGTGAGTGCCAGGGGTTACCTGTTTACAAATGTTTCTTGGTTAAGATGTATGTATGGGGACCCTTGACACTCTATTGTGCTCACTTGCTCTTTAGTCTATATAATGGTTACCCTCTTCACTGATAAGGGAAGGTTTCAGACTTACTTACTCTGTACCCCACACAAGGTTAGATATAGGATGGCTTTATTATGATCACCTCACTTATGCTCAGTTAAACATCACTCACTATACACTACTATAGTAATAAACTTATGTGTACATGCATGTATGGTTTTCTTGTTGCTGGGTGTAGGGCCCACGCCCAGACAATATGATTTATTAGCATTGTTACGTAGAATTAATGTAGCTCATACAATACTGTGATGTTATAGAGACAAGTTTCTTACAATACTGAGGTTATTTTGACATAAGAATATATTCTCCTTCCCTTAGTCTTTTGTTCCCATCATTGTATTAAATATTTCTATTTTTCGCTTAACCATAACACTATGGATAGTTGCTAGATATGTGTATTTTTAGTGGTGGTTGAGTTAGTGTAGGCGGACACTTTACATTACTGATGACTCCCCTTCGTTCTCAGATAGGCTGTTTTGGTCTGGATAGGGTTCTTCAATGCTACTAGTTAATCCTGGCCCATTCTTATTCTTATTCTTATTATGTTGTATGATTAACCTCCCCCCCCCTCCCCCCCCCCCCCCTCCCTATCCTAAAGTACTCTGGTATTCTCCAGTGATACTTCTGCGGTTTTCCTCATAGTATACTGCGCTTTTACCCTTACCCATATTGAGTTTTTGAATAATGTTTCCCTTTATCCTTATGTTTGAATATTTCTTGGATACCCTTTTCAGGTGGCCCTAATGTATTTCGATTCTCGTTTGACAGACTATTTCTCCTATGGGCCTCAACTCGAAATTTATGTTCTACATTATTATAGTTAATCTATGTTTGATTTTTATGTAATAAAATATAAAATGTGAAAAAACAAAAACAAAACAAAAAAAAACCTAAGATTAAATTAAAATACAAACTCTAATATTACAAAAAAAATAAAAACCAAAAATTACAGAAAAAAATAAATTATCCAAAATATATTTTTTAAACCTAATCTAATACCCATATAAAAACAAAAAGAACACCCCAAAATAAAAAACACCTCCTAATCTAAGAATAAACTATCAATAGCCCTTAAAATGGCCTTTGAAGGGCATTGCCCTGAAGCAATCAGCTCTTTTACATAAAAAACCCTACAAATTAACCCCTAACAGTAAAACCCCCCACACACCCAAGCCCCCAAAATAAAAAAGATTCTAAATCTAATTTACCGATTGCCCCTAAAGGGGCATTTGTATGTGTAATGCCCTAAAAAATTGCAATCAGCTCTTTTCCTGTCAATAAAAAAAAGCCCTAATCTAAAAAAAACCCATAAATTATGCTTACCTGATAATTTCCTTTTCTTCTGATGGAAAGAGTCCACAGCTCTCCACCCGTAATTTTATGTGGGGCGCTCTTATTATTCTTCTGGTAAGCATAATTTATGTTTTTATCAGGTAAGCATAATTTATGTTTCTCTTCTTAAATGGAAAGAGTCCACAGCTGCATTCATTACTTTTGGGAAAGCAATACCCAAGCTATAGAGGACACTGAATGCCAAGACGGGATGGTACAAAAGGTCGCCCATACTGCGGGCACCAGACGTAAACCTCTACCCAATAAAAAAAATTACTTTGTCCAAAGCCGGGAAAAGTTTAAGAGGAAAAGCCCCAATGACACTGACTCTCAGTTAGTCCAGAAGCCAAACTAGAGACCGCAAAGGGACTCAACTGAGCCAACAGTCCTCCAGGAGACACTGTCGCCCAACAAACGCCCCCCCCCCCCACCGCTCACCCCCACAAATTAAGGGGACACCAGCCGAAACCCCCATGGGGACAAGGCAAAGGAGAAACAAGGAAAGGAAAAGGTCCCCTAATACAAAAAAGAACACCTCCAAGAGTGAGCCCAGCTCACAGAGACCCAAAGGGGGCCAAACAGGGAAAGGAGGCCATGCCTATACCAAGCAAAACCTGGGATAAGACCGGGCACAGAGACAGAACAGACGTCTCTCCAACATCCTGCAAGCACAGAATGCTACTGAAGAGGCAAAGTCCTCCCAGTGTCTGATCATAGAATACCAAAGCATTCGACCATGAAAAAGTGTGTAATACACCCAGGTGAAAAACCCCAAGTTTGAGAACACAGAGTCCATAACAGGACAACACAGAGGGTACTTGCGAGGAAGAAGCAGTCAAGCAAGAAACAGATCGCAAAAGCAACCCCCGAAAGAGGGCACGCTCCAGGCAACCTAAGCCGCCGGAACCTACACACAGGTCCTTAAAAAGGGAACACAAAACCTCAATCAATGCCCCCCGAGAAGGAGAGTATACCCTCAGAACCCGAAGGAAGAGTAAACCCTCTTCTGAAATCAAGCAAGTTGAAAGGAAAATCTATACCCTAGCAGACTGAACTAATAGGATAGACTCAACAAAGCTCACACATCCAGAGGAGACTGCGACCGGAACGCAGCACCTTAGACCGCTCGGCCATCCTGACCTGCAGACCCACACCCAACTGGACCAACCCAGCCTCAGGGATCCAAGACAGGGGAACAAAACAATCCCAAAACAGGTACAGGAACGAGCATAAGGATAGCACAGTCATCCCCACAGAGTACAAGTACAACCCGACTCTGAAAACAGACAACAAGGCCATAGACCTAAGGATCTATCAAAATAAAAGCCCAACACGTCTGACTTGGAGCCAGCCTGACCCCAGGGGGAACCAATCCCACCTGTCCAGGAGAAGCCCCAAGCAAGGACTCCATCTCTATAGGGAGGAGAATATCCCCTAAAGAAAAGGGATGATGCCGGAAGGGCAACAACTGTCCTCAAGGCCTGAAGCCACCGGCTATTTGAAAGATAAATTCCCAACACAGATGTCCTAGAAAAGGACCCCCCTACAAGTAGCTTGCCAAGCAGAGGCACAGCCAACCCATTCACCTGCAGAGCAGAGAATCCACGGGAACACTGGCAAGCTGACCAGGGGAATGCAACCCTAAGGCAGACCAGAAAATGGACATCCAGTGCCAGCAGCTGGGTATGAACCAACAACCCTTGAGGCACAAGCCACACAGCTAACCACTAGATGACATGGGCTACTCTGTGGCAAAGAGTAAGAAATACTCAGAAAACCTGGCCAACCATGACCAGGTCAGGTAGATGGAGCAAGGACATAGCCCAAGTTCCCACTACCGTGGAACACCCTGACCAGCCCTGAGATCCAGGATTCCAAAACCACCCAATACTGGGTCAGGAAAAAGGCCAAGCAAAGCTTCAGCAACCGGAAGTCTCAAGGAAAAAAACAGGTCCGGGCACCTAATAGTTCAGGCAAACCTTACCCTAGAACTAAACACCCCGACTGGCCAAAAAGCCAGACACAAGGGATATGGATGCATATCCAGAGAATCCGGATAGCGAGAAGAACTCTAAAGCCCTGACCAAAGGAAGGAACAAGCGAAGAGGAAGAGAAAGGCACTAAGCCTACCCAGCTCCGGAAAACCCAGAGCTAAACAAAGTCCCCGCAGGGAACAACCATCTCCCAGAAACACAGATCTCTAAAAGGAGATACAACTCCTCCGGAGACAATGGAAGAAGACCCAAAGGTCTCTTATAACTCAGACAGACAGTACACATCAAAGAGTAAGAGCTGCATCTAGATACACTATAAACAGCTTACTCGTACACCTACAAGGTGTCAAGAGCTGCAACTGGTTTCAAACTGCAAACTTTCCACATGCTAGACTGTACAAGCTGTTGGATCAAGCCCAAAAGGACAAATCCAGAGGCCTAAAAATGAAGGCCAAACTGTGGTAAGGGATGTTAAGCCCTCCAACCCTAAACCACATGGGGAGGAAAACTCTAGGATCTGATGAAATCAGATGTCATATAAAGTGACGCAGCAGGAAACTCCCCTGCCCGGCCATCTATGACTGAAGGCTATAAGGACTGAAACAATCCTTCCCGCCTCACGGACCCACAGGTCCTCTCGAATGCTTAGTTGAACATGAAAAATAATGATAAGCTGAGCACTCAGCGCTTCTACCGAACCAACCGAGCAGAACAGCGTGTCTGAACAGCCGCAAGAGTGAACGAACTCGACAGGACCAGCCTGCACCTAGGGTCCTAACTGGCAAGCTGCATAAATTCTCCCTCATAAGGGCAAAAACAGAAAACAGACATTTTAACATAGGACTAACATGTCCAAAATAACTTCCGAAGAAATAATAAAAAGAGTATCAATCCCAGAAGGTTCCCGGAGGAAACAAAAACAAATAAAAGACATCCCATCGGATATAAATAAAATATAAGGCAACCCAGAGGTTAACGCCCAAAAAGACACAGGCCTACCCGCAGGACCAGCCAAACAGAGCCATATCTTTCAAAAACTGGGAAAGATCTAAAACAAATGACAAAAAGGAGATTACCTCATCCCCACATGTCTAATGAGGTGCACCATTTGAATTAGCAGACTGAAAATCCCTGTATCTGGTAACAATAGGGTCATTCAATAACTGAAAAACATGTCTGAACAATATGCGAAGGTGCACAATCCTGTAACAAAAGGCAAAACACTCAGGGACAGTTACACCCGTGGAGAACTGTAGAGGCCCTCCCCAAGGCAGAAGACCTGGGACAATAGGGCATGAGCACATTCTCAAATAAGCGTCTGGACTCTGCAGACGAACAATCGCCAACATTATGTGGAAGCGAAAACGTGCTGCAACCTCCTGGTGAACATGCCACCCTGTATGGAGGAATCAGAAACTGGGTTACCCGCATGTGTAGAAGTATGAATTGGTAGGGAACTCACCTCTCGGAGGTCAGGACCCTCAGAGGCGGATGGCTCATCAGTGCCTTGATTCCCCGAGCCTGAGGAACAAGGCCCCCTGTTCAATACCCCGCCTCAGGAGATATTAACCCTTCGATTCCAAGATACAACAAGAGACTCACTTAGACCCTTATGATAAGTTAGACCCGCAAGGTGGTAGCCTCTCTGGAAAACATTCACATTACAGTACATTGATGAATAAAGTGAAATGAAATGATCTTACCGAAATCTACGCCGTGAAACAGGAACACAGCCTTTTTAAGTGTGATGGATAGTAGCATCGCCTCCGCCATGGACTTGAGAGAAGAAAGCAGGCAGCGGAGCGAAGTTAGACAACGCTGATTGCTTGAGGAGCTGTTAATCTGAGTCAGGATGGTTTCAAAGAAAGACTCTACCTGCATCTCCAGACTCTAACATTCATCCAAGCCCTCACTGAGAGACTCGTTAAGGTTACACAAAAGATAGGGGGAGCAGAGTTGTGTTAAGCAGGTAATTCAATTATATAACTTCCCTGTAATAGGGTGTAGATTATACTGTCACAATATTTGTGGTAATGAGAATTAAACCTGTCGCAGATGCCCAAACTGAGGACAGATAACAACTAGAAACCTAATTGTAAACAAGTATACAACTTAGTAAAAAGAGTTAGGCTCTGCGAAAAAAATTATTTGTAAACTCTGCAGAACTGATATAGGTTACAAAGGATATTATTCCATACCATTCATACTATTAATCTTTCATGAAGTAACTAGGAATAATCATTCATACATAAGCTTAGGCTAAGTTAAAAACACTTAAACCAGGAGGCAGTAGTTGCGTGTCTATTAAGGTGTAAACGGTAAAAAAAGAGGGCGACTCCTAGTGCAGACAGGTAAGATGTATAAACCCCCTTAGATGGATCCCAAATAGGTGGGTACTCACAATGTATAGCACACACGATAGTGCAAGTAACGCTTACTGGGAATATTATGGTGTCCCAGTACACATATCAACCAGTCAAAATGTTCTTTTTCCCCGGTAAACAATGTAGGCAGCAGATCCAAAAACAGAAGACTCCAAATATAAAGTTTTTTTTAAAAAAAGAGCTTTATATAAAAATAACAATAACATGCAGTAATATTTACAGATGTTACAAGTAAAATCAGTAAAAACTCGCTACGCGTTTCTCAGCGTTAAGCACACCGTTTCCTCATATTTGGAGTCTCCTGTTTTTGGATCTGCTGCCTACATTGTTCACCGGGGGGAAAAAGAACATTTTTGACTGGTTGATATGTGTACTGGGACACCATAATATTCCCAGTAAGCGTTACTTGCACTATCATGTGCGCTATAAATTGTGAGTACCCACCTATTTGGGATCCATCTAAGGGGGTTTATACATCTTACCTGTCTGCACTAGGAGTCGCCCTCTTTTTTTTACCATTTACAGACTACCGAATCTACTACTGATTTCAGGAGGAGCTGCCCTCGTTGGTGCACAGTTCACTGGGACAATGCTGAATTCCCAGACCGCTATCCTTGGCATTACCTTTGCCGTTATACTCTGTGAGTATTATTCTATTATTAGTGGATATCAAGTTTTACATATATTGGCTACACTAGGAGGCGCCCTTTCTGTTCTTTTGTGTGTCTATTAAGGTAATATACTGATATAGTCAGGCAGCAAAGTATTCTAAAATGTAAACTAAGCCCTTACAATCCGAGGGCTGATTTAAGATTACTCTTATATTTTTTTAATAACTGCTAGGCTGAGACTAACATGAGCAATTAGTAACAGAGACTGATTTTACATGACCCTGGTAAACTGATTAAAAAAACAAGGAGAGACAAAGCTACTCCTAGGGACCCCTGATGCGCGTTTCACAAAAAACGCTTCCTCAGAGGGGGTGCGGGCTGCTGCTAGTGTACGTTATTTAAGGCTGCGTAAATCCCACCTCAGAACGTGATAGATGCCGGACCGTATATTGCTGCCAATATTAAAAAAAAAAAAAAAAAAAAAACCTGATAAAGGAAAAATCCTAAAATTGCCACAATGTATTTTTTACCTAAAGTTTATAAAGACCCCAAAGTACCACCCGGTAGACCAATTGTTTCCGGGAATGAGAACCTAACAGAAAATGCCAGTAAATTTGTAGATCTGAGACTGAGAGAATATTTAACAACTTTACCCTCCTATGTACGCGACACCATGGAGGTACTCTAGATCTTATAGAACATAAGATTAACGGATGAAATGTGGTTAGTAACAGTCAATGTAGAATCCCTGTATACTAATATCAGACATAAAGATCGAATTGAAGCCATTGAATACTTTTTGTCAACTACCAATTTTGATAATGGGGCGCATAATGCATTCATAATCCAACTACTACAATTCATCCTAACTCACAATTTCTTCACATTCAATGATAGATACTATTTGCAAACTCAAGGTACCGCAATGGGTACGGCCTGCGCACCAACCTATGCTAACTTATTTCTGGGTCATTGCGAACTTTTTTGTGTATTTTCTGATGAGTTAATATTATATACTGACCATATACCATTATGGATAAGGTACAATGATGACGTCCTATTCATTTGGGAAGGTACACCCACTGAGTTAGATAATTTTATGGTCAGACTAAACACTAACAATAAGAACATAAAATTAACCTAATCGGCGAGTCAACAGAAAATCTGTTTTTTAGATCTGACTATATTCAAAAATGACGATGGACTCATAAATACCACATCTATCGGAAAGAAACAGCTACAAACACACTCTTACACAAGTCTAGTGCCCACCCTCCCAGTACCTTGAAAGCAATACCCTATGGTGAATTCTTGCGTTTACGCCGCAATTGCCCTAGTAATGACATATACATGACAGAAAGCACTGCTTTGATGCAGAGATTGATCATACGAGGATACAGTAAGAAATCTGTCAAGAGAGCAAAATACAAGGCACTAAAAATTAAAAGAGAGGAATTATTGGTCCCTAAGGATAACATTTCAAATGAATCCTACCCAAGACTAATAATAATAATGTACAATCCCCAAATGTCAGAAGTGACTAGAATAATTAAAGGGCCACTGTAAGTAAATATTTTCTATGCCTGTTACTAACTAACTACCCCAAATACGCTTTTTATCAATAGCATTTCATTAACATATCTCTACCGTATATCAGAAATATTGTCTGCAAATTTAATTGTTTTCCAAACCCACTCCGTGGGTATCCTTTGCTCTGTACCAATACGTTTACAATACCTAGGTTTCAAAATGGCGCTTTAAACACAAAGTTATTGGTTTAAGTATTTTGAACACTCAGTGCTGAAAATAGTGGGCAGGATAACGTGACATCATCAGCGAATAAAAGATATAACTTTTAGAACGTTATGAAACTTTGTTTTGGAGAAAATATAGGTCAGTAGGTTTTAATTAATGTTTATTAACTTTAATATGTTAGTTGTTTAGCTTAAAAATTATAACAGAAAGTAATCCTTTAATGATCATTGAAAAATATTGCAAAATGATCCCACCTTGAATTCCACAATAGGGGAGAGAATATCAGTAGGATATAAGAGACCTACTAACCTACGAAACAAATTAGTAACTAGTCATTATGTTCAATCTGCAAAGAAAAAATATACTTATCCAGGGATGTACCCTTGTAGTACATGTTCTGCATGTAAATATGTATGGAAAACTAAAACCCTAACAGAAAAACTGGCAAAATATATAAACTAACATCTCGCTTCTCCTGTAGGACGATAGGAGTCATATATGTACTTTTTTGTTCATGTAAAATGGCATATGCTGGGATGACCACAAGAGAGGTCAGAGTATGTATCCTAGAACATGCTAATAACATCAAGAATGCTAACATAGATGAGAATAAAGGCAAGAAAATCACATATGTGGCTAAACACTTTCAATTGCATCATAAAAGCACAACTACTGGATTACAATATACCGTAATCCAAAAAGCATCCTTAGGTATAAGAGGGGGCAACATAGAAAAGACTTTACTAAAAATGGAGGTAGTGGATTTATCTACTTAACTCAGTAAAACCTAATGGTATGAATGACTTCAACAACTTCTTTGTATACTGTATATATAAACCTCATACTATTCATATCAAATAACGTTTTTCTTGGCAAATAGCTAATAATGCTTAGCCTCACTTTATACACCTTAATTTATAGCATCACTCTTTCCTTCTTATATTAATTTATATGATCGTCTGATTTATATCACTACATGACTTTATTTTGAATTGTCATGTTATAGGTTTTTCTCACTGTTTTCCTTTGATTCACTTCATACATGTCATAATTATAATCCCAATTTTAACTACTCTCAGTGTGGAGCAGTTATTTTGATTTGTATAAACATTATGCTGGGGAATGCATCACTTTATATATTATACACTTTTGTTATGATTTGAAATCGCATAACCGTATTCACATTGTCCGTTTCTCACACATCTATTCATTTTCTTGAGTTCACTCATACACTGACATTTCAAAATGTGAGTTCAGATATATATTCAAATTAACCCTTTCTATATGTAAGATCCATAACAAGCAACAATTGATATTGTTTGAAAATCATTATTCTTATATTAAGGTTTGACCAGAATACTTGATAAAATAATGTAGATAGGTGTAGACATCCGACTTTATACCACTCTGAGATAATGTTCAGTACCCAACATTATCTTGATGAGCATGTAGCGAAATGTGATCCTAGGAAGGAATACCTACAAATTCATAATGAATATCAGTTTTATTAAAACATATTTATATTCAAATAGTCCTGTACAAGGACAGAATATGACTGGTCTCTTCATGGCATCTTTATTCCAGAGTGCACATATTTGTGCAGAGCTCACCTGTTATAGACCTTGTATATCTTTGTAGTCAACCATAGCAGAAGAGTTTTGTGTTACAGATTTCAGTGTTCTGACACATAACCTCAACTATCCTTAGGTTTACAGATGAGGAAAAAGGAAAGCTGAGTCTTGAAGTGGATAAACAAGGTTTATTAGGAGCAGGCTTCATTGAGACACAAGGTAAGCTCCTATCTTACGCATTTCGCGCATGGGCACATGCGCTTCATCAGAGATATCAGTCTCTGCTGGTCAGGATCCCTATAAGGGTGTGAAGAGCCAATCAAGGGGTGTATGGTATTAACCATTTAGGTGTATGAAAAGGCCGTTCAAGGATTGTTTCTTAAAGAACATCACACTCACTTGTTATATTGGTCCTGAGCAGCAAGAGACATACAAGAACAGATAGCTTCTATAACAGTTGCCTCTATACATAACACTTGTTTGCAAACAATATTTCAATAGTTTTTAGCTGTTTTATTGCTTTAATTGTGGGCCGAAAAATAAATGTGTTTACTTAGTGCATTTAAATTAGATCATAGTGTGTATATTTGTGGATGGTAAGTGAAAAAAAAAAAATTTTTTGCAATAGAGCAATTAAGTAAACACATAGTTAAATTATTCTGCTTATGCTGGAGTGGACCAGAATGGTCACGTTCGGGGTGATGAAAAAACATATATGGCCCACAATTAAGCAACAGCAACATACAATACATAATTATTGGTTAAAATGATTAATAACATTCAGAAACAATGTAAAACTAGCATTGTAGGGACTCTAGAATATACTTGTCTGTATATAACTCCTGACTAGTTTTAGACTATTTAGTATTTAGTGTGTATCACACTTTATTATAGAGTTTTATAAGAAACAGTGTGGTTGTCATAATATTTTTAAAAAAATATTTTTATGAGAAAGATACACTCAAAGTTTAACACTAAAGGAGAAATGCTGGTGTGTATTAGATAGTTTGTCAACAGCAAGATAGAAATAACAATGCTAGATGGAGAATTGTGACCAATAAATTGATTGTGTTAAAAGCATTTTCTTATTAAATAGCAAGGGAAAAAAATATATGGTTTTGGGAGGGATGATTTTAACATGGCTGATTTTAGCAAGCCCCGGGGGGGCAGACTGGGAGAATTCATTAATTAGCCATAGGATCATTTACATGTTCTAAAGGCTACTAGGCTAAAAAGTTTTTATTATTATCATTATTTATTTGTTTGATTAGTTGAAAACAGTTAACTTAATGTTGTTTATCAGGTTGTGTATATTTCTATTATATTGTCAATATGTTGTATATAATTTTACTTAATTTTATTACTTGTGTATGTATTTTTTGTGGGAATGGACTATAGGAGCATATTGGGTTTGCCTTACTTACTCTATAAATAGATTAACATCATATCTCTTATTCATGCCTTGTGGTACTCTAGTTTGTAGCGTGAATATCCAATATACTTCTCTTTTGGATAATGTCTTGTTCCTATCTCCCCCTAGTGGATTGTTTATTATTTGTTCTATGGCTTTGAATGTAAAATGGGTAAGTTTATGTTCATGTGTGTGAAAGTGTTTGGCCACTGGTGTCCTACGGAATTCCTCTTCTATTGATAAGAGATGTTCTCTTATACGGTCCTTTAATGGGCGTGTTTTGATACCTATGTATTGCTGTTGACAATATGTACATGTGATTAAATATATATGTGGACATACAGTCCATTCTAGTAGTTATTGGGTATGATTTATTGGTTTGTGAGGAGGTAAAAGTGAGACATTTGTCAGTATATTTACAACTTTACATTGTACATGGCCACATATATAATTCCCTTTATTGGGAGTTAGCCAACTGGTGATCGGTAAGATTTTATTATGAAACTTTTGTGTGATCTTATCATGTATAGTTGGTGCTTTTTTGGCTACAAATCTTATATGTTTCTGTAATTTGTTTCTCAAAATAATTTCACTGTTGAGAACAGGTAAATATTTCTTAATGATCTTTGTAATAGTGTAAAATTGATTACTATATTTAGTTACAAAACATATGTCTTCTTTAGATGTAAGGTTTTTTTTGTTGCTAGTGGTTGTTCTTTTTGCTGCTTTATTATTTAATAGTGTTGTCCTATCCATCCTTGTTACTTGAGATTTAATTTTAAGAAGAACACTCCTTTTGTAGCCTCTGGCTATTAATCTATGAGTAAGTTCATCTGCTTGTTTAATGTACAGTTGGAGGGAACTGCAGTTTCTCCGCAGTCTTAAATATTGGCCCTTGGGGATATCTTTTTGCATATGTGGAGCATGGCAAGAATCTGCTCTAAGTATGGTGTTTCTTGATAGAGGTTTTCTAAAGGTGCTAGTTATTATTTTGCCTTCACTATTATGTTCTAATGTAAGGTCCAAAAAATGTATCATGTGATCATTGTTTTGGTGCGTAAATGTGAGGTTTAATGTGTTGTTATTGAAGAAATTAATGATCTCCTGAATAGTATTTTTCTTATAGATAAGAATGAGATCATCTATAAATCTGCCGTATACAACTACTTTGTCGTCGAGGGCCAATCCACCCCCAAAAAGATAAAGATGTTCAAAGTACCCCATATACAAGTTTGCATATGAGGGGGCAAACTTGGCCCCCATGGCCGTACCACATTTTTGGAGGTAGTAATGGCCCTCGAAGACAAAGTAGTTGTGTGTGAGAAGAAATCTTGTGAGTTCTTCAAGAAATGTGATGAATTCTTCTGGATAACTGGTATGTCTCCTTAACATGTATGTAAGAGCTTTAAGGCCTTCCTCATGGGGAATGCTTGAGTAAAGAGCTGATACATCAATGGATAACCAAGTGTAATCATCCTGCCATGTAATTGATTGGATTTGTTGTATGAGATGTGTGCTGTCACGTATGTACCCTGGTAGGGACTTGACTATAGGTTGTAGTATGTTGTCAAGCCAGTTCCCTATCCTTTCGCACAGTGAACCTCTGCTGGCCCCAATGGGCCTGCCTGGTGTGTCAATAAGAGATTTATGTATCTTCGGTACTATGCGAAAGGTAGGGATGATGGGATATTCTACCAGACAATGGTCTGCTGTTTCTTGATTTAGAAACCCTTCTTCCACTGCAGAATCTAGCAATGTATGAAGCTCTTGTTTATATTTATTGGTTGGATTGAAAGTCAGTTTTTGATATGTATCCCTATCACTCAATTGCCTGTATACTTCTTTTTTGTAGTCTTCGGTGTTAAGGATTACTACTGCTCCTCCTTTATCCGCCGGGGTGACTACTATTATCCTTATTATTACTAAGTGACTTAAGTGCTTGTTGTTCGCTAATTGATAAATTGTGTTTGCTAGTGGGGTTTGTAGTTGTGCTAGATACAGACTCTAAGGTAGAGTGAAGGCTAGTGAGTTCTAATTCTACAAGATTTTGAAACATCTTGATTGCTTCACTCCTACTGTGAACTGGATAGAAATAAGATTTGGAGTGAAATTAAGTTTTGGATTTGGGAATGGTGTCATGGGTACTAGCTTCTCTAAGTGTTGTAGCTTGCAGTGAGATAAGCATGTTCAAGTCACATAAATCAATGAACTGTAAACCTATGGAGTGTTCCACTTTGTGTACTGTGTTTTCTAATGGTAAACTATTCTCTTGTTCATTTGTTGTGTATGTTATTTGTGAGAAGTGCTTATATAAAGTAATTTTTCTAACCAAGGTATTGACATCTAGTATAGTGGAAAATAGGTCAAAGTGAGTAGAAGGTGCAAAAGATAACCCTTTATTTAATAAACTGATTTGAGAACTAGTGAGAGAAGTGCTCTCTCACTTCTGTGTTGTCTTTTTTTATCCTGCTTGGATAGCGTAGTGGTAAATCCTTTTTTGGTGTGCTGCTAGTGATAGGTGTTTGTACTAGTGTTGATAGTTTAGTCCTACCTTCTAAAGTGTTACGACTAGCTATTTCTTCATTGGAAGTATGTGCTTGTGTATCTTCTGTAGTCAATGAGCCTTCTGTATTGTCTGTATCAATGCTTGAAAATGTTACTCGTTTAGCATTGGGTGTATGGTTAAAGGTACCCTTTCTTTTGTTTTTGTTCTTATTTTTGTGGTTATTGTGTTGAGAATGATTCTTTTGTCTATTTGGTTTTTCTTTTTGCCATGAATATACAATGTCTAGTTCGTAATCTTTTACATCCCTTTGGTATTTGCTGACTTTTCTTTCTGACAATGTAGAGTCTAATTGTTGCATGGTAGAGTCTAATTGTGTTTTGTAATCTATGTATTTCTTGGTCTGTTCAAATGGTTTTAATGACTCAACAATCTCTTCAATCTGCACTAATAGGGAATCCCTTTCTTCTTTCTTATGTTTGAGCAGCTGCTTCATCAAGATAATGGAGCAGTTGGTCAAATTGTTGTTCCATTCATCCATAAAGTCTTGGTTGTGTAATGCAAAAGAAGGATATTTTTTCATCCTCAGTCCCCTAGGGACTTTTCTTTCGTTAATGTAGAGTTCTAAGAACTCTATGTCCCACCAAAGGTTGCTTTCTTTATATTTCTTATTTTCTAAATCAGAAAAAATATTTGTTAAATCCCCCTCCAAAGGTTCATCTGTTCTAGTGGAGTTACCTTTTAATGCTGTACTCATTATGAGCTTTCTTCTGTCTATATCTACTACTCCTGTGGGAATATTACTTTCTGCCACAATGGTAAGCAAGTGTGTCTATATATATTAATATACCAGTGTATAAATGCAAGTGAAAAATTATGTATTTTAGGTAAGCCTGAAAAAAAATAAGAAACTGAAGAGGCTAGAGATCCTTAAGAAGGGATCAGAAATAGTAGTTTCTTAGCTAGAAGCTGGCTCACTATGTGTGAGGTTATGCTGACAGCCCAAGTGATAAAAATTGCTACTTAATAAGATATGATTACAGGCTCATATATATTTGAAATAAATTACTTGTGTATTAGTGTAATTCCTAAATGAATAAGGATGCACGGTTACACCTTCATTAGTTTAAAAACTTATGTGGTTGACAATGATGGCAATGTTAGTAAGTTTAGGTGGTGGTTGATACAATTAGTAGCATAAAGATGTTTTAGCTATGAGACAGGGCTATTGGGTTACTGTTTTTAAAAAGACTGTCAGTGCAGAACTAATTTAAAGTAACCCACCCCTTCAATAACACGTGTAAAAAATACAATGTTGAAAAACTTCTATCAACTGCAATGAGCAGTCCTGCTCAGTAAATAATAAACAGGTTGCCCATCATTTGACAAGTAACAAAATAACGATATATGATTTTGGTGGAAATTCTGGTCAGATAAATTCTACAAAATTTTTTCTTCTTTTACTCTGCTTGGTTGGTCATACACAGTCAATGATTTTAGACGAATGTAAAAGCCTAAGTTCAAAAAATCAGATAGATACAGAGAGCAAGTCCGTGTGCTATAGTGACTGGTTCAGTGTAAATATCAGTTCAGTGTTCCTGTTGGCTATAACAGTCAGTAAGTAGCAATGTTATTTAGAGAGTCTCTTTAAGTTGTAGAGTTCCACCAGTATCGTAGCAAAAATAAGTATAGTGCTGTGGTATATGCCAGACTAGGGGTACTCACTAATGACAGTCTCTGTCTCACTTGCTGCCAACAAAATTATACACGGGAAGGGAACCCGATTTTGGAGCCTTAGTTCTTATTTGATGTTGTCAGTGTAGGAGAATACAGAGTGTACCTGCGATCCGGAGTAGATCCTCCTGTATGATCCCAAGGTCATCTGTTCTCCGTAAGCGAGTGTTCGCTTGTTTGCCGCTCCTTAGCGTCAGTGCGTGTCGGGTCTCAATGACCTCACTGGAAGGGGGCTCTCCTCACGTTGGTGTGTGTGAGCGTGTCGCTCTGGTCCTTGCGTGGCTCTACGGGTCCCTGTAGGATGAAAGGCGTGTAGTCCACAGGATGATAGCAGCAAGGCGGAAAAGTGAGTACTCCCAAGGGTCTCTGTTATGGTGCGGTATACAGCTTCAGAAGAAGCCTCAGCTGGCAGCGGATCCTCCTACCGCCGGATGCATACAGATGAGGAAAAAGGAAAGCCGAGTCTTGAAGTGGATAAACAAGGTTTATTAGGAGCAGGCTTCATTGAGACACAAGGTAAGCTCCTATCTTACGCGTTTCGCGCATGGGCACATGCTCTTCATCAGAGATATCAGTCTCTACTGGTCAGGATCCCTATAAGGGTGTGAAGAGCCAATCGAGGGGTGTATGGTATTAACCATTTAGGTGTATGAAAAGGCCGTTCAAGGATTGTTTCTTAAAGAACATCACACTCACTTGTTATATTGGTCCTGAGCAGCAAGAGACATACAAGAACAGATAGCTTCTATAACAGTTGCCTCTATACATAACACTTGTTTGCAAACAATATTTCAATAGTTTTTAGCTGTTTTAATGCTTTAATTGTGGGCCGAAAAATAAATGTGTCCTTAGGTTTAAGCAGGCTATTTCTCACCTGCAATCCTCAATAATATGTCTTATTCAATCTGCCCTTAACAACTTCATCAGATACATGTTATCCTCTGATGCCCAATTATTTATTAGGTATAAATTGGCTGATAGTAACACTGAACTAATATTTTAATCTCACAGTTAAGTCTGATTAGACTGTCTAACATGATGCACACATAAACATTGTATGTTATGTAGACACAACTGATATCATTTTGCACACAGCTGATGCCACATTTGGCAACACAATACTCCATACTCCACTTTGGCCAGATACATTTGGAAATAGATTCTATTACCACACTGTCCTAACCAATATTATCCTTGCCAATCATTAGTTATGTTGTTAATGCTGGTGGCTAACATGACCATCTAATAATGGTAACGGATCTGACATGTCACAATCTTGTAAAAACATCCCCTTATGACATTAGGTTAAGAGCACTTTTTGATCCTATTACCTTTTTTATATATCAGTTTTATGTGTAATGTCTACAATGAATCATACTAAGACGATATACATGTCCGTATATCAGCAACTTATGCTTTATTATACACTTTATACTGTTACAAACCTGTCAGCAAGTGTATCTTTTTATAAATATACATCATTACTATTGCAATAGATTTGCTGGTGGATTTGATCACGGAATGGCTGAAGATAACATGTACAATTCAGCAGACTTCCTTTTGTAATATAATATCCACGCCGTAAATATAAATTTCAGCATATTTTCAGTCAGGCCATGAGTCTCTGTTTGTAAATATGATTAGCCAATAAACCAAACAGCATGACATGCTGTCATTCAACATACACACCTCCCACTGACGTCTGGTTCTAAGTTCGTTTTGATTTGTTGACTGATTCACATGATCCCGCCCTACATTTCACGCCCATAATGACGTCATGTGTCAGGCTTAATACCTTCCAACACCTGGTAATGTCGTTGATTGATACCTTAGAACCAATCGCATGGCAGCAATATACTGTCCGGCTCCTATCACGTTATGAGGTGGGATTTACGCAGCCTTAAAAAACTTACACTAGCAGCGGCCCGCACACCCTCTGAGGAAGTGTTTTTTGTGAAACGCACATCAGGGGTCCCTAGGAGTAGCTTCGTCTCTCCTTGTTTTTATAATCAGCTTACTACGGTCATGTAAAATCAGTCTCTGTTACGAATTACTCATGTTAGTCTCAGCCTAGCAGTTATAAAAAAATATAATAGTAATCTATAATCAGCCCTCGGATTGTAAGGGCTTAGTTTACATTTTATAATACTTTGCTGTCTGACTATATCAGTATATTACCTTAATAGACATGCAACTACTGCCTCCTGGTTTAAGTGTTTTTAACTTAGCCTAAGCTTATGTATGAATGATTATTCCTAGTTACTTCATTAAAGATTAATAGTATGAATTGTATGGAATAATATCCTTTGTAACCTATATAAGTTCTGCAGAGTTTACAAATATTTTTTTTCGCAGAGCCTAACTCTTTTTACTAAGTTGTATACTTGTTTACAATTATGTTTCTAGTTGTTCTTACTGAGAGACTGACAGGACTACTTAAAACTCCTGTCCCATGCCGAAGAGTACTACCCTCCATAAGAGGGCGAAAGGCAAAGAATGACTGGGGGATGAGGTGAGTGGGAGGAGTATTTAAGCCTTTGGCTGGGGTGTCTTTGCCTCCTCCTGGTGGCCAGGTTCTTATTTCCCAAAAGTAATGAATGCTGCTGTGGACTATTTCCATTTAAGAAGAAAAACAACACTAACCCCCAAAAATGTACTCCCTGTTCCGGACATCCATCTTTTTTTTCAGTAGCTCTCATCCTATTGACTGATTTGAAAATTTCAGCCAATAGGAATGCAAGGTACCCCAATATGAAGATGACCTCTGCTGCGAGGAGGCCCAGCGCTCCAATCCGCACCTTCGGCAAGAAGATGGTCCAGCGATGAAGGATGGATTGGATCCGCCTAATTGAAGACTTTTCAACGCCTGGAAGAAGATGGATATCCAGACTTCAGGAACGGTGAGTACATTTTTTTGGGGTTAGTGTTAGGGTTTTTTTTGGGGGGGGTAGTTTTTTATGGGGGGTAGTTTTTTTTGGGGGGTGTTTTTTTTTTAAGATTAGGGCTTTTTTATATTTTAATGGCCAGCAAAAGAGCTGTTCACCCTTTTAAGGGCAATGCACATACAAATGCCCCTTTAGGGGCAATGGTAGATTAGATTATTTTAGAGATTGGTCTTTTTTATTTTGGTGGGTTGGGTTTTACTGTTAGGGGTTAGTTTGTAGATTTTTTTATATAAAATAGCTGATTGCTTCAGGACAATACCCTACAAAACATAATTTATGTAAGAACTTACCTGATAAATTCATTTCTTTCATATTAGCAAGAGTCCATGAGCTAGTGACGTATATGATATACATTCCTACCAGGAGGGGCAAAGTTTCCCAAACCTCAAAATGCCTATAAATACACCCCTCACCACACCCACAAATCAGTTTAACGAATAGCCAAGAAGTGGGGTGATAAGAAAAAAAGTGCAAAAGCATAAAAAATAAGGAATTGGAATAATTGTGCTTTATACAAAAAAATCATAACCACCTCAAAGGGTGGGCCTCATGGACTCTTGCTAATATGAAAGAAATGAATTTATCAGGTAAGTTCTTACATAAATTATGTTTTCTTTCATGTAATTAGCAAGAGTCCATGAGCTAGTGACGTATGGGATAATGAATACCCAAGATGTGGATCTTCCACGCAAGAGTCACTAGAGAGGGAGGGATAAAATAAAGACAGCCAATTCCGCTGAAAAATAATCCACACCCCAAAACAAAGTTTAAATCATATAATGAAAAAAACTGAAATTAGAAGCAGAAGAATCAAACTGAAACAGCTGCCTGAAGTACTTTTCTACCAAAGACTGCTTCAGAAGATGAAAACACATCAAAATGGTAGAATTTAGTAAAAGTATGCAAAGAAGACCAAGTTGCTGCTTTGCAAATCTGATCAACCGAAGCTTCATTCCTAAATGCCCAGGAAGTAGAGACTGACCTAGTTGAATGAGCTGTAATCCTTTGAGGCAGAGTTCTACCCGACTCAACATAAGCATGATGAATCAAAGACTTTAACCAAGATGCCAAAGAAATGGCAGAAGCCTTCTGACCTTTCCTAGAACCAGAAAAGATAACAAATAGACTAGAAGTCTTTCGGAAATCTTTAGTAGCTTCAACATAATATTTCAAAGCTCTAACTACATCCAAAGAATGCAACGATCTTTCCTTAGAGTTCTTAGGATTAGGACACAATGAAGGAACCACAATTTCTCTATTAATGTTGTTAGAATTCACAACCTTAGGTAAAAATTTAAATGAAGTTCGCAACACCGCCTTATCCTGATGAAAAATCAGAAAAGGAGACTCACAAGAAAGAGCAGATAATTCAGAAACTCTTCTAGCAGAAGAGATGGCCAAAAGAAACAAAACTTTCCAGGAAAGTAATTTAATATCCAGCGAATGCATAGGTTCAAACGGAGGAGCTTGAAGAGCCCCCAGAACCAAATTCAAACTCCAAGGAGGAGAAATTGACTTAATGACAGGTTTTATACGAACCAAAGCCTGTACAAAACAATGAATATCAGGAAGATTATCAATCTTTCTGTGAAAAAGAACAGAAAGAGCAGAGATTTTGTCCTTTCAAGGAACTTGCAGACAAACCTTTATCCAAACCATCCTGAAGAAACTGTAAAATTCTAGGAATTCTAAAAGAATGCCAAGAAAAATGATGAGAAGAAGACCAAGAAATGTAAGCCTTCCAGACTCGATAATATATCTTCCTAGATACAGATTTACAAGCCTGTAACATAGTATTAATTACGGAGTCAGAGAAACCTCTATGACTGAGAATCAAGCGTTCAATCTCCATACTTTCAAATTTAAGGATTTGAGATCCTGATGGAAAAAAGGACCTTGCGATAGAAGGTCTGGTCTTAACGGAGGAGTCCACGGTTGGCAAGTAGCCATCCGGACAAGATCCGCATACCAAAACCTGTGAGGCCATGCTGGAGCCACCAGCAGAACAAACGAATGCTCCTTTAGAATCTTGGAAATCACTCTTGGAAGAAGAACTAGAGGCGGAAAGATATAGGCAGGATGATACTTCCAAGGAAGTGACAATGCATCCACTGCTTCCGCCTGAGGATCCCTGTATCTGGACAGATACCTGGGAAGCTTCTTGTTTAGATGAGAAGCCATCAGATCTATTTCTGGAAGTCCCCATATTTGAACAATCTGACGAAATACCTCTGGGTGAAGAGACCATTCGCCCGGATGTAATATTTGGCGACTGAGATAATCCGCTTCCCAATTGTCTATACCTGGGATATGAACCGCAGAAATTAGACAGGAGCTGGATTCCGCCCATACAAGTATTCGAGATACTTCTTTTATAGCCAGAGGACTGTGAATCCCTCCTTGATGATTGACATATGCCACAGTTGTGACATTGTCCGTCTGAAAGCAAATGAACGACTCTCTCTTTAGAAGAGGCCACGACTGAAGAGCTCTGAAAATCGCACAGAGTTCCAAAATGTTGATTGGTAATCTCGCCTCCTGAGTTTCCCAAACCCCTTGTGCTGTCAGAGACCCCCATACAGCTCCCCAACCTGTCAGACTTGCATCTGTTGAGATCACAGTCCAGGTCGGAAGAACAATAGAAGCCCCCTGAACTAAACGATGGTGGTCTGTCCACCACGTCAGAGAGTGTCGTACAATCGGTTTTAAAGATATTAATTGTGATATCTTTGTATAATCCTTGCACCACTGGTTCAGCATACAGAGCTGAAGAGGTCGCATGTGAAAACGAGCAAAGGGGATCGCGTCCGATGCAGCAGTCATAAGACCTAGAATTTCCATGCATAAGGCTACCGAAGGGAATGATTGAGACTGAAGGTTTCGACAAGCTGAAACCAATTTCAGACGTCTCTTGTCCGTCAGCGACAGAGTCATGGACACTGAATCTATCTGGAAACCTAAAAAGGTTACCCTTGTCTGAGGAATCAACAAACTCTTTGGTAAATTGATCCTCCAACCATGTTCTCGAAGAAACGATACAAGTCGATTCGTATGAGATTCTCCTAAATGTGAAGACTGAGCAAGTACCAAGATATCGTCCAAACAAGGAAATACCACAATACCCTGTTCTCTGATTACAGATAGAAGGGCACCGAGAACCTTTGTAAAAATCCTTGGAGCTGTTGCTAGGCCAAACGGCAGAGCAACAAACTGGTAATGCTTGTCTAGAAAAGAGAATCTCAGAAACTGATAGTGATCTGGATGAATCGGAATATGCAGATATGCATCTTGTAAATCTATTGTGGACATATAATGCCCTTGCTGAACAAAAGGCAGAATAGTCCTTATAGTTACCATTTTGAATGTTGGTATCCTTACATAACGATTCAATATTTTTAAATCCAGAACTGGTCTGAAGGAATTCTCCTTCTTTGGTACAATGAAGAGATTTGAGTAAAACCCCAGCCCCTGTTCCAAAACTGGAACTGGCACAATTACTCCAGCCAACTCTAGATCTGAAACACATTTCAGAAATGCTTGAGCCTTCACTGGATTTTTTGGGACACGGGAAAGAAAAAATCTTCTTGCAGGAGGCCTTATCTTGAAGCCTATTCTGTACCCTTGTGAAACAATATTCTGAATCCAAAGATTGTGAATCGAATTGATCCAAATTTCTTTGAAAAATCGTAATCTGCCCCCTACCAGCAGGGCTGGAATGAGGGCCGCACCTTCATGTGGACTTGGGAGCTGACTTTGGCTTTCTAAAAGGCTTGGATTTATTCCAGACTGGAGATGGTTTCCAAACTGATACCGCTCCTGTAGGGGAAGGATCAGGTTTTTGTTCCTTATTGTGACGAAAGGAACGAAAACGATTAGCAGACCTAAATTTACCTTTAGATTTTTTATCCTGTGGTAAAAAAGTTCCTTTCCCCCCAGTAACAGTTGAAATAATAGAATCCAACTGTGATCCAAACAATTTATTACCCTGGAAAGAAAGGGAAAGCAAAGTTGACTTAGAAGACATATCAGCATTCCAAGTTTTAAGCCATAAAGCTCTTCTAGCTAAAATAGCTAAAGACATATACCTGACATCAACCCTAATGATATCAAAGATGGCATCACAAATAAAGTTATTAGCATGTTGAAGAAGATTAACAATGCTATGAGTATTATGATCTGTTACTTGTTGTGCTAAAGCTTCCAACCAGAAAGTTGAAGCTGCAGCAACATCCGCCAAATATATAGCAGGTCTAAGAAGATTACCTGAACATAAGTAAGCTTTTCTTAGAAAGGATTCAATTTTCCTATCTAAAGGATCCTTAAAGGAAGTACTATCTGCCGTAGGAATAGTAGTATGTTTAGCAAGAGTAGAGATAGCCCCATCAACCTTAGGGATTTTGTCCCAAAACTCTAATCTGTCAGATGGCACAGGATATAATTGCTTAAACCGTTTAGAAGGAGTAAATGAATTACCCAAATTATTCCATTTCCTGGAAATTACTTCAGAAATAGCATCAGGGACGGGAAAAATCTCCGGAATAACTACAGGAGGTTTAAAAACCGTATTTAAACGTTTAGATTTAGTATCAAGAGGACCAGATTCCTCTATTTCTAATGCAATTAAGACTTCTTTAAGTAAAGAACGAATAAATTCCATTTTGAATAAATATGAAGATTTATCAGTATCAACCTCTGAAACAGAATCCTCTGAACTAGAAAAATCATTATCAGAAACAGAATCAGAATGGTGATGTTCATTTAAAAATTCATCTGAAAAATGAGAAGTTTTAAAAGACTTTTTATGTTTACTGGAAGGAGGAATAACAGACATAGCCTTCTTAATAGATTTAGAAACAAAATCTCTTATGTTAACAGGAACACCCTGAATATTATATGTTGATGGAATAGCAACAGGTAATGGAACATTACTAAAGGAAATATTATCTGCATTAACAAGTTTGTCATGACATTCATTACAAACAACAGCCGGAGGAACAGTTACCACAAGTTTACAACAAATACACTTAACTTTGGTAGCTCCAGCATCAGGCAGCAATTTTCCAGAAGTATCTTCTGATTCAGGGTCAATCTGAGACATCTTGCAATATGTAATAGAAAAAACAACATATAAAGCAAAATTGATCAAATTCCTTAAATGACAGTTTCAGGAATGGGAAAAAAATGCCAATGAACAAGCTTCTAGCAACCAGAAGCAAATAAGCAATGAGACTTAAATAATGTGGAGACAATAATGACGCCCATATTTTTTGGCGCCAAAAAAGACGCCCACATTATTTGGCGCCTAAATGCTTTAAGCGCCAAAAATGACGCCACATCCGGTGATGCCGACATTTATGGCGCAAAAAACGTAAAAAAAAAAAAGACGCAACTTCCGGCGACAAGTATGACGCTGGAAATGACAAAGAAAATTTTTGCGCAAAAAAGTCCGCGCCAAAAATGACGCAATAAAAAGAAGCATTTTCAGCCCCCGCGAGCCTAACAGCCCACAGGAAAAAAGTCAAATTTTAAGGTAAGAAAAAATTGATTATTCATATGCATTATCCCAAAAAATGAAACTGACTGTCTGAAATAAGGAATGTTGAACATCCTGAATAAAGGCAAATAAATGTTTAAACACATATATATAGAACTTTATATAAAAGTGCCCAACCATAGCTTAGAGTGTCACAAAAATAAGACTTACTTACCCCAGGACACTCATCTACATGTAGTAGAAAGCCAAACCAGTACTGAAACGAGAATGGTATATATAAGAGTATATCGTCGATCTGAAAAGGGAGGTAAGAGATGAATCTCGACAACCGATAACAGAGAACCTATGAAATAGACCCAGTAGAAGGAGATAATTGAATTCAAATAGGCAATACTTTCTTCACATCCCTCTGACATTCACTGCACACTGAGAGGAAAACCGGGCTCCAGCCTGCTGCGAAGCGCATATCAACGAAGAATCTAGCACAAACTTACTTCACCACCTCCATGGGAGGCAAAGTTTGTAAAACTGATTTGTGGGTGTGGTGAGGGGTGTATTTATAGGCATTTTGAGGTTTGGGAAACTTTGCCCCTCCTGGTAGGAATGTATATCCCATACGTCACTAGCTCATGGACTTTTAATTACATGAAAGAAAAGGCCCTTTTTAGTGCTATTGGTAGTTTATTCTTAGATTGGGGGTGTTTTTATTTTGGGGTGGCTTTTTGTTTTTATAGGGGTATTAGATTAGGTTTATTTTTTATTTTGGATAATTTAAATTTATTTTTTTCTGTAATTTTAGATTGTATTAATTTTTTGTAATATTAGATTTTTATTTATATTTAATCTTAGGTTGATGTTTTTTTAATGTAATGTTAGGATTTTTTATTTTAATTTTAAGGTAGGATTTTTTTATTTTGGTAGGATTTTTTTATTTTGGTAATTTTTAATTTATTTTTTAAAAAGATAGTCTTTTTTATTTTATGTAATTGGGGTTAAGGTTAGGGGGCTTAGTGATTAGATTAATACTTTGCGTTGTGGGGGGAGCAGTTGAACAGTAGGTTTCCGGTAACCTGCTTGCTTGCTTGCTCTGCTGCAATATGTCCCTGGAATTTTTTTTGAAATGTTGGCAACTATGAATGGGATGTTGATCCTTTTTTTGTTTTTCTTTCATATATTGCTATTTCAATATATATTGTTGATCCCTTTTTTTTTAAAGCAAAGAAAGCCAAATCTTTGATTAAAGGTGTCACACTGTCATGTGGTCTCCATGGAAAATTTACTTGATATATGGCAATATTTTAAAGCTAATAATTTAGCTTATTAATAAGCTACAGGAACGTGTTTAAAAAACGTGGATATGGGAAGTTTCGGCAAATGGCATGCTGCTAGGGTGACCGTGATATTTAATATGAATTTGTACAGCCTATGCTTGAAGTTGTTCAGCTCTAGCATGTTCAGTGCTAAATTTCAGAACTTCTTTTGAGTTCTGAAGGACACACCTGAGAATATACAACAGCAACAGAAAACTGTCCCCCTATTAATACAATTACAACTGATGACATAAGCATTTTATTATTAACAAAATCAGTTCACCCTACTATAGATGAATCAAATAACATCTCACTGTTTCAGCTGCACAATGTGTAAGGGTACATGTGACAGGTTAAACAACAGGGGAGTTCGTCTTTTATAGCTGCTATTACAACATGACTCTGTGTGTTACTTGTAACTCTCATATTTTTGCCAGTAGGAGGTAATAGCTTCATGTTTGAATGTCTAATGATCACATAGATAGCAGCCTATGTTTACTTGTTAAAGGGACACTGAACCCAAATGTTTTCTTTTGTGATTCAGATAGAGCATGCAATTTTAAGCAACTTTGTAATTTACTCATATTATCAATTATTCTTCATTCTTTTGCTATCTTTATTTGAAAAAGAAGGCATCTAAGCTTTTTTTTGTTTCAGTTCTCTGGACAGTACTTTTTATTGGTGGATGAATTTATCCACCAATCAGCAAGAACAACCCAGGTTGTTCACCAAAAATGGGCCGGCATCTAAACTTACATTCTTGCATTTATAATAAAAGATACCAAGAGAATGAATAAAATGTGATAATAGGAGTAAATTAGAAAGTTGCTTAAAATTGCACGCTCTATCTGAATCACAAAAGAAAAAATTTGGGTTCAGGGTCCCTTTAAGTTTAAAACAGAATACTCCAGGTTCACATGATATACCCTTAAAGGAACAGTCTACACTAAAATTCTTATTGTTTAAAAAGATAGATAATGCCTTTTTACTACCCATTCCCCAGCTTTGCACAACCAACATTGATACTGTATATTAATATACTTTTAGAACATTTAAATCTCTACAATTCTGCCTGTTTCTAAGCCACTACAGACAGCCTCTTATCATGATTTTTTATTTGCTTTTCACAACAGGAGACTGCTAGTTCATGCGAGCCATATAGATAACAATGGGTTCACGCCCGAGGACTTATTTAAGATTTAGCACAACACAGTACTAAATGCAAGTCAATAGATAATAGTCACTCATGTGATCAGGGGGCTGTCAGAAGATGCTTAGATACAAGGTAATCACAGAGGTAAAAAGTGTATTATTATAACTGTGTTGGTTGTGCAAAACTGGGGAATGGATAATAAAGGGATTATCCATCTTTTAAAACAATAAAAATTTGATTGTAGACTGTCCCTTTAAGTGGCATGCCCCCTCTCTAGGTTACCCTGCCGCTTCTACAGGAAGAGTGCAGGGCAATAAAAAAAAAATCCATCTATTTTGACTAGAAAAATAAGAAGCCACCTGCTATGACTAATGCTATCTAATTTACACATAGTGACTCAAACAAATTGCAATGGAAGATGAAGCAGCCCATTCATTTATTATAGGGACATAAACATAAAATGTAAAATTATTTTGAATTGAACATGAACTAAAAAAGCAATGTACTTTATTTATTGTCCCATTCTTATCCTGTAATTTAATTCTTTTTACAGCCTGCATTCCATGTACGTCGCCGGTCGTTAAGGGTTTTCTTGTTACTAATAGTGCTATTATACCCTCCCTCCTGGCCAATGAAAAAGCGCAGTCTCGCCGCTGGTGGCAAGGCCGCGCTATTAATTACACAATCCCCATAGAAAGACCAATGATGTACAGGGTATGTCACTGGTCCTTAAGGGGTTAAAAGAGAGATAATCCCTTAAATACCCATTCCCCAGTATATTAATATACGTTCTACTTCTATGATTATAATACAGTATATCTAACCTCCTGCAGACTTCCCCTTATCTTTCTGCTTTTTTTTTTTTAGCTATTTACTATCTAACTTTCATTTTAGCCATCAGTTCTGGTTCTTGTGAAGCCATTATTCTCCACAGGCGTGAGCACAATGTTATCTATGTGGCACACATGAACTAGCACTGTCTGTCTGTAGTGCAAGATTATAAAAAAAAGTTAAGATACACCGGCCGCCCCTTTAAGAATAAAACACTTGTTTAATGGAACTTAAACCTATGGCTGTCACGCATGGGCAGTTTAAAGGGTATGAATATCGGACAGAATCCCCTCTGCTTCTACTGAGCATGTGTGGGGTTAAGTTGCCTCTTTAAGAGGTAAATGGGTTTCCCTACAGATTCTGCTACCACTAGCTCTGTGCATGTCTAATTGCATTCCACACATTCTTTTGCGTTAGCTGTGGAATGCAATTACCTCATATTGAGCATGCTCAGTTAGAGGGTATGCAAAATGGACAGGGTATGAAAAACAGATAGAACACCGGCAGGGGCATAGAGACAGGCAAACTTAAAGGGCCATAATACCCAAATGTTTAAACACTTGAAAGTGATGCAGCATAGCTGTAAAAAGCTGTCTAGAAAATATCACCTGAACATCTCTATGTAAAAAAGAAAGATATTTTACCTCAAAAGTTCCTCAGTAGCCACCTCCCATTGTAAAGGATTTCTAAGCAGCATATTAGTATGTCTGTCCTAGGACAGCAGAAGGGATGAGCATTGTGCACTCTCATATTATTTCACCAATCAGGTAAAGGAAGCTTACTATGAAATCTCATGAGAGTTAAGTCAAATCTCATGAGATCACAGTAAAAGAGTTCATGACCTCAGCACTGCTGATACTGATTGGCTGCAGTTCATTTCTTCTTATTTTTTTTTTACCTGCAGCTGGGCTGCAGCTGAGTAACGTTTTACACAGAACTTACTCTGCTGAGCTGAAGAGATTGTGAGGTAAAATATCTTCCTTTTTTACATAGAGATGCTCAGGTGATATTTTCCTGTCAGCTTTTTACAGTTATACTGCATCAGTTTCAAGTGATTTAGCATATGAGTATTATGTCCCTTTAAAGGTTATAAAGTAAATTACTATGTGAATGTTGTTATGCAAAGCTGGGTAATAAAAGGATTATTTATCTTTTAAACAAAAACATTTTCAAGTAGATGTCGCTTTAAGAATGCAGGATGTAAAAAGAATTACATTACATGATAAGAATGGGACAGTACACTGCATTTTTACTTTAAAGGGACACTGAACCCAAATTTTTCTTTTGGGATTCAGATAGAGCATGCATCGTTAAGCAACTTTCTAATTTACTCCTATTATCACATTTTCTTCATTCTCTTGCTATCTTTATTTAAAAAGCAAGAATGTACGTTTAGATGCCGGCCCATTTTTGGTGAACAACCTGGGTTGTTCTTGCTGATTGGTAGATAAATTCACCCACCAATAAACAAGTGCTGTCCAAAGGTATGTACCTAAAAATAGCTTAGATGCCTTCTTTTTCAAATAAAGATAGCAAGAGAATGAAGAAAATGTGATAAAAGGAGTAAATTAGAATGTTGCTTAAAATTGCAAGCTCTATCTGAATCACAAAAGAAAAAATTTGGGTTCAGTGTCCCTTTAAAGTACATTGCTCAGGTTAGTGCAGGAGGTCATGTATATTTGGCTTCTAACTAGCCAAAGCAACAGATACCAGGGGCGCGATCCGATATAGATCGCATTTTGCGGCGCAAGCGAGGGAACCGGCGTCGCCCGCAGTTTCAGCTCGCAACTCGAGCTATCCCATATAGGTCGCCGTCAGATTCTAACGTGCCGTAAGTCTGACAAACCAGCGATGTCCAGAAATCTGCGTAAGTACAAATTTCTGGCGTCGCCAGTGACTTGCGCCACGTTAGAATCTGCCGGCGCCTATAAAACCTGACTAAAGTCTAAAACACCCGCACTGTCTAACACGCCTCCCTAACATAGCCCGACACGTCTAACCCTCTATCCGCTATCCCCCCTCACTATCCTAACAATAAAAAAGCTATTAACCCCTAAACCGCCGCTCCCGTACCCTGCCGCAACCTAATAAAGTTATTAACCCCTAAACCGCCGCTCCCGTACCCCGCCGCCAGCTATATTATATCTATAACCCCCTAAAGTGAGCCCCTAACACCGCCGCCATCTATATTAAAATTATTAACCCCTAATGTAAGCCCCTTACACCGCCGCCATCTCTATTAAAATGATTAACCCCTAATTTAATCTACCTACCCCGCCGCCAGCTATATTATCTATATTAACCCTAAGTATATTATAGTTAATATAGTTATTACATTATATATATTAACTATATTAACCCTAATTATATTAGGGTTAATATAGTTAATATAGTATTTATATTAACTATATTAACTCTATCTAACCCTAACACCCCTAACTAAATTTATATTAAATTAATCTAATTCATTTATAAACTAAAATATTCCTATTTAAATCTAAATACTTACCTATAAAATAAACCCTAAGATAGCTACAATATAATTAATAATTACATTGTAGCTATGTTAGGGTTAATATTTATTTTACAGGTAAATTGTTAATTATTTTAACTAGGTATAATAGATATTAAATAGTTATTAACTATTTAATATCTACCTAGTTAAAATAATTACCCAATTACCTGTAAAATAAATCCTAACCTAAGTTATAAATACACCTACACTATCAATAAATTTAATAAACTACAAAAATCTATCTAAAAATACAATTAAATTAACTAAACTAAATTACAAAAAAAAACAAACACTAAATTACAAAAAATAAAAAAAAGATTACAAGATTTTTAAGCTAATTACACCTATTCTAAGCCCCCTAATAAAATAATAAACCCCCAAAATAAAAAAAATTCCCTGCCCTATTCTAAATTAAACAAATTTCAAAGCTCTTTACCTTACCAGCCCTTAAAAGGGCCTTTTGTGGGGCATGCCCCAAAGAATTCAGCTCTTTTGCATACAACAAATACAATCCCCCCCCCCATTACAACCCACCACCCACATACCCCTATTCTAAAACCACCCATACCCCCCTTAAAAAAGCCTAACACTACCCCCTGAAGATCTCCCTACCTTGTCTTCACCACACCGGGCCGAACTCCTGATCCGATCCGGGCGATGTCTTCCTCCAAGCGGCAAAGAAGAATTCTTCCTCCGGCGACGTCTTCCTCCAAGCGGCAGCAAAATCTTCATTCTTCCGGCGGCATCTTCAATCTTCTTTCTTCGCTCCGCCGCCGCGGAGCATCCATCCCGGCCGACTGCTGTACTACGAATGATGTACCTTTAAATGACGTCATCCAAGATGGCGTCCGCCGAATTCCGATTGGCTGATAGGATTCTATCAGCCAATCGGAATTAAGTTAGAAAAATCTGATTGGCTGATTGAATCAGCCAATCAGATTCAAGTTCAATCCGATTGGCTGATCCAATCAGCCAATCAGATTGAGCTCGCATTCTATTGGCTGTTCCGATCAGCCAATAGAATGCAAGCTCAATCTGATTGGCTGTTCGGATCAGCCAATCGGATTGAACTTGAATCTGATTGGCTGATTCAATCAGCCAATCAGATTTTTCTAACTTAATTCCGATTGGCTGATAGAATCCTATCAGCCAATCGGAATTCGGCGGACGCCATCTTGGATGACGTCATTTAAAGGTACATCATTCGTAGTACAGCAGTCGGCCGGGATGGATGCTCCGCGGCGGCGGAGCGAAGAAAGAAGATTGAAGATGCCGCCGGAAGAATGAAGACTTTGCTGCCGCTTGGAGGAAGACGTCGCCGGAGGAAGAATTCTTCTTTGCCGCTTGGAGGAAGACATCGCCGGAGGAAGAATTCTTCTTTGCCGCTTGGAGGAAGACATCGCCCGGATCGGATCAGGAGTTCGGCCCGGTGTGGTGAAGACAAGGTAGGGAGATCTTCAGGGGGGTAGTGTTAGGCTTTTTTAAGGGGGGTTTGGGTGGTTTTAGAATAGGGGTATGTGGGTGGTGGGTTGTAATGGGGGGGGGATTGTATTTGTTGTATGCAAAAGAGCTGAATTCTTTGGGGCATGCCCCACAAAAGGCCCTTTTAAGGGCTGGTAAGGTAAAGAGCTTTGAAATTTGTTTAATTTAGAATAGGGCAGGGAATTTTTTTTATTTTGGGGGTTTATTATTTTATTAGGGGGCTTAGAATAGGTGTAATTAGCTTAAAAATCTTGTAATCTTTTTTTTATTTTTTGTAATTTAGTGTTTGTTTTTTTTTGTAATTTAGTTTAGTTAATTTAATTGTATTTTTAGATAGATGTTTGTAGTTTATTAAATTTATTGATAGTGTAGGTGTATTTATAACTTAGGTTAGGATTTATTTTACAGGTAATTGGGTAATTATTTTAACTAGGTAGATATTAAATAGTTAATAACTATTTAATATCTATTATACCTAGTTAAAATAATTAACAATTTACCTGTAAAATAAATATTAACCCTAACATAGCTACAATGTAATTATTAATTATATTGTAGCTATCTTAGGGTTTATTTTATAGGTAAGTATTTAGATTTAAATAGGAATATTTTAGTTTATAAATGAATTAGATTAATTTAATATAAATTTAGTTAGGGTTAGATAGAGTTAATATAGTTAATATAAATACTATAGTAACTATATTAACTATATTAACCCTAATATAATTAGGGTTAATATAGTTAATATATATAATGTAATACCTATATTAACTATAATATACTTAGGGTTAATATAGATAATATAGCTGGCGGCGGGGTAGGTAGATTAAATTAGGGGTTAATCATTTTAATAGAGATGGCGGTGTAAGGGGCTTACATTAGGGGTTAATAATATTAATATAGCTGGCGGCGGTATAGGGGGATTAGATTAGGGGTTAATAATTTTTATATAGGTGGCGGCGGTGTAAGGGGTCAGATTAGGGGATAGATAAGGTAGATGGCGGCGGTTTTAGGGGCTCACAGTAGGGGGTTAGTTTATGTAGATGGCGGCGGGGTCCGGGAGCGGCGGTTTAGGGGTTAATAACTTTATTAGGGATTTCGGGGGGGGGGATCGCGGTTGACAGGTAGATAGACATTGCGCATGCGTTAGGTGTTAGGTTTTATTTAGCAGATCGCGGTTGACAGGGAGATAGACATTGCGCATGCGTTAGGTGTTAGGTTTATTTTCTAGTTAGTTTAGGGAGTTACGGGGCTCCAATAGTCAGCGTAAGGCTTCTTACGGCTGCTTTTTGTGGCGAGGTGAAAATGGAGTAAGTTTTCTCCATTTTCGCCACGTAAGTCCTTACGCTGCATATTGGATACCAAACTGCGCTGGTTTGGTATACCTGCCTATGGCCCAAAAAACTACGGGCGACGGCAGAAATATACGCGCGTAACTTCTAGGTTACGCCGTATATAGGATACCAAATCAGCGTAAATATTGGCGTCGCCGGCTTTTGCGGGCGACGCTTTATATCGGATCGACCCCCAGATAAATGTACACAAAGGATATATCCCTGGTATACTACATATATGTGAAAACCTGCAAATTTTGTGAACAAATCAATCAATTAAAAAAAAAAATGCTTTGTATGCCATTCATTTGGAATGCAGTATTTAGTTGCTGTAATGAACTGATCATCAATTAAAAACAAGGGCATTCTATAAAATGTTATTGGAGTTAGCTGGCAGTAGCCAAAATATATCTGAAACTGCTTCTCAGTAAAATAATCTTACTAGCATACCAGTAAATAAATATGCTTGTGTGATCTCTCAAATTCACAAAAGCCAGGACACGTTGATATCCTAAACAAAGCTCTAGAATGGTCTAGAAGATATCATTTCAAACACCAAAAATATCATACATGGGGGCCATGATCCTAGAAGGTCGCATTTCCTAGAGGTGCTGTGGAGAAACCTATACTGCACAGCATCCCCATCTGAAAACGTTACTGGACAGCTGTTTTACATAGTTTTACCTGAGGTTGTCTTTGCTGTATTTATGACAGTGTTTTGGACCTAAATTAGCGGCTTGCTTTCTACCCTTGGTGGGACTTCTCACACAGTTGTACTGGTCTGTATACATGTGTGGGGAGTGCTATAAAAGTTGGTACTGGTTGAACAATTGTATTTTTGGTTTATAACTGCCCTGGAAAGATGATGCGATACTGACAGACGCTTTTGGTTCCTGCTCTTCATTTTGTATAATTGTTTTAAAGTCTGTTTGTGCACCATGTCATTTACTCTTCTTTTAGATATCTTCTATGTGTATAAAGGGGATTATCTTAATAGGAGTTCTAGATTGATTGAACATGTACGTGGGCGTGACATATTCCGAGAGCTATATTTTGGGAGTTCAGGGCTATTTCTAGATGACGTTCTTCAAACTATCTTTATGGTACAAGGCAGTGGAGAATTTTTTCCCCTACCCCCTCCATGATGTAGCATATGAGATGAATAAAGGGCTTTATTGATGTTACTTAAAAGGGACAGTCTACAATAGAATTTTATTGTTTTAAAAGATAGATATTACCCATTCCACAGTTTTGCATAACCAACAGTTATATTAATATACGTTTTACCTCTGTGATTACCTTGTCTCTAAGCATCTTCTGACAGCCCCCTGATCACATGATTTTGTATTTATTATCTACTGACTTGCATTTTAGCCAATTAGTGCTGTGTTGTGCTTACTCTTAAATAACTCCATGGGTGTGAACACAATGTTATCTATTATAGCCCACATGAACTAGCAGTCTCCTGTTGTGAAAAGCTAATAAAAACATACAATAAGAGGCTGTCTGTTGTGGCTTAGAAAAAAGGTAGAAATTTAGAAATGTTATAAAGTATATTAATATAACAATGTTGGTTGTGCAAATCTGGGGAATGGGTAGTAAAGGCATTATCTATCTTTTTAAACACTAACAATTTTAGTGTTGACTATCCCTTTAACACCTGCTTCCTTAATTATTGTGACTCAGTGCTAACAGCAGGATGGGCCTTGATTAAATTAGGTATTTACTGTTGTGGTCGCCCAACGATGAGAATGTTTCACCCTATACTATTATCTCGCATGTCTCAGACAAAACAGAAATTGTTAATTTGCCTTCTGTAACTTTTAAATTTTTGTGTTCACATAGGGCACACTAGTGGTCCTTTGAAAACTCTACACTGAAACCTAATTTTTATAGTGTATACACAAAACTCAGTAATTCATTAATAAGTTTGGATCCAAAAGTGCTTCACTAGTTTTCATTTCCCTTCTTTAGTTTTTAGGTTATTTGAGACAAGTTGGGGCCCAAGAGTGGTCCCATATACCAGTTAGAAGGTTATATTACTGGTTAAATATTACACAAACATAAATCTGAGGTTTATAAGTCAAATTTTACCTGGGAATTACAGACTAAATATCAGTTATTAGAACAACCTTGAATTGTTTGAAATATTTTTATTTTAAGCACAATCTTGTTATAAAAGTATATATGACATTGTTTTGCTATAGTACACACACACCTATTACTTAATACTTGTGTTAAATGTTGATGCTTGCCTAGGGACGGCGCTCCTGCTAGGCAGCCACCTAGCAAATGAAAGTGACGTTCCGTCTGCTGTCTGATAAGAAATAAGGACCGTCCACTTAGTCATAGCATTCTAATGAAGGTATGTGACTCACCACCTCTCATCAGATTCTTAAACAGTGGCGGCCGTGCGCACTACACTGCAGCCATCAGATTGCTGTACAGTCTAACAATCTGATGGATGTTAGTGGTCTGATAAGTTTGCGATTCTGATGTAGCCTCTTTTACTTGCCATACGAAGTCTGAGACTGGTGCCTTTGCATCTGCTGCCTATGAAGCAGAATATAATATGTGAATGCCCTAGAACTCTCTCTACCTAGCTTATTGTGCACTGATAATACATTATAAAATGAATCTAGCCAATGTTGTCTCTTGAAAGCCTTTCCTATATCCTTCACTGGAATCCCTCTCTAGTTTTGTCTGCTTCTTGGCATAATATCCATCTATCTTCATACAGATATGTAGGCCCTTTCTTTATTAAAACTAAGGCATAAAATATTAACAATAAATTCCAGAGATAAATGTTTCTAATATAGTCCCACATTAGGTTATGTTGCCTGTAAAAACAAAGGTAGGTCTCGATAGAGAGACATTTTCACAGTGCTGAGAACAAATACTTTAGTCGCCAAGGTAACACATTATCTCACACACAGGCCCCTGCTCACCCTACCTACCCCACACACACAGCCCCCAGCTCACCCTAGCTGCCCCTCATACACAAACAGACCCTTGTTCACCCTACCTCCCTCTTCCTCTCACACACATGGCCCACAGATCACCCTAGCTGCCCCTCTTACACAAACAGACCCCTGTTCACCCTACCTCCCTCTTCCTCTCACACACACAGCCCCCAGCTCACCCTAGCTGCCCCTCTTACACAAACCCCTGTTCGCCCTACCTCCCTCTTCCTCTCACACACACAGCCCCCTGCTCACCCTAGCTACCCCTCCTACACAAACAGACCCTTGTTCGCCCTACCTCCCTCTTCCTCTCACACACATGGCCCACAGCTCACCCTAGCTGCCCCTCTTACACAAACAGACCCCTGTTCAGCCTACCTCCCTCTTCCTCTCACACACACGGCCCCCAGCTCACCCTAGCTGCCCCTCTTACACAAACAGACCCCTGTTCAGCCTACCTCCCTCTTCCTCTCACACACAGAGCCCCCAGCTCACCCTAGCTGCCCCTCTTACACAAACAGACCCCTGTTCAGCCTACCTCCCTCTTCCTCTCACACACACGGCCCCCAGCTCACCCTAGCTGCCCCTCTTACACAAACAGACCCCTGTTCAGCCTACCTCCCTCTTCCTCTCACACACAGAGCCCCCAGCTCACCCTAGCTGCCCCTCTTACACAAACAGACCCCTGTTTAGCCTACCTCCCTCTTCCTCTCACACACACGGCCCCCAGCTCACCCTAGCTGCCCCTCTTACACAAACAGACCCCTGTTCAGCCTACCTCCCTCTTCCTCTCACACACAGAGCCCCCAGCTCACCCTAGCTGCCCCTCTTACACAAACAGACCCCTGTTCAGCCTACCTCCCTCTTCCTCTCACACACACGGCCCCCAGCTCACCCTAGCTGCCCCTCTTACACAAACAGACCCCTGTTCACCCTACCTCCCTCTATCTCTCACACACACAGCCCCCAGCTCACCCTAGCTGCCCCTCTTACACAAACAGACCCCTGTTCACCCTACCTCCCTCTTCCTCTCACACACACAGCCCCTTACTCACCCTACACAAACACATCCCCCAGATCACCCTATCTGCCCTCTCACACAAACAGTAAGAGCAGTGACACGAAACATCCCATTTCACCTAGGGCTATTTAATTTTATAATTATTGTTATTATTAATAATAATAATAATATGCACTAGAGCGTCCCTTTAATCCATATTTTGTATGCCACTAAACGTTAAGGGCTGTGTTTTGTGAGTTACTGTCAGTTACTTACCTGCATTAGGGTGGACAGCAGGTCATGTAATGACACTTAGGTGTATTATAGTAACCAGTAGCAAACATATGTAATCATTTATTTATTTTTTCTTGGTGGTGGTGGGGGGGGGGGCGCAAGTAGCTGGTCTTGTCTAGGGCGCAAAATAGTCTAGCACCGGCCCTGCCTCTAATGAATTCAGTTGTAAACCTCAATAAAAAATATTTTAAAAAAATGTCATCCATGCCCTACAGTATGACTTCACATAACCAGGGATGAAGCTTCCACTAGTTTACCTGTTTGTGAAAAAACTATACTCGCAGAAAAATAGGATTCTTACACAGACATGATCTTTACACTTTTCTATATTCTGCTACATAATAACTATACCATGAAAAGGTCTCAAATTCATTTGTAGTTTAAAATATCTTTTTAGTACTTGGAAACACAGCTAAAAGAATAATGATATTTTTAGATATATCTAATACATTTTTTAAAATAACTGCACCATATTTATCAGCAATGTACAAATCAGAATAAAATATATTTTCTAGATTCTGTTTCAGCAGGACGGAAGAGTGGCAATATTCTTTGTATATTTTGTGTAAGCTGCGCCACCTAGATGTGGCTTTTATACTACATCTGTCAACATGACTCTCAGCTTCTTCCACTTTTCTTTTAAGTTGGATTTGGTGTCCTCTGATGCAAATATATAATTAATTGCCTGGTAAGAGAGGTCCCATATTTGATGTGGACTCAAGTTAAATGTATCAGCAGCAATCTGATATTCCTGCGAAAGATCAGTAGCAAAGACACCTTTATCATCAGTCTGCAGAAAAAAAAGAATCACAAGTTAATTTATGTTAAGCAGGTGATCAGACCTCTCCATATTCTGTTTTTGATATAAATTTTCAAACAGACAATTAGACACAGCAGTAAATTAATTTGTTTCTGAAAAGCTAAACTATCTTACAGACACACACACATATATGGTGTATCTCTCTCTCTCTATATATATATAGATGTGTGTGTGTATATATATATATATATATATATATATATATATATACACACACATATACATATATACACACATATACATATATATATATATATATATACACACACACACACACATATATATATATATATATATATATATATATATATACACACAGTTGTGCTTATAAGTTTACATACCCTAGCAGAATTCATGATTTCTTGGCCATTTTTCAGAGAATATGAATGGTAACACAAAAACTTTTCTTTCACTCATGGGGCCCGATCCGATATGCAGCGTCGCCCGCAATTTTGCGCTGGTTTGGTATCACATATACGGCGTAACATAGAAGTTACGCTCGTATATTTCACCCTTCGGCCGTAGTTTTTTGGCCCAGGCCATAGTTTTTGGCCCATAGAGTGATATACCAAACCTGCGCAGTTTGGTATCCAATATACAGCGTAAGGACTTACGTGGCGAAAATGGAGAAATCTTACTCCATTTTCACCTCGCCACAAATTGCAGGCGTAGTAAGCCTTACGCTGAGTATTGGAGCCCTGTAACTCCCTAAACTACCTGCAAAATAAAACCTAACACCTATGCACAATGTCTATCTACCTGTCAACCGCAATCCCCCACCGCAATCTTTAATAAAGTGCTTAACCCCTAAACCGCCGCCAGCTACATTAAATGTCTTATCCCCTAATCTGATCCCCCTACACCGCCGCCAGTTACATTAAATGTCTAAACCCCTAATGTGATCCTCCTACACCGCCACCAGCTACATTAAATGTCTTACCCCCTAATCTGATCCCCCTACACCGCTGCCAGCTACATTAAATGTCTAACCCCCTAATGTGATCCCCCTACACCGCCGCCACCTATATTAAAATTATTACCCCCTAATGTGAGCCCCCTACCCCGCCGCCACCTACATTAACTCTATTAACCCCTAATCTGATCCTCCTACACCGCCACCACCTATAATAACTACATTAACCCCTAATCTGACCCCCCTACACCGCCGCCACCTATATTAAATTTACAGACTAATTATTTAAGATTCCTTCTTTATAATTATAAAGGACTGTAATTCAAAAGACATTATGAAATAATAAAACAGTTTTATTTGTCAAAAGTTTACTGAACATGTTTATAAATAAAAAATATTACAATAAAATATTAAATTTAAAGGGGCGATGCAATTGGGTTGTAGGGCTGTTATATAACATCAATCTGACATTTGTATGGAGGTTCGACTCTAAGTTGAACAGTCTTTCTCCAACATTGGTGTGTCCGGTCCACGGCGTCATCCTTACTTGTGGGAATATCTCTTCCCCAACAGGAAATGGCAAAGAGTCCCAGCAAAGCTGGCCACATAGTCCCTCCTAGGCTCCGCCCACCCCAGTCATTCTCTTTGCCGTTGCACAGGCAACATCTCCACGGAGATGGTTAAGAGTATGTGGTGTTTAGTTGCAGTTTTTTATTCTACTATCAAGAGTTTGTTATTTTAAAATAGTGCTGGTATGTACTATTTACTCTGAAACAGAAAAGGATGAAGATTTCTGTTTGTGAGAGGAAGATGATTTTAGCAGAAAGTAACTAAAATCGATTGCTGTTTCCACATAGGACTGTTGAGATGAAGTAACTTCAGTTGGGGGAAACAGTTAGCAGACTTTTCTGCTTAAGGTATGACTAGCCATATTTCTAACAAGACTGTGTAATGCTGGAAGGCTGTCATTTCCCCTCATGGAGACCGGTAAGCCATTTTCTTAGTCTCAAACAGAATAAAGGGCTTAATATGGGCTATAAAACTGGTAGACACTTTTATGGGCTAAATCGATTGCTTTATTTGGACATTTTATACATGTTTATGCTGATAATTCACACTTATAAACTTGGGGAACGTTTTTTAACGTCAGGCACTATGTTAGACACCTTTTCCAGTCAGGAAGGGCCTTCCCAGTTGTAGGCTGAGCCTCATTTTCGCGCCATTACTGCACAGTTGTTTTTGAGAGCAAGACATGCAGATGCATGTGTGAGGACCTGAAAGTAGTTGGAAAAGTTCCTAAAAGGCGTCATTTGGTATCGTATTCCCCTCTGGGCTTGGTAAAGTCACAGCAAAGGCTGTAGCTGGGACTGTATAGGGGTTAAATCTGTAACTGACTCCGGTTTCGTTATTTTAAGGGTTAAAGCTCTGAAAATTGGTGTGCAATACTTTTAATGCTTTAAGACACTGTGGTGAAATTTTGGTAAATTTTGATCAATTCCTTCATATTTTTCCACATATTCAGTTATAAAGTGTGCTCTGTTTAAAATTTAATGAGACAGTAACGGTTTTGTTTTAAAACGGTTTTTGTGCTTTATTGACAAGTTTAAGCCTGTTTAACATGTCTGTGCCTTCAGATAAGCTATGTTCTATATGTATGAAAGCCAATGTGTCTCCCCCTTCAAAATTGTGTGATAATTGTGCCATAGCGTCCAAACAAAGTAAGGACAGTACTGCCACAGATAATGAAATTGCCCAAGATGATTCCTCAGATGAAGGGAGTAGACATGGTTCTACATCATCTCCTTCTGTGTCTACGCCAGTTTTGCCCATGCAGGAGGCCCCTTGTACTTCTAGCGCGCCAATGCTTATTACCATGCAACAATTGACGGCTGTAATGGATAACTCCATAGCAAATATTTTATCCAAAATGCCTGCATATCAGAGAAAGCGCGATTGCTCTGTTTTAAACACTGAAGAGCAGGAGGGTGCTGATGATAATTGTTCTGTCATACCCTCACACCAATCTGAAGGGGCCATGAGGGAGGTTTTGTCAGATGGGGAAATTTCAGATTCAGGAAAAATTTCTCAACAGGCTGAACCCGATGTTGTGACATTTAAATTTAAATTAGAACATCTCCGTGCACTGCTTAAGGAGGTGTTATCTACTCTGGATGATTGTGACAACTTGGTCATTCCATAAAAATTATGCAAGATGGACAAGTTCCTAGAGGTTCCGGTGCACCCCAACGCTTTTCCTATACCCAAGCGGGTGGCGGACATAGTGAATAAGGAGTGGGAGAAGCCCGGCATACCTTTTGTTCCCTCTCCTATATTTAAGAAATTATTTCCTATGGTCGACCCCAGAAAGGACTTATGGCAGACAGTCCCTAAGGTCGAGGGGGCAGTTTCTACTCTAAACAAGCGCACTACTATTCCTATCGAGGATAGTTGTGCTTTCACAGATCCTATGGATAAAAAATTGGAAGGTTTGCTTAAAAAGATTTTTGTACAACAAGGTTACCTTCTACAACCCATTTCGTGCATTGTTCCTGTCACTACAGCAGCGTGGTTCTGGTTCGCGCACTTAAGTTGGCTAACTCTTTTATTTTAGATGCTGCTTTGCAATTAGCTAGATTAGCGGCGAAAAATTCAGGGTTTTCAATTGTGGCGCGCAGAGCGCTTTGGCTAAAGTCTTGGTCAGCGGATGTATCATCCAAGACAAAATTGCTTAACATCCCCTTCAAGGGTAAAACTCTCTTTGGACCAGAATTGAAAGAGATTATCTCAGACATAACTGGGAAAAAGGGTCACGCCCTCCCACAAGATAGGCCTTTCAAGGCCAAGAATAAGTCTAATTTTCGTTCCTTTCGTAATTTCAGGAACGGACCGGGCTCTAATTCTGCATCCTCTAAGCAAGAGGGTAATACCTCAAAGACCAAACCAGCCTGGAAACCGATGCAAGGCTGGAACAAGGGTAAGCAGGCCAAGAAGCCTGCCGCTGCTAACAAAACAGCATGAAGGAGTAGCCCCCGATCCGGGACCGGATCTAGTGGGGGGCAGACTCTCTCTCTTTGCTCAGGCTTGGGCAAGAGATGTTCAGGATCCCTGGACGCTAGAAATAGTTTCTCAGGGTTATCTTCTGGAATTCAAGGAACTACCCCCAAGGGGAAGGTTCCACATGTCTCACTTATCCTCAAACCAAATAAAGAGACAGGCATTCTTACATTGTGTAGAAGACCTGTTAAAGATGGGAGTGATACACCCAGTTCCAATGACGGAACAAGGAATGGGATTTTACTCAAATCTGTTCGTAGTTCCCAAAAGAGAGGGAACCTTCAGACCAATTCTCGATTTAAAGATCCTAAACAAATTTCTCAGGGTACCATCGTTCAAAATGGAAACCATTCGAACGATTCTACCCACTATCCAGGAAGGTCAATTTATGACTACCGTGGATCTAAAGGATGCGTACCTACATATTCCTATCCACAAAGAACATCATCAGTTCCTAAGGTTCGCCTTTCTGGACAAACATTACCAGTTTGTGGCCCTCCCATTCGGATTAGCCACTGCTCCAAGGATTTTCACAAAGGTACTCGGGTCCCTTCTAGCGGTTCTAAGACCGAGGGGCATTGCAGTAGTACCATACTTGGACGACATTCTAATACAAGCATCGTCCCTTTCAAAATCAAAGGCTCATACAGACATCGTTCTGGCCTTTCTCAGATCTCACGGATGGAAGGTGAACATAGAAAAAAGTTCTCTGTCTCCGTCAACCAGAGTTCCCTTCTTGGGAACAATAATAGATTCCTTAGAAATGAAGATCTTTCTGACAGATGTCAGAAAGTCAAAACTTCTAAGCGCTTGTCAAGTTCTTCATTCTGTTCCACGTCCTTCCATAGCACAGTGCATGGAAGTAGTAGGGTTGATGGTTGCGGCAATGGACATAGTTCCTTTTGCGCGAATTCATCTAAGACCATTACAACTGTGCATGCTGAAACAGTGGAATGGGGACTATACAAACTTGTCTCCAGTGATTCAAGTAGATCAGAAGACCAGAGATTCACTCCGTTGGTGGATATCCCTGGACCACCTATCCCAGGGAATGAGCTTCCGCAGACCAGAGTGGGTCATTGTCACGACCGACGCCAGTCTAGTGGGCTGGGAATTCCTGAAAGCTCAGGGACTATGGTCTCGGGAAGAGTCTCTTCTCCCGATAAACATTCTGGAACTAAGAGCGATATTCAATGCTCTCAGGGCTTGGCCTCAGCTTGCAAAGGCCAGATTCATAAGATTCCAATCAGACAACATGACGACTGTTATATATATCAATCATCAGGGGGGAACAAGGAGTTCCCTGGCGATGAAAGAAGTAACCAAAATAATACAATGGGCGGAGAATCACTCCTGCCATCTATCTGCGATCCACATCCCAGGTGTGGAAAACTGGGAAGCGGATTATCGGAGTCGTCAGACATTCCATCCGGGGGAGTGGGAACTCCACCCGGAGATTTTTGCCCAATTGACTCAATTATGGGGCATTCCAGTCATGGATCTGATGGCGTCTCGTCAGAACTTCAAGGTTCCTTGCTACGGGTCCAGATCCAGGGATCCCAAGGCGACTCTAGTGGATGCACTAGTAGCGCCTTGGACCTTCAACCTAGCTTATGTGTTTCCACCGTTTCCTCTCATTCCCAGGCTGGTAGCCAGGATCAAACAGGAGAGGGCCTCAGTGATCTTGATAGCCCCTGCGTGGCCACGCAGGACTTGGTATGCAGACCTGGTGAATATGTCATCGGTTCCACCATGGAAGCTACCTTTGAGACAGGACCTTCTTGTTCAGGGTCCATTCGAACATCCAAATCTGGTCTCCCTCCAGCTGACGGCTTGGAGATTGAACTCTTGATTCTATCAAAGCGTGGGTTTTCAGATTCTGTGATTGATACTCTGGTTCAGGCCAGAAAAACTAGAAAGATTTACCATAAGATATGGAAAAGATATATCTGCTGGTGTGAATCCAAGGGATTACCTTGGAATAAGATAAAAATTCCTAAGATTCTTTCCTTTCTGCAAGAAGGTTTGGATAAAGGATTATCTGCGAGTTCTCTAAAGGGACAGATTTCTGCTTTATCTGTCTTACTACACAAACGACTGGCAGCTATGCCAGATGTTCAAGCATTTGTTCAGGCTCTGGTTAGGATCAAGTCTGTTTACAGACCTTTGACTCCTCCCTGGAGTTTAAATTTAGTTCTTTCAGTTCTTCAAGGGGTTCCGTTTGAACCTCTACATTCCATAGATATTAAGTTGTTATCTTGGAAAGTTTTGTTTTTGGTTGCTATTTCTTCTGCTAGAAGAGTTTCAGAGTTATCTGCTCTGCAGTGTGCTCCGCCCTATCTGGTGTTCCATGCAGATAAGGTGGTTTTGCGTACTAAGCCTGGTTTTCTTCCAAAGGTTGTTTCTAACAAAAATATTAACCAGGAGATAGTTGTACCTTCTTTGTGTCCGAATCCGGTTTCAAAGAAGGAACGTTTGTTACACAATTTGGACGTAGTCCGTGCTCTAAAATTCTATTTAGAAGCTACAAAAGATTTCAGACAAACATCTTCTCTGTTTGTCGTCTATTCTGGTAAAAGGAGAGGTCAAAAAGCGACTTCTACCTCTCTTTCCTTTTGGCTTAAAAGCATCATCCGATTGGCTTACGAGACTGCCGGACGCCAGCCTCCTGAAAGAATCACAGCTCACTCCACTAGGGCTGTGGCTTCCACATGGGCCTTCAAGAACGAGGCTTCTGTTGATCAGATATGTAAGGCAGCGACTTGGTCTTCACTGCACACTTTTGCCAAATTTTACAAATTTGATACTTTTGCTTCTTCGGAGGCTATTTTTGGGAGAAAGGTTTTGCAAGCCGTGGTGCCTTCCGTTTAGGTAACCTGATTTGCTCCCTCCCTTCATCCGTGTCCTAAAGCTTTGGTATTGGTTCCCACAAGTAAGGATGACGCTGTGGACCGGACACACCAATGTTGGAGAAAACAGAATTTATGCTTACCTGATAAATTACTTTCTCCAACGGTGTGTCCGGTCCACGGCCCGCCCTGGTTTTTTAATCAGGTCTGATTAATTATTTTCTCTAACTACAGTCACCACGGTACCATATGGTTTCTCCTATATTTTTCCTCCTGTCCGTCGGTCGAATGACTGGGGTGGGCGGAGCCTAGGAGGGACTATGTGGCCAGCTTTGCTGGGACTCTTTGCCATTTCCTGTTGGGGAAGAGATATTCCCACAAGTAAGGATGACGCCGTGGACCGGACACACCGTTGGAGAAAGTAATTTATCAGGTAAGCATAAATTCTGTTTTCACTTTCCACCATACTGCATGGGGCCGAAAGATATGTTTGGGCCATTTTAGCCAGAGCTGGAAATCTGTTTATGAACTGCCCAGTACTTCAGGGGTTTGTCTGAACGAGGTACAGTGATCTCTACTACAATAATACAAATAACAGCAATTTGTATTGGCAGAACAGTAGTAAACAATTTTTAGTTTAGTCTCCACTCCAGTTTAAAATGAAATGGGAACATGCAGTTTGAAAAAACGCCACAAGGTAGCATATGAGTAGGAAGTGGAGGTATCGGTTTAAGTATCGGTGAATTTGCACGAGTATAAGTACTCATGCAAATACTTGGTATCGGTACCGATACTAGTATCGGTATAACCCTAATTAAAATAAATCTAAATAATATTAATAATATTAACTAAATTATTCCTATTTAAATCTAAATACTTACCTATAAAATAAACCCTAAGATAACTACAATATAATTAATAATTACATTGTAGCTATTTTAGGGTTTATATTTATTTTACAGGTAATTTGGTAATTATTTTAACTAGGTAGCTATTAAATAGTTATTAACTATTTAATAGCTATTGTACCTAGTTAAAATAAATACCAACTATTTAATAGCTACCTAGTTAAAATAATTACCAAATTACCTGTAAAATAAATCCTAACCTAAGTTACAAATACACCTACATTATCAATAAATTAATTAAATAAACTACAATTATCTAAACTAAAATATAATTAAATACACTAAACTAAATTACAAAAAAAACAAACACTAAATTACAAAAAATAAAAAAAAGATTACAAGAATTTTAAGATAATTACACCTAATCTAAGCCCCCTAATAAAATAACAAAGCCCCCCAAAATAATAAAATGTCCCCACCCTAAACTAAATTACAAAAGTAATCAGCTCTATTACCAGCCCTTAAAAGGGCCTTTTGCGGGGCATTGCCTTAAAGTAATCAGCTCTTTTACCTGTAAAAAAAAAAAAGAACAACCCCCCCCTCCCATTACAACCCACCACCCACACACCCCTACTCTAAAACCCACCCTATCCCCCCTTAAAAAAACCTAAGTCTAACCCCCAAGTGGTCCTTACCTGTCCTGAAGACCGGCGGAGAAGGTCCTGTTCCAGGCGGAGAAGTCTTCTTCCAGGCGGCGACCTCTTCTTCTTCCAGGAACCAGCCGGCGCGGAGGAGTTGAAGACCGTCCTCTCTGGAACTGAAGACTGGCGATGCAAGAACTGAAGATCGGCGACGCTGGAACTAAAGACCGGAGCCATGGAGCGTGGAGGATCCTCTTCATACGATCTCCGCTGTACACTGAATAGGAATTCAAGGTAAGCAATTAAAAATGGCGTCCCTTGAATTCCTATTGGCTGATTTGAGCCTTCAAATTCAAATCAGCCAATCGGATGAGAGCTACTTTAATTCTATTGGCTGATTTGAATAGCCAATTGAATAAGAGCTACTGTAATTCTATTGGCTGATTAGAATAGCCAATAGAATTACAGTGGCTCTTATTCCATTGGCTAGTGGTTAATATATTTAATATAGGTGGCGGTGTAGGGGGATTAGATTAGGGGTTAATAAATTTAATATAGGTGGCGGCGGTGTAGGGGGATTAGATTAGGGGTTAATAAATTTAATATAGGTGGCGGCGGTGTAGGGGGCTCAGATTAGGGATTAATGTAGTTATTATAGGTGGCGGCGGTGTAGGGGGATCATAATAGGGGGTTAGACATTTAATGTAGCTGGCGGCGGGGGAAGGGGAATTAGATTAGGGGTTAATGTAGTTATTATAGGTGGCAGCGGTGTAGGGGGATCATATTAGGGGGTTAGACATTTAATGTAGCTGGCGGCGGTGTAGGGGAATTAGATTAGGGGTTAATACAGTTAATATAGGTGGCGGCGGGGTAGGGGGCTCAGATTAGGGGTTAATATATATAATATAGGTGGCGGCGGTGTAGGGGGGCTCAGATTAGGGGGTAATACATATAATATAGGTGGCGGCAGGGTCCGGGAGCGGCGGTTTAGGGGTTAATACATTTATTGTTAGGAGTGAGAGGGGGGATTGCGGATAGAGGGGTATACGTGTCGGGCTATGTTTGGGAGGCATGTTAGACAGTAACAGGAGATTTAATATTTTAGTCAGTTTTTTTAGGCGGCGGCAGTTTCTAAAGTGCCGTAAGTCACTGGCGACTCCAGAAATTTGTACTTATGCAGATTTCTGGACATCGCTAGTTTGTCAGACTTACGGCACTTTAGCAACTGCCGGCGCCGTATATGAGATAGCTCGCTGTGCGAGCTGAAACTATGGGCGGCGCAGGTTTCCACGCTTGCGCCGAAACCTGCGCCGTATATCGGATCGTGCCCATGGTTAGCTTTTAACTGAAGCCATTTATTATCAATCAACTGTGTTTACTCTTTTTAAATCATAATGACAACAGAAACTACCCAAATGACTCTGATCAAAAGTTTACATACCCCAGTGTATTGCCCCCTTTAACATCAATGACAGCTCGAAGTCTTTTGTGGTATTTGTGGATGAGGCTCTTTATCTTCTCAGATGGTAAAGCTGCCCATTCTTCCTTGCTAAAAGCCTCCAGTTCCTGTAAATTCTTGGGCTGTCTTGCATGAACTGCACGTTTGAGACCTCCCCAGAGTGGCTCAATGATATTGAGGTCAGGAGACTGAGATGGCCACTCCAGAACCTTCACTTTATTCTGCTGTAGCCAACGACAGGTTGATTTGGCCTTGCGTTTAGGATCATTGTCATGTTGGAATGTCCAAGTACGTCCCATGCGCAGCTTCCGGGCTGATGAATGCAAATTTTCCTCCAGTATTTTTTGATAACATACTGCATTCACCTTGCCATCAATTCTGACCAAATTTCCTGTGCCTTTGTAGCTCACACATCCCCGAAACATCAGCGATCCACCAGTAGGAATAGTATACCTTTCATCATAGGCCTTGTTGACTCCTCTCCAAATGTAGCATTTATGGTTGTGGCCAAAAAGCTCAATTTTGGTCTCATCACTCCAAATGAAGATTTAAAGGCTTGTCTCTGTGCTGTTTGGTGTATTGTAAGCGGGATACTTTGTGGCGTTTGCGTAGTAATGGCGTTCTTCTGGCGACTCGACCATGCAGCCCATCTTTCTTCAAGTGCCTCCTTATTGTGCATCTTTAAACAGCCACACCACATGTTTTCAGAGAGTCCTGTATTTCACCTGAAGTTATTTGTGGGTTTTTCTTTGCATCCCGAACAATTTTTCTGGCAGTTGTGGCTGAAATTTTAGTTGGTCTACCTGACTGTGGTTTGGTTTCAACAGAACCCCTCATTTTCCACTTCTTGATTAGCGTTTGAACACTGCTGATTGGCATTCTCAATTCCTTGGATATCTTTTTATATCCCTTTCCTGTTTTATACAGTTCAACTACCTTTTCCTGCAGATACTTTGATAATTCTTTTGCTTTTCCCATGACTCAGAATACAGAAACGTCAGTGCAGCACTGGATGAAAGATGCAAGGGTCTGTCAGGAGTCCAGAAACTCATTGACCTTTTATACACACACACACTAATTACAAGCTAACAGATCACAGGTGAGGATGGTTATCTTTAATAGCCATTCAAACCCCTTTGTGTCAACGTGTGTGCACCAGGGTATTTAAACTTTAGATCAGGGTCATTTGGGTAGTTTCTGTTGTCATTATGATTTAAAAAGAGTAAACACAGTTGATTGATAATAAATGGCTTCAGACAAATACTAACCATGAGTGAAAAAGGTTTTTGTGTTATCATTCACTGCTATGTGTTGTACTTGAGCGCAACACATAACTTTTAACTTGTAATATGAGCGGTGTTTAGCACGGTCGCGATATCCACTGAAATTATAGGGCACGTTAAAGGGATGTTGACTAAACATTCTCTGGTTATTCAGTTTCATCATAGACTTGTAATACTAGATTGTTGGCAAATGCTAGGGGGGTCCACCAATATAGGCCTAGTTTGTATTGAGGTGGTAAATTGTGGAAACTGGTGATAAAAATATTTATCTCTATTAACCCTTTCCTGTTTCGATGTAGACAAATTGAAATCACGCGATCATGCACACAATCGCGAGATTTCAATTATTGGATCGGGTCTGTGGGGCGTCCCTATAACCCTAGGAACGCCCTCCAGACCGCAATCAAATCCAGGAAGCGTAGTAGGCTTCAGGACAGCCGTTGGCTATGACGTTCTATTCCGTCATAAAAGCTCTAAAGCCCAGTGTAATTATGACAGAATAGAACGGCATAACGGCATTAAAAGGTTAAAGTCAATGGAGAATTTTATGTTACCACCAGTTTCCAAACTTTACCACCTCGAAGGAAAATAGGCCATAGATAGCACACCCTGAAATAGTACTCCACTTGTAATCTAGACCTATATGTTGAAGGAAAAAATAAAAAAATTATAATTAGAAACTGCTGTCAGCAGCTCTTAAAATACTGAATAGTTCTAACAAATAAATTATTAAACGGAAGGTTGCTATGTGACGATTTACAGATCATACAAAACAACTAAACTAAGTTTAACTGCAACTTTCCATTCCAACAAGAATAATGGTTAAACAACTTGCAGGGCTGCTGTAATGATCAATTTATATGTGGCAAGTATTAAAGGGACACTAAACCCAATTTTTCTCTTTTGTGATTCAGATAGAGCATGCAATTTTAAGTAACTGTCTAATTTACTCCTATTATCAATTTTTGTTCTCTTGTTATCTTTATTTGAAAAAGAAGGCATCTAAGGAGCCAGACAATTTTTGGTTCAGATACTTGGACAGCACTTGTTTATTGGTGGGTGAATGTATCCACCAATCAGCAAGAACAACCCAGGGTGTTCACCAAAAATGGGCCGGCATCTAAACTAACATTCTTGCTTTTCAAATAAAGATACCAAAAGAATGAAGAAAATTTGATAATAGGAATAAATTAGAAAGCTGCTTAAAATTGCATGCTCTATCTGAATCATAAAAGATAACATTTGGGTTCAGTGTCCCTTTAACCCCTTAAGGACCAACGACGTACAGGGTACGTCCTACAAAAAAAATGTCCTTAGCGACCAAGGACGTACCCTGTACGTTGTTGATTCCTTTAAGCTGTGGAAGCGATCCTGATCGCCTCCAGCCATTTTCCTGTTATTGCAGTGATGCCTCGATATTGAGGTATCCTTCAATAATAGTTTTTAGCCATCCAATGCTGAGAGAGCCACTCTGTGGCCATCTCTGCATCGGACATCGATGGCCACGATCGTTGGTGGGAGGGAGGCGGGTCGGCGGCCATCGGTGGGAGGAATTAGTCAGAGGGGGGGCGGGATCATGGGCAGAGTTACCGGGAGCGCACACGGGCGCGTGTGCGTTCACGGGGCGGGAGCGGATGGGAACCGCTACACTATGGAACATTTGGCCAAATAAAGTGGGAGAGAGGAGGGAGGGAATTGTGATCTAAGGGATCTGGGAGGGGGTGGGTTTTTGAGGGGGGGAAGCTACACTACAGAAAAATAGGGAGAAAAAAACCAAAACATTTTATTGTAAACTCGGTACTGGCAAACAGCTGCCAGTACCCAAGATGGTGAAAATAAGGTAGAGTGGGAGGGTTAGAGATAAAAGATACCTTTTATTTTAGTACTGGCACACTTTCTGCCAGTACTTAAGATGGCGGGGACAATTGTGGGGTGGGGGAGGAAAGAGAGCTGTTTGGGAGGGATCAGGGGGTGTGATGTGTTAGGTGGGAGGCTGATCTCTACACTAAAGCTAAAATTAATCCTGCAAGCTTCCTACAAGCTACCTAATTAACCCCTTCACTACTGGGCATAATACAAGTGTGGTGAGCAGCGGCATATAGTGGCCTTCTAATTACCAAAAAGCAACGCCAAAGCCATAAACTATATGTCTGTAAATGCTTCTCTGGGATCTTCTTTGTTCAGAAATAGCAACCATTTGTGCCATAATTGAACAAGCTGTTTGTAAATAATTTCAGTGAGAAACCTAACATTTGTGAAAAAAATTGTGAAAAAGTGACTGATTATTTTTATTTGATCGCATATGGAGGTGAAATGGTGGCATGAAATATACCAAAATGGGCCTAGATCAATACTTTTGGTTGTCTACTAAAAAAAATATATACATGTCATCAAGGGATATTCAGGGATTCCTGACGTTCCAATGTAATATAGAACAAAAGTAGCAGACGCACCACAAAGTCCTTATGCAGAGGTTCTCTTTATTGTCACAAACTGGGAGCCAGGAAAGCAGAACAACGTTTCGGGCTACAAACCCTTATTCATGTACATGAATAAGGGTTTGTAGCCCGAAACGTTGTTCTGCTTTCCTGGCTCCCAGTTTGTGACAATAAAGAGAACCTCTGCATAAGGACTTTGTGGTGCGTCTGCTACTTTTGTTCTATATTACTTTGAGGATTTTTGCAGTAATCCTACTGCAGTATGCACCCTATTAAGGATTGAAGTGCTGGATTTTTGAATTGCTATGACGTTCCAATGTAACTATCGCTAATTTTGAAAAAAGTTGTCATGCCGCTCTAGCTGTTGCTAGGGATGCGGCGCCTGTTCATTGCCTAGGGGGAAGTCGGCTCCTCTCTGCGTGCGGCGGTGACGAATCCTGCGCCTATGTAAGTAACTTCACTCCTACAGATCACTGCCCAAGTATAGGTGTTACTTACTGTTCTCCTGGGTTGTGATTATTTGTATGCTGGACTGTTATATTGTTGCTGAACCTTGCCTGTTTGACCACTCTGCCTGTTTTACCCTTAAACTGCTGGATTGATATACTGCTGCTGAACCTTGCTTTTCTGACCACTCTGCCTGTTTAACCATTAACTGCTGGATTGATTTACTGTTGCCGATCCCTGCCTGCCTGACCATCCTAGTGGTTTACCCTTGAACTACCTTTCTCTGGTTTCCTATTTATTGCCGCCAAGGACTGTCCTCCTGTGGTAAGTGCCACTTATCTCACCTTGCAAACCTTCTCCACTCTGGGATATTCCCTATCATTCCGGCTCGACGCCGGGATAACAGGACTACTGTCCGAGATCGGTCTGATAGAGGAGTATCCCATGAGCATTACAAAAGTGGTTTGGAAATAGCAAAGTGCTACTTGTATTTATTGCCCTATAACTTGCAAAAAAAGCAAAGAACATGTAAACATTGGGTATTTCTAAACTCAGGACAAAATTTAGAAAGTATTTAGCATGGGTATTTTGTTGGTGGTTGAAGATGTGTAACAGATTTTGGTAGTCAAAGTTAGAAAAAGTGTGTTTTTTTCCATTTTTTCATCATATTTTATCATTTTTTATAGTAAATTATAAGATATGAGGAAAATAATGGTATCTTTAGAAAGTCCATTTAATGGCGAGAAAAACGGTATATAATATGTATGGGTACAGTAAATGAGTAAGAGGAAAATTAGAGCTAAATACAAACACTGCAGAAATGTAAAAATAACCTTGGTCATAAACAGACAGAAAATGGAAAAGTGCTGTGGTCCTTAAGGGGTTAAGTTGTAAAAATATTTTTCTTTCATGTAATTGGCAAGAGTCCATGAGCTAGTGACGTATGGGATATACAATCCTACCAGGAGGGGCAAAGTTTCCCAAACCTCAAAATGCCTATAAATACACCCCTCACCACACCCACAATTCAGTTTTACAAACTTTGCCTCCTATAGAGGTGGTGAAGTAAGTTTGTGCTAAGATTTCTACGTTGATATGCGCTTCTTAGCATTGTTGAAGCCCGATTCCTCTCAGAGTACAGCGAATGTCAGAGGGACGTGAAGGGAGTATCATTTATTGAATACAATGATTTCCCTAACGGGGGTCTATTTCATAGGTTCTCTGTTATCGGTCGTAGAGATTCATCTCCTACCTCCCTTTTCAGATTGACGATATACTCTCAATTTACCATTACCTCTACTGATAACTGTTTTAGTACTGGTTTGGCTATCTGCTATATGTGGATGGGTGTCTTTTGATGTCTCAATCTGATCCTGCCTCAGAAGTTTCTGCTGGAACATTGCTGCCTGACATCGGTTCTACCAAAGCTAAGTGCATTTGTTGTAAGATTGTGGAAATTATTTTGCCAAATGTCATTTGTAATAGTTGTCATGATAAACTTTTACATGCAGATAGTGTGTCCATCATTAATAGTACATTGCCAGTTGCAGTTCCTTCAACTTCTAATGTACATGATATACCTATGAATTTTAAAGAATTTGTTTCTGATTCTATCCAGAAGGCTTTGTCTGCATTTCCACCTTCTAATAAATGTAAAAGGTCTTTTAAAACTTCTCATTCAGTTGATGAAATTTTAATGACCAACAACATAATAATTTATCCTCCTCTGATGAGGCTCTATCTGATACAGAAGATCCTTCCTCAGACATTGACACTGACAAATCTACTTATTTATTTAAAATAGAGTATATGCGTTCTTTATTAAAAGAAGTGTTAATTACTTTGGATATTGAGGTAACCAGTCCTCTTGACGTTAAGTCTAATAAACTTTTAAATGCTGTTTTTAAACCTCCTGTGGTTGCTCCAGGGGTTTTTCCTATTCCTGAGGCTATTTCTGATATGATTTCTTAGGAATGGAATAAGCCAGGTACTTCTTTTATTCCTTCTTCAAGGTTTAAAAAATTGTATCCTTTACCAGCAAATTCTATAGAGTTTTGGGAAAAGTTGATGGGGCTATTTCTACTCTTGCTAAACGTACCACTATTCCTATGGAAGATAGTACTTCTTTTAAGGATCCTTCAGATAGGAAGCTTGAATCTTATCTAAGGAAAGCCTATTTATATTCAGGTCATCTTCTCAGACCTGCAATTTCTTTGGCTGATGTTGCGGCTGCATCAACTTTCTGGTTGGAAAATTTAGCGCAACAAGAATTGGATTCTGACATATCTAGCATTATTTGCTTACTGCAATATGCTAATCATTTTATTTGTGATGCCACTTTTGATATCATCAAAATTGATGTTAGATCCATGTCTTTAGCTATATTAGCTAGAAGAGCTTTGTTGCTTAAATCTTGGAATGCTGATATGACCTCTAAATCTAGATTACTCTCTCTTTCCAAGGTAATAATTTATTTGGTTCTCAATTGGATTCTATTATTTCAACTGTCACTGGGGGAAAGGGAGTTTTTCTGCCTCAGGATAAAAAACCTAAGGGTAAATCTAAGGCTTCTAACTGTTTTCGTTCCTTTCGTCAAAATAAGGAACAAAAACTCAATCCTTCCCCCAAGGAATCTGTTTCCAATTGGAAGCCTTCCTCAAATTGGAATAAATTCAAGCCATTTAAGAAACCAAAGTCAGCCCCTAAGTCCGCATGAAGGAGCGGCCCTCATTCCAGCTCAGCTGGTAGGGGGCAGATTAAGGTTTTTCAAGGATATTTTGATAAATTCTGTCCAAAATCAATGAATTCAGAGCATTGTCTCTCAAGGGTATCGAATAGGATTCAGAGTAAGACCTCCTATGAGAAGATTTTTTCTCTCACGTATCCCAGCAAATCCAGTAAAAGCTCAGGCTTTCCTGAAGTGTGTTTCAGACCTGGAGTCTTCAGGGGTAATCATGCCAGTTCCTTTTCAGGAACAAGGTTTGGGGTTTTATTCAAATCTATGCATTGTCCCAAAGAAGGAAAATTTATTCAGAGCAGTTCTGGATCTGAAAATTTTGAATTGTTTTGTAAGAGTACCAACTTTCAAGATGGTGACTATAAGGACTATTCTGCCTTTTGTTCAAAGAGGACATTATATGTCCACAATAGACTTGCAGGATGCATACCTTCATATTCTGATTCATCCAGAACATTATCAGTTCCTGAGATTCTCTTTTCTAGACAAGCATTACCAATTTGTTGCACTTCCATTTGGCCTAGCAACAGCTCCAAGAATCTTTTCAAGGTTCTAGGTGCCCTACTCTCTGTAATCAGAGAACAGGGTATTGTGGTGTTTCCTTATTTGGACGATATCTTGGTACTAGCTCAGTCTTTACATTCTGCAGAATCTCACACGAATCAACTAGTGTTGTTTCTTCGGAAACATGGTTGGAGGATCAATTTACCAAAAAGTTTCTTGATTCCTCAGACAAGGGTCACCTTTTTAGGCTTCCAGATAGATTCAGTGTCCATGACTCTGTCTCTAACAGAAAAGAGACGTTTAAAATTGGTTGCAGCCTGTCGGCACCTTCAGTCTCAGTCATTCCCTTCAGTGGCTATGTGCATGGAAGTTTTAGGTCTTATGACTGCAGCATCAGACGCAATGAGACCTCTACAGCTTTGTATGCTGAACCAATGGTGCAGGGATGATACAAAGATATCACAATTAATATCCTTAAATCCCAATGTACGACACTCTCTAACATGGTGGATAGATCACCATCGTTTAGTTCAAGGGGCTTCTTTTGTTCGGCCAACCTGGACTGTGATCACAACAGATGCGAGTCTTTCAGCTTGGAGAGCTGTTTGGGGATCTCTGACAGCACAAGGGGTTTGGAAATCTCAAGAGGCGAGATTACCAATAAATATTTTAGAACTCCGTGCAATTTTCAGAGCTCTTCAGTTTTGGCCTCTGTTAAAGAGAGAACCGTTCATTTGTTTTCAGACAGACAATATCACACCAGTGACATATGTCAATCATCAGGGTGGGACTCACAGTCCCCAAGCTATGAAAGAAGTATCTCGGATACTTGCTTGGGCAGAATCCAGCTCCTGTCTAATCTCTGCGGTGCATATCCAAGGTGTAGACAATTGGGAGGCGGATTATCTCAGCCATCAGACTTCACATCCAGGGGAGTGGTCTCTCCATCCAGATGTGTTTTCTCAGATTATTCAGATGTGGGGTCTTCCAGAAATAGATCTGATGGCTTCTCATCTAAACAAGGAACTTCCCAGATACCTGTCCAGGTCCAGGGATGTTCAGGCGGAAGCAGTGGATGCCCTGACACTTCCTTGGTGTTATCATCCTGCTTACATTTTCCCGCCTCTAGTTCTCCTTCCAAGAGTAATCTCCAAAATCATCATGGAACAATCGTTTGTGTTGCTGGTGGCTCCAGCATGGCCACACAGGTTTTGGTATGCAGATCTGGTTCGGATGTCCAGTTGCCAGCCTTGGCCACTTCCGTTAAGGCCGGACCTACTGTCTAAAGGTCCGTTTTTCCATCAGGATCTCAAATCATTAAATTTGAAGGTATGGAAATTGAACGCTTAGTACTAAGTCATAGAGGTTTCTCTGACTCAGTGATTAATACTATGTTACAAGCTCGTAAATCTGTGTCTAGAAAGATTCATTATAGAGTTTGGAAGACTTACATTTCATGGTGTTCTTCTCAATTTCTCTTGGCATTCTTTTAGAATTCCTAGAATTTTACGGTTTCTTCAGGATGGTTTGGATAAGGGTTTGTCTGCAAGTTCCTTGAAGGGACAAATCTCTGCTCTTTCTGTTTTATTTCACAGAAAGATTGCTATACTTCCTGATATTCACTGTTTTGTACAGGCTTTAGTTCATATTAAGCCTGTCATTAAATCAATTTCTCCTCCTTGGAGTCTTAATTTGGTTTTGAAGGCTTTACAGGCTCCTCCATTTGAGTCTATGCATTCTTTGGACATTAAACTACTTTCTTGGAAAGTGTTGTTCCTTTTGGCTATCTCTTCTGCTAGAAGAGTTTCTGAAATATCTGCTCTTTCTTGTGAGTCTCCTTTTCTGATTTTTCATCAGGATAAGGCAGTTTTGCAGACTTCTTTTCAATTTTTTCCTAAGGTTGTGAATTCTAACAACATTAGAGAATTTGTTGTCCCTTCCTTGTGTCCTAATCCTAAGAATTATTTGGAAAGATCCTTACATTCTTTGGAAGAGCTTTGAAATATTATGTGGAAGCTACTAAAGATTTCAGGAAGACTTCCAGTCTATTTGTTTTATTTTCTGGTCCTAGGAAAGGTCAGAAGGCTTCTGCTATTTGCATGGCTTCTTGGTTGAAACTTTTGATTCATCAAGCTTATTTGGAGTCGGGTCAGGCCCCGCCTCAGAGAATTACAGCTCATTCTACTAGATCAGTCTCCACTTTGTGGGCCTTTAAGAATGAAGCTTCAGTTGATCAGATTTACAAAGCGGCAACTTGGTCCTCTTTGCATACATTTACTAAATTCTACCGTTTTGATGTATTTGCTTCTTCGGAAGCAGTTTTTGGTAGAAAAGTTCTTCAGGCAGCTGTTTCAGTTTGATTCTTCTGCTTTTGATTTAAGTTTTTTTCTTTCATTTATGAGAATAAACTTATTTTTTTGGGTTGTGGATTAATTTTATCAGCGTAAAATGGCTGTTTTTATTTTTATCTCTCCCTCTCTAGTGACTCTTGCGTGGAATTCCACATCTTGGGTATTGCTATCCCATACGTCACTAGCTCATGGACTCTTGCCAATTACATGAAAGAAAACATAATTTATGTAAGAACTTACCTGATAAATTCATTTCTTTCATATTGGCAAGAGTCCATGAGGCCCACCCTTTTTATGGTGGTTATGTTTTTTTGTATAAAGCACAATTATTTTCAAATTTATTTTGTTGATGCTTTCTATTCCTTTCTTTATCACCCTACTGCTTGGCTATTTGTTAAACTAAATTGTGGGTGTGGTGAGGGGTGCATTTATAGGCATTTTGAGGTTTGGGAAACTTTGCCCCTCCTGGTAGGATTGTATATCCCATACATCAATAGCTCATGGACTCTTGCCAATATGAAAGAAATTAATTTATCAGGTAAGTTCTTACATAAATTATGTTATTCTCCCATCTCAGCACATAGGAGTTGTCTTTTTTTTGCATTGAAGGGTTTGTTAAAGATTTCAAGACATATAAAGAAAGCAAGCAATAATAATATATAGAAAATATAACAATTTATATGTGAAAAACTCTGTAGTTGATCCTATAGAATTTCATATTTTGAATTGGACAGGGAAAACTAGTAACAAAACATGACTCATGAATGATTAAACAAAGCAAAGTTTACCTCACTGGAAACAATGAAAATGTGCAGTACAGTGGGTATAGACTTCTGTGAGATCCTATATGTTGATTAGCTTGAGAGAGGAGTTATCTCTTTCAGCTTCTCATATTACAGCAAATGCTATTTATGTTTATTGTAAACCAGTTACTTACGCACAACACAGAAGCGTGGCCTAAGCTGTACCAAAATCCAAAATGATGTTGGTCAAAAGACTGCACTGTCTGCCCTTTAATGTTTGAAGTCAAGCAAAGCTCTGAAACAAAAAAAAAGAAACAAATTATTACAGCACCGGGCAGTTTTACACAACATTAAAATTAACACAATATGTTTATGAAACTTTGCCTTTCCTATAACTGTACCAACATTGGGCCAAATTACAAGTGGGGCGCTAATCAACGCTCCCACTCGAGGGTTAACTGCGCTAGAAGTAAGTTTTTTGCACGCGCAATTATTTCATTCATCGTATTATGAATTGAAAGCTGTTTTTACTTGCGCGCTAACCCGACGAGTGCAAAAAAGCCGTACATAGAATATTGCATGTGCGTTCAAGTATTCCCTTATAGACATCATAGGAGGAAAAAAAACCTAACACGCAGACTATAGGGGTCCTGCAAGCCCCACTTTATATAGAAGCAAAAATCAAGCGTAAAGTCCCAGCACTGTTTGATCCAAAATACTCCTTTATTGGGTTAAAAAGAAAGCCAACAAATAGCAGCGACGTTCAGAGCAGACGTAGGTAGTATGAAGACAGGTCATATTAATTATCTTACCACACCTAACAAAGGGTCATACCCGTGCATAAACTGTGCCCAATACAATTCTATGATCAGGGGTAAATATATAGCCCAAACAAACAATAATAAGAAAAGGGAGATCAATGGGTGCTATACCTGTGACACCAAATTCGTTGTCTATTTATTGAAGTGTCCATGTGGGCGGGGCTATGTGGGGTTTTCCATACGTCCCCTGAAAGATAGGATAAGTTCCCACAAGTCAAGTATTAGAAATAAAGACATGACTCTTCCTGTGTCAGCCCATTTTGCAAAGGCAGGACACACAGTAAGCCAACTCAGTTTCCAAGTCATAGACTATATCCCTAAATTAAGACGAGGGAGGGGACAGATAATTTATGGGGTTTTTTTTTTTAAAAAGGGGAGGTATGGTGGATACAAAATTGGGGACTCTGCATCCAGTAGGTTTAAATAAGGATTATGATTTACATTTATTTAAATGGTAATGTTTTTAAATTTTGATGTTTGAATTTTTATTTCATGAATTCATAACAAAATAATTCATTTGTAACTACAATGATGTTTTTAACTTTTTTTTTTATGTGTGTAAAATTAATCTGACCGGTAAACAAGAAATTTAAAAGGGTTTTGTTACTGTGTCCACTAGATAGCGCACAATTCACATTGATTGTGAGACATATGGAATTAAAGAGTAAATTAGTTCACAGGTGCTATAAAAGGATGTTGCTACCTGTATACTTTAGCATGAGTAAGGGCTATGTAGGCCCGAAACGTCGCTGCTATTTGCTGGCTTTCTTTTTAACCCAATAAAGGAGTATTTTGGATCAAACAGTGCTGGGACTTTACTCTTGATTTTTGCAATCGTGGTATAGATTAAACAGGGTGTTGGAAACATTCCTCTGACAGTTTGGTCCATATTGACATAATAGCATCACGCAGTTGCTGCAGATTTGTCGGCTGCACATCCATGATGCGTATATCCCATTCCACCACATCCCAAAGGTGTTCTATTGAATTGAGATCTGGTGACTGTGGGGCCATTGTAGTACAGTGAACTCATTGTCATGTTCAAGAAACCAGTTTGAGATTATTTGAGCTTTGTGACATGGTGCATTATCCTGCTGGAAGTAGCCATCAGAAGATGGGTACAGTGTAGTCATAAAGGGATGGACATGGTCAGCAACAATACTCATGTAGGCCGTGGCATTTAAACGATACTCAATTGGTACTAAGGGGCCCAAAGTGTGCCAAGAAAATATCCCCCACACCATTACACCACCATCCTGAACCGTTGATATAAGGCAGGATGGATCCATGCATTCACGTTTACGTTAAATTCTGACCCTACCATCTGAATGTCGCAGCTGAAATCGAGACTCATCAGACCAGGCAACGTTTTTTCCAGTCTTCTATTGTACAATTTTGGTGAGCCTATGCGAATTGTAGCCTCAGTTTCCTGTTCTTAGCTGACAGGAGTGGCACCCGGTGTCGTCTTCTGCTGCTGTAGCCCCTCTATTTCAAGGTTCGACCTGTTGTGCATTCAGAGATGGTATTCTGCATACCTTGGTTGTAATGAGTGGTTATTTTAAATAACTGTTGCCTTTCTATCATCACAAACCAGTCTGCACATTCTTCTCTCACCTCTGACATCAACAAGGCATTTTTTTAACAACTGCCGCTGAATGGATATTTTCTCTTTTTTTGGATCACTCTCTGTAAACCCTAGAGATGGTTGTGCGTGAAAATCCCAGTAGATCAGCAGTTTTTTTAAATACTCAGACCAGTTCGTCTGGCACCAACAACCATGCCTAAATGCATTGAGTTGCTGCCATGTGATTGACTGAGTAGCAATTTGTGTTACCAAGCAATTGAACAGGTGTACCTAATAAAGTGGCCGGTAAATGTATACACACACATATATACATACATACACACACACACACACACATATACATATGTAGCTCAGTGTTAAAGCCCTTTGCCTGCCTTTTTTTTTTTTAACACCTGAGACCTCATATCTTTGAGCCCTTATAACTTGTGTGCAGTTTTCTAAAAATACATTTTATTAGATGGTGTTATGAGTGGAAGTTAACTTTTTAATGTATTTTTGATGTGTTCTGTGTATCTTTATTGTTTTGCAAAACAGTTAACCAGAGCTCAGAGGACACAGTAAACATTCTAAGGTATATCATTCTATGGCTTGAGCGCCATTGCATTTACTTTCAATTCATAATACCAGCAGTAAGCCCGATGAGTGCAAAACCCTGCGACAAACCCCTTATCGCTCGCGCACAAACGTTTTCACTACACTCGTAATCTGGCCCATAGCTGGAACTAAATGCTTTATGGTAAGCCCTTTGAATGCCAGAGGATGCTGATGTGCACTTTACATGTGTGCATGTGACAACCCTCTATCTATACAATCAATTGGTAAAAAAAAAAATAACACAATATGATGCAGAATAAAGAACTAAAAGATAAAATAATTCATGCTTTCTGAACCCATCTAAGGCTATGAAGTAGACATGTAGGATTAAGTTGTGACCACCAGTCTAATTACCAATCACAAATATGTGATATAATTGACTTTTGCTAATATTTTGCTAATATGTAAAAATTTAAAATTCTGATTGCTTAGTTTATGAAGGCTACATTTCTCGTATCAGAGCAATTTACCCCCCCCCCCCCCCCCGCCCGGAATGTCATAGCTACACAGTATTGCAGCTGAGAGAGGCTCACTCTAAGCCGAAATGTGTAGTAGGAAACAACAACCATGTGTATGTCTTCAAAGACTTGCCGCTGCCCAAACATACTCATAGAATGATACACATGACAAGCCATTTTGTTTTTAATTTTTCAAGGCATTTCCAAAATGCTTGCAAAACACTCACATACACTCAAGTTGGTTGAATTAATTCTCTATTGAATTATATAGGATTTTGTCTTCACTAGTTAAACACTACATGATTACAATATATCTGCACAACCTGCTCACTGACACACACACCCTGTTCACTGATGCACACATTACATAGGCACATTTTGTTACAGTACTTGTATACATGAGCACATCCTGCTCACTACATATGCATGCTGCATATAAACACCATAGTGAAACAATGCCATTAAACATCATACTCACTAATACACACACCTCATACACAAAAACACTGCATACACATCACACACACACATACATACACTTGTGTGTGTGTACGTGCAGTGTTTTTATGTGTGAGGTGTGTGTGTATGCAGTGTTTTTGTGTGTGTGTGTACGGGCACACACCTTACACATAAAAACACTGCATGTGCACACACACACAAACACTGCATGCACACACCTCACACATAAAAACTCTGCACGCATACACACAAACACTGCATGCACACACCTCACACATAAAAACTCTGCATGCACACACCTCACACTATCTAGGTTATTCATTTTTCAGTGCCTTGCCCTGTTTGCATAATTTTCCTACTAAGTGATTAGTCCCATGTTAGATTATATATATGATTAATAGGTTGAAGCAAGGGGGCAGCTGAACTCACCATGAGGTTCTGCATGCAGAAGACATAAAAAACTGAAGTAACAGTTACTACAGACTGTATCTGCCTACTCTGCCCTCCTACTCCTCTTTTACAGAAGGCCTTGCACGGTACAGTCTTATAACACACAAATTTGGATGCAAATTTAAAGGGTCAGTATGCAAAAAGTGCTGTCCCCCCAATCTACCCTAAATTTGCCACCCTAGACATGGGCCTTGTTGGCCTAGTAGGCCATAATACGCCCCTAATGTAGCTTATTAAAATATAGGTGCACCGACTGGCTTTGATCTACCTCTAACTGTATAGATTTGTTGTATATAGTACCAATGTCATGTACTCAAGCTTGTGCAGCCCACATATACCAAGCAAAGATTCAACTTTAAATGGTACTCGACTAGTTTTGATACACCTTTCAACGCATGGATCTATTTTATATAGTAAAAATGTTCTGTATTCAAGCTTGTGCAGCCCATACATACCTACCACCTTTGATAGTATACTGGTGTTAGATATGTGGCACTTATTCCAGAATGTGAAATGTAATATATTTGTAACTCTATTCTGTATGTGCATACATATATTTGTTTGTACCTGTGTTTCTTTAATAAAAAGAATTATAACAAAATATAGGTGCACCTGAGATAAATTATTTTTATAATAAGTACACTGAACCTTTCAATTTCAAACCCTGGTTAAGGTGCTTTTAACCTAAAGGGTCAGTATTAATATAACTGCATGTAATAGACACAACTATAAAGAATAAGATGCACAGATACTGATAAAAAAATCCAGTATAAAACCATTTAAAAAATTACTTAGAAACTCCCAGTTTAGCACTGTTGAAACAATTAGCTGGAACACCCACTAAAAATGTGTTATATAGCAAAAAAACACTCCCCCCTCCCCCTTTCCTCTGCATATGAAAAGACTCTTTACACAAGCAGGAATGTTTCCCCAAAACAGTGAAAATTTAGAGTAAACTGGCCGAGAATTATTTGAGTTATTGCTGAAAAAAGGTACTTTTTCCCCTGTCTTTTCTATTGTGCTTTAGATGTGGTTTTTGGTGAAAAAAATGTGTGGTTATGGAGTTTTATAAATGCTTATTTTGATATATTCTGGGCACGCTCAATAGAAGTAAACAGCTGGGAAAATAAATGAAGACATGTTCAGTAGCAATTTGGATGCAGAGATTTTTGGATACTGAAGTCCCGTCCCGTGCTGTAGCCTGGAGGACACTGAGGTCTGCAGGTATCGTGTACGTGTGTATGTATGTATGTATGTATGTATGTATGTATGTATGTATGTATGTATGTATGTATGTATGTATGTATGTATGTATATATATATATATATATATATATATATATATATATATATATATATATATATATATATATAAAAATAAAATTCAGGGTTGGATTCATCCCTTGTTTCTGCTACATTTTGCCTCTGTGCATTCTGTATTAAAATCTCTGGTGCAGGCTTCAGTGCAACTGCTGAAACCCACGTTGCCCGTAATTTCACCTTGCACATGGGGGAATCACATAAACTGCACCGGCAGTTCATATACTGCCATAAGGGATCATGTAGCCGTCAACCAGCACTTCCCCTCAGACGAACTCGCTATAAGGCGCCCCAGAGACTCTGACCCTGCATCTCATACTGCCGAGAAACGGGTGAGACCCCAAGTGGGGCAGGATATCATATCCTCATACAGTGTCCCCTGACCCCCTCGCAGGATATCAGAGGGTAAAATCTAGCCTAATTTGGGGGTTTACAAGACACTAAGGGAAACACACTTATTAAAGACTGTAAGATTAACAGCCAGGGGAAGGAGAAAAAGAAACAAATAAATAGGCCTTAGATTAGCTCTGCAACCCCATTGCCACCTAACCTAAGAGGGTGTGCGATTAAGTACAGCCCATCAGTCAAAAAGGCCTAACATAAAAGTGCAGGCTCCACGTGCACATAAGCTCTTTTAACATACCGCTGCAGTAGCTCGCACAGTGGACACCTCACCTTTAGAAAGGACAACAGTTTGCATTAGTGCCACTTTCATCTAATACTTAGCGACTACATAACGTTTACCTAAAGACTTGACAACCACTGTCAGTAAGCCTATCAATCTATAACACCTCTTGTGTGCAAAACTCCAACCTTGGCACCACATGGGCTGAGAATTGCTCATATTACTCCCTATGAAAGTCGACAAATACTTCAAGATCTCAGCGACACAAGCTATACCCATCATGGCTGGTAAACAAAAAACATCAGGCAGGAAACAGAAGCATGTCACAGAAATACATCCAGACCCTGCTTCTCCTATTGAACGAGATTCTTGCCATTAATCATCACAAGGCCTAAAACAAGATTTGAAAGCCTTCTTCTTGCAATGGAAACACTTCAGGCGGGCATGGACACTCTCACTACTGAAATTCTGCAATACTACACAAGGTTGCAACAAGCAGTGCAAAGAATATCTGATGTGGAGGACACACAACAAACATCTACCATTGCCATACATGGACTAGAACGTCAAAACACAGAACAGGAAAAGCGTGACGATCTTGAAAATCGTTCCCGCCGCAACAACTTAAGGATTGTAGGGGTTCCAGAGACAGTCAGAAACAAAGATTTACTAGAGATCACAGCCTACACTCTACCCAAACTTCTGCAACTAGACAAAGACAAAATGTCACTGGATGTCAAGAGAGAGCGCACAGGATAGGCCCAGAAATACTCCCAGCCAAACAGAATCAGAGACCTAGACAAGTCGTCTTCAAATTACTCAGATACCAGGAAAAACTAGCGGTCTTAAAGGCATATAGGTCCAAACCAGACCTGCTATATGAAGGCCACAAGCTACTCATTTTCCAGGACTTCTCTGCAGAGGTTGCCAGAAAAAGAAAGGAGTTTGCCCCTCTCTGTTCCAAGTTGCACTCCATGGGACGACAGGCCTTACTTCTTTACCCTGCTAAGCTAAGGTTGATGACATCTAGAGGCCAGAAGCTTTTTCTTAAACCACGGCAGCTGCAAGAATACCTAGACTCCAAAGCCCAAAATGGAGAGGGCTGAAAAAAGAAGCAAGCACTCAGACTCTTTCATGCTCTTCTACACAACCTGCCCTATAGGCAGTATTTTTCAAGGACCAAGGTCAAGTTTAAGGACTGAGTATCTACTCCTTTACCTTACTGTTATTGCCCTAATGATGTTTACATTTGTACTGTTCTACCCCGGCCCCTCACCTGACAATATGCATCAATAAACTTATATCTTTGCATTTTTCTGTCACCAGGTCACGGCAAGAGCACCCAGATTCCGCCCAGACTGCTGACACCCCCAGCTCAGGAGATTTCTCTGCTCATGGCCAAGTGAACTGTGAGTTATTGAATCTGCAGACACAAGCTACCACTTTTGTTAAAATTAAACCCCTGCCACACCAAAAAACAACAGACACATCCATTATGCCCTACACCACTGACTTAAGATACATCATATGCAACGTGTATGGTCCCAACCAACCCCAACCACAGTTCTGACACTCACTACAGACAAACCTTTATTAATAGGGGGTGACTTCTACCTAGCCCAAGACTTACCGCTAGATCGCAGAGTTGACACACACACACGCACACGAAACGACTGGAGAGAATGTATGCTAGAAGACGAAAAAGGGAGACTGAAACCATTACTGCTTTTAAAACCTCATTAAGCCTAACTGACCTGTGGCGCTTGCGCCACTCGACTAGAAGAGATTTCACCTGCGCCTCAAAAACGCACGGGTCTCTCTCCCACATCGATTACTTCCTGTGCCCTCACCAATTGCACACACAAATCCCACATACACTCTCACTACAGACTACCTTAAACCTTCATGCTGATAAACCTTTATTAATAGGGGGTGACTTCAACCTAGCCCAAGACTTACCGCTAGATCGCAGAGTTGACACACACACGAAACGCCTGGAGAGAATGTATGCTAGAAGACGAAAAAGGGAGACTGAAACCAAAACAATAACAATATAACAATCTCGGACCATGCTCCTATATGGCTACAACTATGCCCACGCCCCCACACACCATCCCAAAGAAACTGGCGATTCCCCACTTACCTATATCACAACCTAGACTTTAGGAATCATCTGAAGATGCAATGGTTAGAGTACCATAAGTTTAATGCTCAGCACCTAACCAACCCGAGCATCTTTTGGGGTGCCTCTAAATCAGGAACAAATCACCAGCTTTACTGCCCACTACAACTCCAAACGTAAAAAGGTTGAAACCACAACCACTGCAGAGGTAATAGCAGCCTACAATAATTATCTGGCCCACCCCTCCCCCCAAAACAGAGATACTTACTATGAAAAAAACAACTCAGGGATGATGCTATGCAAAAACAAGACCACCTCTTCCAAAATAATAGAAAAGGCCGTTTCTACAGATTTAGAAATAAAATGGGGAAATTGCTTGCCAACATGGTAAAATGAATCTTCCCCCAAATCTCTAATTCCCTCTATACAAGTGCAAGGTGCATTCCACTCGGATAACAAAACAATTACAGAAGCGTTTTTGCGATTCTACACTAAGCTTTACTCTAAACAGTCAATAGCGCTAGCCAATAGAGATAGATTTTTGGCTCAGATAGACACTCTTACCCTCACTCCTGAAACTCTAGAACAACTGAATGCCCCAATTCATACCTCAGAAGTACTGAAAGCTATTAAACCAGCGAAACCCGGGCAAAGCCCCAGGCCCCGATAAGATCCCAATTGAATAGTATAAACTTTTGCAAAGTGAGCTTAGTCCACTCCTAGCCCAAACTTTCACAGCCTACATAAAAGGAATGGCTACACCCCCAACCGATTTCGCCGATGCATGTATGTGCTTAAACTTAAAACCAGATAGGGACCCAACTGTTCCGGCTTCTTACAGACCTATATCGCTTTTGAACAATGAATACAAACTTTTCCCAGCAGATTAGCTGAAGTGCTGGGAACTGTCATTCACAAGGATCAGAGGGGGTTCATGACACATCGCTCCACGGTTACTAACATACGTAAAACCCTAGCAGTCATCAATCACTACTGGAAATCAAAGCAACATTAGCACTCTCCCAGAAGCATGCCTCCTAGCCATCGATGCGAAAAAGGCGCTTGATAGAGTGGAATGGGACCATTTACTAACCTCTCTAAGAAAATTTGGCATCACTGGGGACTTTCACAACCTCATTCAAACACTATATCTAAAGCCACGCACCTCAATATTAGTAAACAGAGAAGTATCCCCACAATTCTTTCTAGAAAGAGGCATTAGACAAGGATGTCCCCTGTCACCCCTCCTGTTCAACTTAGCTATAGAATCTTTTGCCATATACATCCGAAACACATTAGAAGCAACAAACATAAGATCCCACTCACTACACTTATCACTATATGCCGATGACCTGCTCGTGTACATAACAAACCCAAACAACACCATACCCAAACTCTTTCCTATCTTCCAGCAGCTTGGGAAAATCTTGGGCTATAAAGTAGATCTAGAAACATCAGAATTGATATACCTCACAAAACCCTTGCAGTCCGCAGTACTGCAAACAAAGCTCAAAGTTACTGATGGCTGCTTCAAATACCTAGGCATTCACCTGCACGTTAATCCAAACTTTATTTACAAATTAAACATCCCTCCTATAATTGAACAGATCCACTTACTGCTAACTAGATGGGCTAGACTCCCTATGTCCCTATTAGGCCGCGTAAACTTAATAAAAATGATAGCTATGCCCAAATTGCTATACCCACTACAACTGCTCCCCCTGCTACTAACCCAAACTGACTTGAATAATATTACTAGTGCTTTTAGCAAATTTGCTGCTTTGGAAATCTGATCAACAGAAGCTTCATTCTTAAAAGCCCAGGAAGTAGAAACTGACCTAGTAGATTGAGCCGTAATCCTCTGAGGCGGGGATTTACCTGACTCCAAATAAGCATGATGAATCAAAAGCTTTAACCAAGACGCCAAAGAAATGGCAGAAGCCTTCTGACCTTTCCTAGAACCAGAAAAGATAACAAATAGACTAGAAGTCTTTCTGAAATCTTTAGTAGCTTCAACATAATATTTCAAAGCTCTTACCACATCCAAAGAATGTAAAGATCTTTCCAAAGAATTCTTAGGATTATTACACAACAAAGTGACAACAATTTCTCTACTAATGTTGTTGGAATTCGCAACTTTAGGTAAAAATTTAAATGAACTCCGCAAAACAGCCTTATCCTGATGAAAAATCAGAAAAGGAGACTCAGAAGAAAGAGCAGATAATTCAGAAACTCTTCTAGCAGAAGAGATGGCCAAAAGAAACAATACTTTCCAAGAAAGTAATTTAATGTCCAGAGAATGCATAGGCTCAAACGGAGGAGCCTGTAAAGCCCTAAAAAACAAATTAAGACTCCAAGGAGGAGAAATTGGCTTAATGAAACGCTTGATACGAACCAAAGCCTGTACAAAACAATGAATATCAGGAAGATTAGCAATTTTTCTGTGAAACAGAACAGAAAGAGCAGAGATTTGTCCTTTCAAGGAACTTGCAGACAAACCCTTATCCAAACCATCCTGAAGAAACTGTAAAATTCTAGGAATTCTAAAAGAATGCCAAGAGAATTTATGAGAAGAACACCATGAAATGTAAGTCTTCCAAACTCTGTAATAAATCTTTCTAGACACAGATTTGCGAGCCTGCAACATAATATTAATCACTGAGTCAAAGAAACCTCTATGACTAAGCACTAGGCGTTCAATCTCCATACCTTCAAATTTAATGACTTGAGATCCTGATGGAAAAATGGGCCTTGAGATAGAAGGTCTGGCCTTAACGGAAGAGGCCAAGGTTGGCAACTGGACATCCGAACAAGATCCGCATACCAAAACCTGTGTGGCCATGCTGGAGCCACCAGCAGTACAAATGAATGCTCCATTATGATTTTGGAAATTACTCTTGGAAGAAGAACTAGAGGCAGAAAGACATAAGCAGGTTGATAATTCCAAGGAAGTGACAACGCATCCACAGCTTCCGCCTGAGGATCCTTGGAACTGGACAGATACCTGGGAAGTTTCCTGTTTAGATGAGAAGCCATCACATCTATTTCTGGAAGCCCCCACATCTGAACAATCTGAAGAAACACATCTGGGTGAAGAGACCATTCTCCCGGATGTAAAGTCTGGCGACTGAGATAATCCGCTTCCCAATTGTCTATACCTGGGATATGGACCGCAGAGATTAGACAGGAGCTGGATTCCGCCCATGCAAGTATCCGAGATACTTCTTTCATAGCTTGAGGACTGTGAGTCCCACCTTGATGATTGACATACGCCACGGTTGTGACATTGTCTGTTTGAAAACAAATAAACGGTTCTCTCTTCAGAAGAGGCCAAAACTGAAGAGCTCTGAGAATCGCACAGAGTTCCAAAATATTGATTGGTAATTTCGCCTCTTGAGATTTCCAAACCCCCTGCGCTGTCAGAGATCCCCAGACAGCTCCCCAACCTGAAAGACTTGCATCTGTTGTAATCACAGTCCAGGTTGGATGAACAAAAGAGGCCCCCTGAACTAAACGATGGTGATCTAACCACCAAGTCAGAGATAGTCGAATATTGGGATTTAAGGTATTAATTGTGATATCTTTGTATAATCCCTGCACCATTGGCTCAGCATACAAAGCTGAAGAGGTCTCATGTGAAAACGAGCAAAGGGGATCGCGTCCGATGCTGCAGTCATGAGACCTAAAACCTCAATGCACATAGCTACTGAAGGGAATGACTGAGACTGAAGGTTCCGACAAGCTGAAACCAATTTCAGACGTCTTTTGTCTGTTAGAGACAAAGTCATGGATACTGAATCTATTTGGAATCCTAAAAAGGTTACCCTTGTCTGAGAAATCAAGGAACTTTTTGGTAAATTGATCCTCCAACCATGTCTTTGAAGAAACAACACTAGTTTATTTGTGTGAGATTCTGCAGAATGTAAAGACTGAGCAAGTACCAAGATATCGTCGAAATAAAGAAATACCGCAATACCCCGCTCTCTGATTACAGAGAGTAGGGCACCGAGAACCTTTGAAAAGATCCTTGGAGCTGTTGCTAGGCCAAAAGGAAGAGCAACAAATTGGTAATGGTTGTCTAGAAAAGAGAATCTCAGAAACTGATAGTGATCTGGATGAATCGGAATATGAAGATATGCATCCTGTAAGTCTATTGTGGACATATAATGCCCTTGCTGAACAAAAGGCAGAATAGTCCTTATTGTCACCATCTTGAATCTTGGTATTCTTACGTAACGATTCAAAATTTTTAGATCCAGAACTGGTCTGAAAGAATTCTCTTTCTTTGGAACAATTAACAGATTTGAATAAAACCCTAGACCCCGTTCCGGAAAGGGAACTGGCACGATTACCCCGAATAACTCCAGGTCTGAAACACACTTTAGGAAAGCCTGAGCCTTTACTGGGTTCACTGGAATGCGTGAGAGAAAGAAACTTCTCACAGGCGGTCTTACTTTGAAACCTATTCTGTACCCTTGAGAAACAATGTTCTTAGTCTGCCCCCTACCAGCTGCGCTGGAATGAGGGCCGCACCTTCATGCAGACTTGGGGGCTGATTTTGATTTTCTAAAAGGCTTGGATTTATTCCAGACTGGAGAAGGCTTCCAATTGGAAACCGTTCCTTTAGGGGAAGGGTCAGGTTTCTGTTCCTTATTCTGACGAAAGGAACGAAAACGGTTAGCAGCCCTAAATTTACCCTTAGATTTTTTATCCTGAGGCAAAAAGGCTCCCTTCCCCCCAGTGACAGTTGAAATAATAGAATCCAACTGAGAACCAAATAATTTATTACCTTGGAAAGAAAGAGATAGCAACGTTGACTTAGAAGTCATATCCGCATTCCAAGATTTAAGCCATAAAGCTCTTCTAGCTAAAATAGCTAAAGACATATACCCGACATCAATTCTAATGATGTAAAAAATGGCATCACAAATGAAATTATTAGCATGTTGAATTAGCTTAACAATGCTATACACATTAGGATCTGGTACTTGTTGCGCTAAAGTTTCCAACCAAAAAGTTGAAGCGGCAGCAACATCTGCCAAAGAAATAGCAGGCCTAAGAAGATGACCTGAACATAAATAAGCCTTCCTTAGATAAGATTCAAGCTTCCTATCTAAACGATCTTTAAAAGAAGTACTATCTGCCGTAGGAATAGTAGTACGCTTTGCAAGAGTAGAGATAGCCCCATCAACTTTGGGGATCTTTTCCCAAAACTCCAATCTGTCAATCGGCAAAGGGTACAGTTTCTTACACCTTGAAGGAGTAAATGAAGTACCCAGACTATTCCATTCCCTAGAAATAACATCTGAAATAGCATCAGGAACTGGAAAAACCTCTGGAATAACTACATGAGGTTTAAAAACAGAATTTAAACGTTTACTGGTTTTAATATCAAGGGGACTAGTCTCCTCCATATCTAATGCAATCAACACCTCTTTTAATAAAGAACGAATATACTCCATTTTAAATAAATATGAAGATTTGTCAGTGTCAATATTTGAGGCAGAATCTTCTGAACCAGATAGATCCTCATCAGAGATAGATAAATCAGAATGCTGTTGGTCATTTAAAAATTCATCAAATTTATGAGAAGTTTTAAAAGACCTTTTACGTTTATTAGAAGGTGGTATAACAGACAGGGCCTTCTGAATAGAATTAGAAACAAATTCTCTCACATTAACAGGAATATCCTGAACATTAGATGTTGAAGGAACAACAACAGGTAATGGATTACTACTAATGGAAATATTGTCTGCGTTTGAAAGTTTATCATGACAACTAACACAAACTACAGCCGGAGGAACAGTTACCACAAGTTTACAACAAATGCACTTAGCTTTGGTAGAACCGACATCAGGCAGCAGGATTCCGGAAGTAGATTCTGAGACAGGGTCAGATTGAGACATCTTGCAATATGTAATAGAAAAAACAACATATAAAGCAAAATTATCAATTTCCTTATATGACAGTTTCAGGAAAGGGAAAAACAGAATTTATGTTTACCTGATAAATTTCTTTCTCCAACGGTGTGTCCGGTCCACGGCGTCATCCTTACTTGTGGGATATTCTCTTCCCCAACAGGAAATGGCAAAGAGCCCAGCAAAGCTGGTCACATGATCCCTCCTAGGCTCCGCCTACCCCAGTCATTCGACCGACGTTAAGGAGGAATATTTGCATAGGAGAAACCATATGGTACCGTGGTGACTGTAGTTAAAGAAAATAAATTATCAGACCTGATTAAAAAACCAGGGCGGGCCGTGGACCGGACACACCGTTGGAGAAAGAAATTTATCAGGTAAACATAAATTCTGTTTTCTCCAACATAGGTGTGTCCGGTCCACGGCGTCATCCTTACTTGTGGGAACCAATACCAAAGCTTTAGGACACGGATGAAGGGAGGGAGCAAATCAGGTCACCTAAATGGAAGGCACCACGGCTTGCAAAACCTTTCTCCCAAAAATAGCCTCAGAAGAAGCAAAAGTATCAAACTTGTAAAATTTGGTAAAAGTGTGCAGTGAAGACCAAGTCGCTGCCCTACATATCTGATCAACAGAAGCCTCGTTCTTGAAGGCCCATGTGGAAGCCACAGCCCTAGTGGAATGAGCTGTGATTCTTTCGGGAGGCTGCCGTCCGGCAGTCTCGTAAGCCAATCTGATGATGCTTTTAATCCAAAAAGAGAGAGAGGTAGAAGTTGCTTTTTGACCTCTCCTTTTACCTGAATAAACAACAAACAAGGAAGATGTTTGTCTAAAATCCTTTGTAGCATCTAAATAGAATTTTAGAGCGCGAACAACATCCAAATTGTGCAACAAACGTTCCTTCTTTGAAACTGGTTTTGGACACAGAGAAGGTACGATAATCTCCTGGTTAATGTTTTTGTTAGAAACAACTTTTGGAAGAAAACCAGGTTTAGTACGTAAAACCACCTTATCTGCATGGAACACCAGATAAGGAGGAGAACACTGCAGAGCAGATAATTCTGAGACTCTTCTAGCAGAAGAAATCGCAACTAAAAACAAAACTTTCCAAGATAATAACTTAATATCAACGGAATGTAAGGGTTCAAACGGAACCCCCTGAAGAACTGAAAGAACTAAATTGAGACTCCAAGGAGGAGTCAAAGGTTTGTAAACAGGCTTGATTCTAACCAGAGCCTGAACAAAGGCTTGAACATCTGGCACAGCTACCAGCTTTTTGTGAAGTAATACCGACAAGGCAGAAATCTGTCCCTTCAGGGAACTAGCAGATAATCCTTTTTCCAATCCTTCTTGAAGGAAGGATAGAATCCTAGGAATCTTAACCTTGTCCCAAGGGAATCCTTTAGATTCACACCAACAGATATATTTTTTCCAAATTTTGTGGTAAATCTTTCTAGTTACAGGCTTTCTGGCCTGAACAAGAGTATCGATAACAGAATCTGAGAATCCTCGCTTCGATAAAATCAAGCGTTCAATCTCCAAGCAGTCAGCTGGAGTGAAACCAGATTCGGATGTTCGAACGGACCCTGAACAAGAAGGTCTCGTCTCAAAGGTAGCTTCCAAGGTGGAGCCGATGACATATTCACCAGATCTGCATACCAAGTCCTGCGTGGCCACGCAGGAGCTATCAAGATCACCGACGCCCTCTCCTGATTGATCCTGGCTACCAGCCTGGGGATGAGAGGAAATGGCGGGAACACATAAGCTAGTTTGAAGGTCCAAGGTGCTACTAGTGCATCCACTAGAGCCGCCTTGGGATCCCTGGATCTGGCCCCGTAGCAAGGAACTTTGAAGTTCTGACGAGAGGCCATCAGATCCATGTCTGGAATGCCCCACAGGTGAGTGACTTGGGCAAAGATTTCCGGATGGAGTTCCCACTCCCCCGGATGCAATGTCTGACGACTCAGAAAATCCGCTTCCCAATTTTCCACTCCTGGGATGTGGATAGCAGACAGGTGGCAGGAGTGAGACTCCGCCCATAGAATGATTTTGGTCACTTCTTCCATCGCTAGGGAACTCCTTGTTCCCCCCTGATGGTTGATGTACGCAACAGTTGTCATGTTGTCTGATTGAAACCGTATGAACTTGGTCCTCGCTAGCCGAGGCCAGGCCTTGAGAGCATTGAATATCGCTCTTAGTTCCAGAATATTTATCGGTAGAAGAGATTCTTCCCGAGACCAAAGACCCTGAGCTTTCAGGGATCCCCAGACCGCGCCCCAGCCCATCAGACTGGCGTCGGTCGTGACAATGACCCACTCTGGTCTGCGGAACGTCATCCCTTGAGACAGATTGTCCAGGGACAGCCACCAACGGAGTGAGTCTCTGGTCCTCTGATTTACTTGTATCTTCGGAGACAAGTCTGTATAGTCCCCATTCCACTGACTGAGCATGCACAGTTGTAATGGTCTTAGATGAATGCGCGCAAAAGGAACTATGTCCATCGCCGCTACCATCAACCCGATCACTTCCATGCACTGAGCTATGGAAGGAAGAGGAACGGAATGAAGTATCCGACAAGAGTCTAGAAGTTTTGTTTTTCTGGCCTCTGTTAGAAAGATCCTCATTTCTAAAGAGTCTATAATTGTTCCCAAGAAGGGAACCCTTGTTGACGGGGATAGAGAACTCTTTTCCACGTTCACTTTCCAGCCGTGAGATCTGAGAAAGGCCAGGACAATGTCCGTGTGAGCCTTTGCTTGAGGAAGTGACGACGCTTGAATCAGAATGTCGTCCAGGTAAGGTACTACTGCAATGCCCCTTGGTCTTAGCACCGCTAGAAGGGAGCCTAGTACCTTTGTGAAAATCCTTGGAGCAGTGGCTAATCCGAAAGGAAGCGCCACGAACTGGTAATGTTTGTCCAGGAATGCAAACCTTAGGAACCGATGATGTTCCTTGTGGATAGGAATATGTAGATACGCATCCTTTAAATCCACCGTGGTCATAAATTGACCCTCCTGGATGGAAGGAAGAATAGTTCGAATGGTTTCCATCTTGAAAGATGGAACCTTGAGAAACTTGTTTAAGATCTTGAGATCTAAGATTGGTCTGAACGTTCCCTCTTTTTTGGGAACTATGAACAGATTGGAGTAGAACCCCATCCCTTGTTCTCTTAGTGGAACAGGATGAATCACTCCCATTTTTAACAGGTCTTCTACACAATGTAAGAACGCCTGTCTTTTTATGTGGTCTGAAGACAACTGAGACCTGTGGAACCTCCCCCTTGGGGGAAGTCCCTTGAATTCCAGAAGATAACCCTGGGAGACTATTTCTAGCGCCCAAGGATCCAGAACATCTCTTGCCCAAGCCTGAGCGAAGAGAGAGAGTCTGCCCCCCACCAGATCCGGTCCCGGATCGGGGGCCAATATTTCATGCTGTCTTGGTAGCAGTGGCAGGCTTCTTGGCCTGCTTTCCCTTGTTCCAGCCTTGCATTGGTCTCCAAGCTGGCTTGGCTTGAGAAGTATTACCCTCTTGCTTAGAGGACGTAGCACTTTGGGCTGGTCCGTTTTTACGAAAGGGACGAAAATTAGGTCTATTTTTCGCCTTGAAAGGCCGATCCTGAGGAAGGGCGTGGCCCTTACCCCCAGTGATATCCGAGATAATCTCTTTCAAGTCAGGGCCAAACAGCGTTTTCCCCTTGAAAGGAATGTTTAGTAGCTTGTTCTTGGAAGACGCGTCAGCCGACCAAGATTTCAACCAAAGCGCTCTGCGCGCCACAATAGCAAACCCAGAATTCTTAGCCGCTAACCTAGCCAATTGCAAAGTGGCGTCTAGGGTGAAAGAATTAGCCAATTTGAGAGCATTGATTCTGTCCATAATCTCCTCATAAGGAGGAGAATCACTATCGAGCGCCTTTATCAGTTCATCAAACCAGAAACATGCGGCTGTAGTGACAGGGACAATGCATGAAATTGGTTGTAGAAGGTAACCCTGCTGAACAAACATCTTTTTAAGCAAACCTTCTAATTTTTTATCCATAGGATCTTTGAAAGCGCAACTATCCTCTATGGGTATAGTGGTGCGTTTGTTTAAAGTAGAAACCGCTCCCTCGACCTTGGGGACTGTCTGCCATAAGTCCTTTCTGGGGTCGACCATAGGAAACAATCTTTTAAATATGGGGGGAGGGACGAAAGGAATACCGGGCCTTTCCCATTCTTTATTAACAATGTCCGCCACCCGCTTGGGTATAGGAAAAGCTTCTGGGAGCTCCGGCACCTCTAGGAACTTGTCCATTTTACATAGTTTCTCTGGGATGACCAACTTTTCACAATCATCCAGAGTGGATAATACCTCCTTAAGCAGAATGCGGAGATGTTCCAACTTAAATTTAAATGCAATTACATCAGGTTCAGCCTGTTGAGAAATGTTCCCTGAATCAGTAATTTCTCCCTCAGACAAAACCTCCCTGGCCCCCTCAGATTGGGTTAGGGGCCCTTCAGAGATATTAATATCAGCGTCGTCATGCTCTTCAGTAACTAAAACAGAGCAGCCACGCTTACGCTGACAAGGGTTCATTTTGGCTAAAATGTTTTTGACAGAATTATCCATTACAGCCGTTAATTGTTGCATAGTAAGCAGTATTGGCGCGCTAGATGTACTAGGGGCCTCCTGAGTGGGCAAGACTCGTGTAGACGAAGGAGGGAATGATGCAGTACCATGCTTACTCCCCTCACTTGAGGAATCATCTTGGGCATCATTGTCATTATCACATAAATCACATTTATTTAAATGAACAGGAATTCTGGCTTCCCCACATTCAGAACACAGTCTATCTGGTAGTTCAGACATGTTAAACAGGCATAAACTTGATAATAAAGTACAAAAAACGTTTTAAAATAAAACCGTTACTGTCACTTTAAATTTTAAACTGAACACACTTTATTACTGCAATTGCGAAAAAACATGAAGGAATTGTACAAAATTCACCAAATTTTCACCACAGTGTCTTAAAGCCTTAAAAGTATTGCACCCCAAATTTGGAAGCTTTAACCCTTAAAATAACGGAACCGGAGCCGTTTTAACACTTTAACCCCTTTACAGTCCCTGGTATCTGCTTTGCTGAGACCCAACCAAGCCCAAAGGGGAATACGATACCAAATGACGCCTTCAGAAAGTCTTTTCTAAGTATCAGAGCTCCTCTCACATGCGACTGCATGCCATGCCTCTCAAAAACAAGTGCGCCACACCGGCGCGAAAATGAGGCTCTGCTTATGCTTTGGGAAAGCCCCAGAGAAATAAGGTGTCTAATACAGTGCCTGCCGATATTATAATATCAATAAAACCCAGATAAAATGATTCCTCAAAGCTAAATATGTTTTAAAACTGAATCGATTTAGCCCAGAAAAGTCTACAATCTTAATAAGCCCTTGTGAAGCCCTTATTTACCATCGTAATAAACATGGCTTACCGGATCCCATAGGGAAAAATGACAGCTTCCAGCATTACATCGTCTTGTTAGAATGTGTCATACCTCAAGCAGCAAGAGACTGCACACTGTTCCCCCAACTGAAGTTAATTGCTCTCAACAGTCCTGTGTGGAACAGCCATGGATTTTAGTTACGGTGCTAAAATCATTTTCCTCATACAAACAGAAATCTTCATCTCTTTTCTGTTTCTGAGTAAATAGTACATACCAGCACTATTTTAAAATAACAAACTCTTGATTGAATAATAAAAACTACAGTTAAACACTAAAAAACTCTAAGCCATCTCCGTGGAGATGTTGCCTGTACAACGGCAAAGAGAATGACTGGGGTAGGCGGAGCCTAGGAGGGATCATGTGACCAGCTTTGCTGGGCTCTTTGCCATTTCCTGTTGGGGAAGAGAATATCCCACAAGTAAGGATGACGCCGTGGACCGGACACACCTATGTTGGAGAAAAATGCAAACAGAATAAGCCTCTGGAAACCAGAAGCAAAATTAAATAAGGACTTAAATAATGTCAAATATCTGGCGCCAAGTATGACGCCCACAACTGACAAAATATTTTTTGGCGCCAAGAACGTCTGCAACAAACACGAGCGTCACTACGTGAAAACTCTCAGCGCCAACTAAGACGCCGGAAATTACAACATTATGTCAACAAACGTAATTCTGGCGCCAAAAGTTTTGCGCCAAAAATGACACAATAAATTATAGCATTTTGCTCTCCCGCGAGCCTAACAGCCCACAATTTAGAAAAGAAAGTCAATTTGAAAAATTTTCAGGTAAGAAATAATTTTTTCTTTTTTGTTTTTTCATATGCATTTCCCAAAAATGAAACTGACAGACTGTAAGAAGGAAATATACTGATTAACCTGAATCATGGCAAATATAAGTATAAAACATATATTTAGAACTTTACATATAAAGTGCCAAACCATAGCTGAGAGTGTCATAAATAAAAGAAAACATACTTGCCAAAAGACACTCATCTACATAAAGTAGATAGCCAAACCAGTACTGAAACGAGAATCAGTAGAGGTAATGGTATATAAGAGTATATCGATCTGGAAAGGGAGGTAGGAGATGAATCTCTACGACCGATAACAGAGAACCTATGAAATACATCCCCGTTAGGATGACCATTGTATTCAATAGGTAATACTCCCTTCACATCCCTCTGTCATTCACTGCACTCTGAGAGGAACCGGGCTTCAGCATGCTGAGAAGCACATATCAACGTAGAAATCTAGCACAAACTTATTTCACCACCTCCATAGGAGGCAAAGTTTGTAAAACTGAATTGTTGGTGTGGTGGGGGGGTGTATTTATAGGCATTTTGAGGTTTGGGAAACTTTGCCCCTCCTGGTAGGAATGTATATCCCATACGTCACTAGCTCATGGACTCTTGCCAATTACATGAAAGAAAGGGGGATTGAAACTCCCAAATGTAGAATGGTATAATTGACCACATTATAAAAATTAGTCTTTAAATGGTTAGCGCAAACATCAGTCTTTAATGACTAACAACTTGAGAAGTCCATAGTACATCCGCTTCTTCTAGCCTTCTTGCACCATTCACTCACTTCCTCCTCAAATTAAAGATAACATACTATTTAAAGATCCGCTCCGAGCGTGGGCGAAACTATGCAAATGGTGGGAGATCTCTCACACGGTTACTAAACACCTGCCTCTACGAGGCAACCCCGCATTTCTTGCGGGCATGACTACACACATGTTCGCCTTATGGGAAGAGAGAGGACTAAATTAAATTTCACAATTGATAGACCCCCTCACCGACAAACCATTCCAAATAGCTCACTTACAGGAAAAGTTTGACCTCCATAGACACAGTACTTTTGCATACCTTCAATCCAAACATTATGCCCGCAAACTATTAACTGAGGGACTTAGCTGCAGGACCAGCACACCAATTGACAGCATTTGTTCTTTGACTAAACAAGGGTCACACTCTCACACATTTATAATCTAATCATGACGCCTAAAACAACCGAGGTTATGCAACAATTAAGCGACAAATGGAGACTCAAAACAAATCTTGACATTAATGAGGACACTTTCAGATAGCTTTAAACTAGTAGCCCAGTCCACATTAGCGATGGACTACAGGGAAATGCACCTCAAATTTATACACCAAAGTTACATTACTCCCAAGCTACGTGCCAAAGGGGTCCCTGATGCAGCAGATACATGTTTCAAATGATCATTACCTGAACCAGACATTATACACCTATTTTGGGGCTGCCCTAAGATAGTTCAATTCTGGGGCAAGATTAAGTTTTGGTTGAGAAGTGTCAGGATATCTGTGAGTGTTATTAAATATAATATATATATATATATATATATATATATATATATATATATTATTTATACGTAAGACCACAGGATTCATTATATATGAAACTGATTGCATCGGGGTTTATTGGCTGGGTAAAACAACCCCCCTTCTTCTTGGTTACATAGGATGCATTGCAAATCTTTGTCCCAATTCATCAAAAGGAATTGCTTTCAAAGATTTCCTGCCTAAGATGTGAAGTTAAAGTTCCTATCAGATCACAAGCCAGAATGTCCCAATTACCCATTTCAAAGGAGGCCTGGGTAAAGAATTTCTTCCTTATCTAAAAAAAAAGCCAGTTGCTCCGTCTGCAAGAATAAGGGAATATACAGGCTTGTTCAGATACAGCTGTCCTCATCTAAGTGTTAAATTGTCCCTGCTGAGATCTTATACGCATTCTCAGTTAAGAAGGCATCTGAACTCAAGTTACCTACAGCACATGAGAAACGAGATCTCATATAAAGAAATTGTGTCTAAATCCTTATAATAATTTAAAATACACAGATCATATTAAACACACACACACATATATATAGCCTATATATAGAATTCTATCAGCCAATCGAAATTAAAAGGTGAAAAAATCCTAATGGCTGATGCAATCAGCCAATAGGATTGAGCTTGCATTCTATTGGCTGATTGGAAGAGCCAATAGAATGCAAGCTCAATCCTATTGGCTGATTGGATCAGCCAATAGGATTTTTTCACCTTTAATTCTGATTGGCTGATAGAATTCTATCAGCCAATTGGAATTCAAGGGATGCCATCTTTGATGACGTCCCTTAAAGGAACCTTCATTATTTAGTCACCGTAGAAAGAAGAGGATGCTCCGTGCCGGATGTCTTGAAGATGGAGCCGCTCCGTGCCGGATGGATGAAGATAGAAGATGCTGTATGGATGAAGAATTCTGCCAGGGCTTGGATGAAGACTTCGGCCCGCTTGGATGAAGACTTCTCCCGGCTTCGTTGAGGACTTCTTGCCGCTTGAATGAAGACTTCTGCTGCTTCGTTAAGGATGGATGTCCGGTCTTCAAAAACTGTAAGTGGATCTTCTGGGGTTAGCGTTAGGTTTTTTTAAGGGTTTATTGGGTGGGTTTTATTTTTAGATTAGGGTTTGGGCTGAAAAAGAGCTAAATGCCCTTTTCAGGGCAATGGGGAGCTTAGGTTTTTTAGATAGGTTTTTATTTGGGGGGTTTGGTTATGTGGGTGGTGGGTTCTACTGTTGGGGGGTTGTTTGTATTTATTTTTTTTACAGGAAAAGAGCTGATTTCTTTGGGGCAATGCCCCGCAAAAGGACCTTTTAAGGGTTATTGGCAGTTTAGTTTAGGCTAGGAGTTTTTTTATTTTGGTAGGGCTATTAGATTAGGTGTAATTAGTTTAAATATTTCATCATTTCTTTTTTATTTTGTGCAATTTAGTGTTTTTTTTTTAAATTTAGTTAATTGTATTTAATTAATGTAATTTATTTAATTGTAGTGTAAGGTTAGGTGTTAGTGTAAGACAGGTTAGGTTTTATTTTACTGGTAAATTTTATTTTATTTTAGCTAGGTACTTAGTAAATAGTTAATAACTATTTAGTAACTAGTCTACCTAGTTAAAATAAATATAAACTTACCTGTAAAATAAAAATAAAACCTAAGCTAGCTACAATGTAACTATTAGTTATATTGTAGCTATCTTAGGGTTTATTTTACAGGTAAGTATTTAGTTTTAAATAGGAATTAGTTAATGATATTAATTTGTATTTAGATTTATTTTAATTATATTTAAGTTAGGGGTGTTAGGGTTAGACTTAGGGTTAGAGGTTAATAACTTTAGTATAGTGGCACCGACGTTGGGTGCGGCAGATTAGAGGTTAATAAGTGTAGGTAGTAGGTGGCGGCGACATTGGGATCAGCAGATTAGGGTTAATAAGTTTAGGTAGGTGGCGGCAATGTCGGGGGCGGCAGATTAGGGGTTAATAAGTATATTGTAGGTGGTGGCGATGTTGGGGGCGGCAGTTTAGGGGTTAATAAGCGTAATGTAGGTGTCGGTGATGTCTGGGCGGCAGATTAGGGGTTAATAAGTATAATGTAGGTGGCGGCGATGTTGGGGGCGGCAGCTTAGGAGTTAATAAGTGTAATGTAGGTGTCAGCGATGTCAGGGGCGGCAGATTAGGGGTTAATAAGTATAATGTAGGTGGCGGCGATGTTGGGGACGGCAGATTAGGGGTTAATAAGTGTAATGTAGGTTGTGGCGATGTTGGGGGCGTCAGATTAGGGGTCAATAAGTGTAATGTAGGTGTCAGCAATGTCGGGGGTGGCAGATTAGGGGTTAATAAGTGTAATGTAGGTGTAGACAATGTCAGGGGCAGCAGATAAGGGGTGTTTAGACTCGGGCTTTATGTTAGGGTGTTAGGTGTAAACATAACTTTTGTTTCCCCATAGGAAACAATGGGGCTGTGTTACGGAGCTTAACGCTGCTTTATTGAGGGTGTTAGGCTTTTTTTCAGCCGGCTCTCCCCATTGATGTCTATGGGGAAATTGTGAAAGAGCACGTAAAACAAGCTCAAAGCAACGCTGGTATTGGAGTGCGGTATGGAGCTCAATTTTGCTCTACACTCACTTATTGCCTGCTAACGCCGGGTTTTTGCAAACCTGTAATAGCAGCGCTATATGGTGGTAAGCGGTGACAATAACTTGCAAGTTAGCACCGAGCAGCTCTTACTGCAAAACTCATAATCTAGCCGATAGTTAATACTGAAGGCAATAGTGTTACTGTGAACTTTTAACTACCTAGGGTTTTCTACATATACTCAAATACTGCAATAGAGCATATTATAATGTCTATTCATTTTTTAATTGTATAAATCAATATTAGTATTCATACATTATGTACGTGTCTTTGCGCAGCGCCTCTAATCTAAATGCATTTTGATAGTTTTTCACCACTAGAGGGCATTAGTTCATGTGTTTCATATAGATAACATTGAGTTCATGCACGTGAATTTACCATGGAGACAGCTCTGATTGGCTAAACTGCAAGTCTGTCAAAAGAACCTAAATAAGGGGGCAGTCTGCTGAGGCTTAGATACAAGGTAATTACAGAGGTAAAATGTGTATAATTATATCTGTGTTGGTTAAGCAAAACTGGGAAATGGGCAATTAAGGGATTATCTATCTTTTAAAACAACAAAAAATTCTGGTGTTGACTATCCCTTTAAGGGGTAAGTCAAACAGTCACATCAGACATGGTAAACCCTCATGAGACCTATCTAGCCGGCTATGTTTGGTTGAATGTTTATATTCATCAACTTTTCAACATTATCTAGTTAAGAGTCTTCTGCAAATATAAAAGGATCAATTGTTTGGAATGTAATGTGATCCAAAAAAGGATTTTACCCCCCCCTTTTTCCCACCCATTCCCCTCACTCCTTGATACCACCACTCAGAGGTTCCCTGAAATTGATTATTGATTAACAACCCAGACTACCATATCCCTGTTATTTTGCACCCAAATGCAGAAGATGAAAACTGTACACCGTAGTCAGAAATGAAGAACAAGAAAGTCTCCCCCGCCCCCCCTCACCCTTTTGAGTCCCAGGTCTACAACCTCCCCCCAATTTGTTTATAAAAGGTTATATAAAATGCTCAAGTAGGTATTTCCTACACGTTTGTAATTCCTAAACGTTTTCACTATCACACAAGATTGCTTGTTAATACCTTTATTTCTGTAAAAACTGAATCAATGCAATTTTATGTGAAACATTGTTGTCATTGTCGTACTACTGCTTGAGATTTCAATAAATAAAGATATGAAAAAAATGCACATTTCTGGAGTCGCCAGTGACTTACGGTAGTTTAGAAACTGCCAGCGTGTGAGAAAAAAAATGTAAACAAATCTTACATCACCCATAAAAGACTCCCAAAATTAAACCTGACACGTAAAACTCCCTATATCCACCATCACCCCACATCGCAAAATACTAATAAATGTATTAACCTTTAAACCACCACCCCCCACAACACTATATACCTAATAAACTGCTAGATTACGAGTTATGCGCGTTATAGGGAAATTAACGAATGCAACAAAAGTTGCATTATTTAACCCCCTATAGTGCAGCCATTACAAGTTTTTAAAAACCCGGCTTGTGCGTGCGATATGATGCTTTTAAGCTCCATACCGCACCAAAAACAAGCCCTGTTTTGACGTGCTCGTGCACGCTTTCCCCATAGACATCAATGGGGAGAGCCGGTCAGAGAAAAGTCTAACACCTGCAATCATTGAATGAAAAGCTCCGTAACGCAGTCCCATTGGTGTCCATGGGGGGGGGGGAATACCGTTTAAACCTAACACCCTAACATAAACCCAGAGTCTAAACACCTCTAATCTGCTGCCCCCAACATCATTCATTAGTTATTGCGATGGGGGATGCCGGTTGACAGGTAGATATTGCGCATGTGTTAGGCGTTTGTTAATATTTTCAGGGGGTTACAGTGCTCACATATTCAGCCCAAGACTTGCTACGCCTGCCTATGTGTGGCGAGGTTAAAATGGAGTAACATTTCTCCATTTTTGCCGCGTAAGTCTTTGCGCTGAATATGTGATAACGATTTGCGTCACGGTTCTATGTTAGTTTATGAGAGTCAAATTAGCGGGCGACGGGTGAAATATACGTGCCGCATTTATATGTGATATCAATACCGGACTAAAATATGGCGTCGTCGGCTTTTGCGGGCGACGCAGTATATATAATCTCGCCCCTAGTTTCTTCCTCTCCTATAGACTATATTATTTTTTCCCTCAACTTCGTTCGTGCAGCCTTGAATGGCAACTATCATGTCATACAAATGTTCAGTAACAGACCATCTAGAAATCAGATGATAAAATAGAATTTAGTAAAAGTAAGTGACTCAAATCCACTATATATCACTACATAGGGGCATATTTATCAAGCTCCGTATGGAGCTTGATGCCCCGTGTAAAGACCGCTGCTCCATAACCTGTCCGCCTGCTCTGAGGCCGCGGAGAGAAATACAATCAGGTTGATTGACACCCCCTGCTAGCGGCCGCAAATCTGCAGGGGGCGGCATTGCAATGATAAATGCAGAGAGCGTATGCTGTCGGCATTTATTGATGTGCAGCGGACATGATCCACTATATTGGATCATGTCCGCTCGCACAATCATAAATATGCTCCATAGTCTTTTCATATTAACACCTTAAGTAATATATAACTGGCTTTACATAATGTATCTGATGAGCAGCAATCATCTTTGTATGGGTTATGTTCTAACTAAAGACCAGAGCTGCTATTTCAACGTAACAACTTAAATCCTAGAATAATGTGCTGACGATATCTCATGAGTTTAATGTCACAAGTAAGGCCAAACCATGACATTTAAGATAAAAATAAATAAATAGGTAATTGGTCTAGAGAAAATACGTCATATTATGCTTTAAAATTCAGGCAATGCTACTTTGTATTGATTACAATTTTTCCCAATCTGTTGCTTGAGATAGAGGTGGTGTATAGGTCAAATAGCCTTTTACAATTATTCATTTATTTAGCTGAACTTCAATTTCTTATTTTAGCAATATAAACTTCTGTATTCTTAGTTGTGTGATCTAAACGAAAACTACAGTACACCAGACGTGGATTTACAGATCATTATGTGTGCGGGGGTTATTAACGGCTTTCAGGAATTATCTTTTCTAAATTGTTTTGTTTATAATCTGCAAATTGTATTATGTACAGTCCCTAACAAGTCTGGCTTAGACAGGTGGCAGTTTGTCAGAATGTCATTTAGGAGCCAAAAGCTTACATTCACATAAAAACAAAATGATACTGAATGCAGTTTTCCCAACACAATGGGCTTACACTAGTTTATGATTATGCCAATTTTGTTTGGTGAAAGATTGTTGTTGGCTGTGCAAACTGGATTTATTGCTGCATGGCTGTTTTCTAGGACACAATAAAGTTTTATGAATTTTAACTATTAGTTACCTGCTTTCTTTGATAGTTTTTTTTTTTTTTTTAAATTAGCAAACTAGAAAGCTAGTTAAGTTTGTAGCTCCTGCATCCAGGGCTTGATGATCAAAGATTCTCCTGCTCTGAGAGAAATTGTAGTGCAGAGTTCACAGGGGCTAAACTCACTGAATGGTCAAAAAAGGTCTGAGACTATCCAGCACTGCTAGATCTCACTCATTTCTGTATCTGAAGGAGACAAGCCCAGTGCTAGCACTGGTAAGGTTGGCATTGATTTGACCCTCAATTTTTTCTGCCTAACCCACCCCCCCCACACACACACACATGGTGAGTCCACGGCTGCATCATTTACTGTTGGGAATATGACTCCTGGCCAGCAGGAGGAGGCAAAGAGCACCACAGCCAAGCTATTGTTAAGTATCACTCCCCTTCCCACAACCCCCAGTCATTCGACCGAAGGGAAATGGAGAAAAAGGTATAACACAAGGTGTAGAGGTGCCTGAGGTTTATCCAAAAATAACCGTCTTAAAATAAAGGGCGGGGGCCGTGGACTTGCCATATCCAGAAATAAATACATTTATCAGGTAAGCATACATTTTGTTTTCTTCCCTAAGATATGGTGAGTCCACGGCTGCATCATTTACTGTTGGGAACCAATACCCAAGCTAGAGGACACAAATGACCAGGGAGGGAGAAGACAGGTAGACCTAAACAGAAGGCACCACCGCTTGAAGAACCTTTCTCCCAAAAGAAGCCTCAGCCGAGGCAAAAGTATCAAATTTGGAAAACGTATGCAAAGAGGACCAAGTTGCAGCTTCATTTTTGAAAGCCCAGGATGAAGACACAGCTCTCGTGGAGTGAGCCATAATTCTCTCAGGAGGCTGCTGTCCAGTAGTCTCATAAGTCAAACAAATTATACTTCTCAACCAGAGAGAAAGAAGTAGCAGTAGCTTTCTGACCTTTACGTTTCCCAGAGAAACAAAAAAAAGCAGAGCAGAAGATTGGCGAAAAGCCTTAATCGCCTGTAAGTAAAATTTTAAAGCACGCACAACATCCAAGTTGTGCAACAAACGTTCTTTATGAGAAGAAAGATTAAGACATAGAGAAGTAACAACAATTTCCCGATTAATATTTCTGTCCGACACCACCTTAGGAAGGAATCCAAACTTAGTACAAAGAACCGCCTTATCACCATGAAAAATAAGATAAGGCGAATCACACTGCAAGGCCGAGAGTTCAGAAACTCTCCTAGCAGAAGAAATAGCAATTAGAAATAAAACCTTCCAATATAACAACTTAATATCTATGGAATGCAATGACTCAAACGGAGCCTACTATAAAACTTTAAGAACAAGGTTAAGACTCCAAGGAGGAGTAACAGACTTAAACACAGGCCTGATTCTGACCAAGGACTAACAAAAAAGATTGCACATCTGGCACATCCACCAGACGCTTGTGTAGCAAAATAGATAAAGCAGAAATCTGACCCTTCAGGGTACTGACAAACATTTTCCAGACCTTCCTGGAGAAAGGACAAAATCCTAGGAATCTTGATTCTATGATTATATATTTACGCCATATCTTATGGTAAATCTTTCTAATAACAGATTTGCGAGCCTAAATCATGGTCTCAATGACCGACTCAGAAAACCCATGCTTAGACAGAACTAAGCATTCAATCTCCAAGCAGTCAGCTTCAGAGAAACGAGATTTGGATGAAAAAAAGGACCCTGAATCAGAAGGTCCTTCCTCAGAGGCAGTCTCCAATGTGAGAGAGACGACATCTCCACTAGGTCTGCATACCAGATCCTGCGAGGCCACGCAGGGCCTATTAGAATCACCGATGCCCTCTCCTGTTTGATATGAGCAAAGTCCCTGTGCCTTTAACGAGTCCCAGACTGCTCCCCAGCCTAATAGGCTGGCGTCCGTGGTCACAATCACCCAGGCAGGTCTCCGAAAGCACGTGCCCGAGACAAATGTTCCTGAGAAAGCCATTACGAGAGAGAGTTTCTAGTCGATTGATCTATATCTATCCTGAGACAGATCTGTATGATCCCCATGCCATTGTCTGAGCATGCACAGTTGCAGAGCTCTCAAATGGAATCGAGCAAAGGGAATGATGTCCATGGAAGCCACCATCAGACCTATTACCTCCATACATTGAGCCACTGAAGAGAGAGGCAAGAAGAATATTGGCTTTTCTGACCTCTGCCAGAAAAAAATTTCATCAATAGGGAATCTATTATGGTCCCTAAAAAAGATTACCCTTGTAGCTGGAACAAGCAAGCTTTTCTCCAAGTTCACTTTCCATCCGTGGAAACGTAGAAAAGACCTTTGAGTGAGATTTTGCTTGTTGAAAAGATGGCGCCTGAATATATCGTCCAGGTAGGGCGCCACAGCAATTCAACGAGACTGGATCACTGCCAAGAGAGTCCCCAGAACCTTTGAGAAAATTCTGGGAGCTGTGGCAAGACCAAACGGAAGGGCCACAAACTGGAAGTGATTGTCCAGAAAGGCCTATCTCAGAAATTTGTGATGATCCCTGTAAATGGGAACATGAAGGTACGCATCCTTTAGATCTATGGTTGTCATGAACTGACCCTCTTGCACTAAAGGAAGAATGGCGCGTATAGTCTATCTTGAAGGACAGTACTCTGAGAAATTGGTTTAGGCACTTCAGGTCTAAAATAGGTCTGAAAGTTTCCTCCTTTTTGGGAACCACAAACAGATTTGAATAGAAACCCAGACCCTGTTCCTGTACTGGAACAGGAACTATCACTCCCAGGGAGGAAAGATCCTGTACACATTTCAAGTATGCCTCTCTTTATCTGGTATGCAGATAATCTTGAGAGGTAGAACCTGCCTCTGGAAGAGTCTTGAATTCCAATTTGTAACCCTGTGATACTATGTCCACAGCCCAGGGATCTGGGACATCTCCTATTTATGCTTGAGAGAACTGAGAAAGTCTGCCCCCCACCTGATCCGATCCCGGATCGGGGCAAACCCTTCATGTTGATTTAGATTCAGCTGCGGGCTTCTTAGATTGCTTCCCCTTATTCCAAGACTGATTGGGTCTCCAGGAGGACTTGGACTGTTCTTGCTTGGAAGAAGAAGAGGAGGACTTCCCTCTGAAGTTACGAAAGGAATGAAAATTACTTTGACGTCCTTTAGGTCTATTCTTCTTATCTTGAGGCAGGAAAGACGCCTTTCCACCTGTGATATCAGAAATAATTTCTGCCAGCCCAGGACCAAACAAGGTCTTACCCTTGTAAGGAATTGCCAGAAGCTTTACCTTAGAGGAAACATCAGCCAACCAAGACTTCAGCCGCAAAGCCAGAAGACTTGGCTCACAGTCTAATACCCTGTATGATACCATCAGAAATAAAGGAATTGGCTAGCTTAAGTAGGATGTCGTGCTAGTCTCAGTGGTCATACACACAGCAGGTTGCCATAGGAGCCCCTGATTAACATAAATTCTTTTCAAATAGGCCTCCAGCTTTTTAGCCATTGGGTCCTTAAAGGAACAGCTATCCTCAATGGGAATAGTAGTTCTCTTAGCCAGAGTAGAAATGGCCCCTTCTACTTTAGGTACCGTGTCAGCTACAGGAAACATCTTTTTGAAAATAGGAGACAAGGTAAAAGGTATCCCTGGCTTCTCCCATTCCTGTGTAATCTCCGTAGCACGATCAGGAACCGGAATAATCTCTGAAGAGGAAGGAACATCAAAATAACTATTAGAGACAAGAAAAATAACTATTAAGCTTACTTGATTTCTTAGGAATGACAATGGCAGGGGTGTAGGAGTCATCCAAAACCTCTTAACAGTACACAAAGGTATCAAGCCTAAAATCTGAAGGTGACAACTTCAGCATCAGAAGAAGGCATTACATGGTTGGAATCGGAGATTTCACCCTCAGAGGCTACCAATGAATTATCCTCATCAGAATACTTGGGTAGCAAGAGCTGGATCAGAAACCTTACTATCTGAATCTCTAATTTCTTTCATGTAATTAGCAAGAGTCCATGAGCTAGTGATGTATGGGATATACATTCCTACCAGGAGGGGCAAAGTTTCCCAAACCTCAAAATGCCTATAAATACACCCCTCACCACACCCACAAATCAGTTTTACAAACTTTGCCTCCCATGGAGGTGGTGATGTAAGTTTGTGCTAGATTCTACGTTGATATGTGCTTCGCAGCAGGCTGGAGCCCGGTTTTCCACTCAGTGTGCAGTGAATGTCAGAGGGATGTGAAAAGAGTATTGCCTATTTGAATTCAATGATCTCCTTCTACGGGGTCTATTTCATAGGTTCTCTGTTATCGGTCGTAGAGATTCATCTCTTACCTCGCTTTTCAGATCGACGATATACTCTTATATATACCATTACCTCTACTGATTCTCTATTCAGTACTGGTTTGGCTTTCTACTACATGTAGATGAGTGACACTCTAAGCTATGGTTGGGCACTTTTATATAAAGTTCTAAATATATGTGTTTAAACATTTATTTGCCTTGATTCAGGATGTTCAACGTTCCTTATTTCAGACAGTCAGTTTCATATTTGGGATAATGCATATGAATAAACCAATTTTTCTTACCTTAAAATTTGACTTTTTTCCTGTGGGCTGTTAGGCTCGCGGGGGCTGAAAATGCTTCATTTTATTGCATCATTCTTGGCGCGGACTTTTTTGGCGCAAAAAAATTTCTGTGTCATTTCCGGCGTCATACTTGTCGCCGGAAGTTGCGTCATTTTTTTGACGTTTTTGCGCCAAAAGTGTCGGCGTTACCGGATGTGGCGTCATTTTTGGCGCCAAAAACATTTAGGCGCCAATTATGTGGGCGTCTTTTTTGGCGCTAAAAAATATGGGCGTCATTATTGTCTTCTCAATATTTAAGTCTCATTGTTTATTTGCTTCTGGTTGCTAGAAGCTGGTTCATTGGCATTTTTTCCCATTCCTGAAACTGTCATTTAAGGAATTTGATCAATTTTGCTTTATATGTTGTTTTTTCTATTACATATTGCAAGATGTCTCAGATTGACCCTGAATTAGAAGCTACTTCTGGAAAATCGCTGCCTAATGCTGGATCTACCAAAGTTAAGTGTATTTGTTGTAAACTTGTGGTAACTGTTTCTCCGGCTGTTGTTTGTGATGAATGTCATGACAAACTTTCTAATGCAGATAATATTTCCTTTAGTAATGTTCCATTACCTGTAATTTTCAGGGTGTTCCTGTTAACATAAGAGATTTTGTTTATAAATCTATTAAGAAGGCTATGTCTGTTATTCCTCCTTCCAGTAAACGTAAAAGGTCTTTTAAAACTTCTAATGTTTCAGATGACTTTTTAAACAAACATCATCATTCTGATTCTGTTTCTGATACTGATTTTTCTGGTTCAGAAGGTTCTGTTTCAGAGATTGATACTGATAAATCTTCTTACTTATTTAAAATGGAATTTATTCGTTCTTTACTTAAAGAAGTCTTAATTGCATTAGAAATAGAGGAGTCTGGTCCTCTTGATACTAAATCTAAACGTTTGAATACGGTTTTTAAACCCCCTGTAGTTATTCCGGAGGTTTTTCCCGTCCCTGATGCTATTTCTGAAGTAATTTCCAGGGAATGGAATAATCTGGGTAATTCATTTACTCCTTCTAAACGGTTTAAGCAATTATATCCTGTGCCATCTGACAGATTAGAGTTTTGGGACAAAATCCCTAAGGTTGATGGGGCTATCTCTACTCTTGCTAAACGTACTACTATTCCTACGGCAGATAGTACTTCCTTTAAGGATCCTTTAGATAGGAAAATTGAGTCCTTTCTAAGAAAAGCTTACTTATGTTCAGGTAATATTCTTAGACCTGCTATATCTTTGGCGGATGTTGCTGCAGCTTCAACTTTCTGGTTAGAAGCTTTAGCACAACAAGTAACAGATCATAATACTCATAGCATTGTTAATCTTCTTCAACATGCTAATAACTTTATTTGTGATGCCATCTTTGATATCATTAGGGTTGATGTCAGGTATATGTCTTTAGCTATTTTAGCTAGAAGAGCTTTATGGCTTAAAACTTGGAATGCTGATATGTCTTCTAAGTCAACTTTGCTTTCCCTTTCTTTCCAGGGTAATAAATTGTTTGGTTCACAGTTGGATTCTATTATTTCAACTGTTACTGGGGGGAAAGGAACTTTTTTACCACAGGATAAAAAATCTAAAGGTAAATTTAGGTCCGCTAATCGTTTTCGTTCCTTTCGTCATAATAAGGAACGAAAGTCTGATCCTTCCCCTACAGGAACAGTATCAGTTTTGAAACCATCTCCAGTCTGGAATAAATCCAAGCCCTTTAGAAAGCCAAAGCCAGCTCCCAAGTCCACATGAAGGTGCGGCCCTCATTCCAGCTCAGCTGGTAGGGGGCAGATTACGTTTTTTCAAAGAAATTTGGATCAATTCGATTCACAATCTTTGGATTCAGAACATTGTTTCACAAGGGTACAGAATAGGCTTCAAGATAAGGCCTCCTGCAAGAAGATTTTTTCTTTCCCGTGTCCCAATAAATCCAGTGAAGGCTCAAGCATTTCTGAAATGTGTTTCAGATCTAGAGTTGGCTGGAGTAATTGTACCAGTTCCAGTTCTGGAACAGGGGCTGGGGTTTTACTCAAATCTCTTCATTGTACCAAAGAAGGAGAATTCCTTCAGACCAGTTCTGGATTTAAAAATATTGAATCGTTATGTAAGGATACCAACATTCAAAATGGTAACTATAAGGACTATTCTGCCTTTTGTTCAGCAAGGGCATTATATGTCCACAATAGATTTACAAGATGCATATCTGCATATTCCGATTCATCCAGATCACTATCAGTTTCTGAGATTCTCTTTCCTAGACAAGCATTACCAGTTTGTGGCTCTGCCGTTTGGCCTAGCAACAGCTCCAAGGATTTTTACAAAGGTTCTCGGTGCCCTTCTATCTGTAATCAGAGAACAGGGTATTGTGGTATTTCCTTATTTGGACGATATCTTGGTACTTGCTCAGTCTTCACTTTTAGCAGAATCTCATACGAATCAACTTGTATCGTTTCTTCGAGAACATGGTTGGAGGATCAATTTACCAAAGAGTTAGTTGATTCCTCAGACAAGGGTAACCTTTTTAGGTTTCCAGATAGATTCAGTGTCCATGACTCTGTCGCTGACGGACAAAAGACGTCTGAAATTGGTTTCAGCTTGTCGAAACCTTCAGTCTCAATCATTCCCTTCGGTAGCCTTATGCATGGAAATTCTAGGTCTTATGACTGCTGCATCGGACGCGATCCCCTTTGCTCGTTTTCACATGCGACCTCTTCAGCTCTGTATGCTGAACCAGTGGTGCAGGGATTATACAAAGATATTGCAATTAATATCTTTAAAACCGATTGTACGACACTCTCTGACGTGGTGGACAGAACACCATTGTTTAGTTCAGGGGGCTTCTTTTGTTCTTCCGACCTGGACTGTGATCTCAACAGATGCAAGTCTGACAGGTTGGGGAGCTGTATGGGGGTCTCTGACAGCACAAGGGGTTTGGGAATCTCAGGAGGCGAGATTACCAATCAACATTTTGGAACTCCGTGCGATTTTCAGAGCTCTTCAGTCGTGGCCTCTTCTAAAGAGAGAGTCATTCATTTGTTTTCAGACGGACAATGTCACAACCGTGGCATATGTCAATCACCAAGGAGGGACTCACAGTCCTCTGGCTATGAAAGAAGTATCTCGAATACTTGTTTGGGCGGAATCCAGCTCCTGTCTAATTTCTGCGGTTCATATCCCAGGTATAGACAATTGGGAAGCGGATTATCTCAGTCGCCAGACATTACATCCGGGCGAGTGGTCTCTTCACCCAGAGGTATTTCTTCAGATTGTTCAAATGTGGGGACTTCCAGAAATAGATCTGATGGCTTCTCATCTAAACAAGAAGCTTCCCAGGTATCTGTCCAGATCCAGGGATCCTCAGGCGGAAGCAGTGGATGCATTGTCACTTCCTTGGAAGTATTATCCTGCCTATATCTTTCCGCCTCTAGTTCTTCTTCCAAGAGTGATTTCCAAGATTCTAAAGGAGCGTTCATCTGTTCTGCTGGTGGCTCCAGCATGGCCTCACAGGTTTTGGTATGCGGATCTTGTCCGGATAGCTACTTGCCAACCGTGGACTCTTCCGTTAAGACCAGACCTTCTATCGCAAGGTCCTTTTTTCCATCAGGATCTCAAATCCTTAAATTTGAAGGTATGGAGATTGAACGCTTGATTCTCAGTCATAGAGGTTTCTCTGACTCCGTAATTAATACTATGTTACAGGCTCGTAAATCTGTATCTAGGAAGATATATTATCGAGTCTGGAAGACTTGCATTTCTTGGTGTTCTTCTCATCATTTTTCCTGGCATTCTTTTAGAATTCCTAGAATTTTACAGTTTCTTCAGGATGGTTTGGATAAGGGTTTGTCTGCAAGTTCATTGAAAGGACAAATCTCTGCTCTTTTTCACAGAAAGATTGCTAATCTTCCTGATATTCATTGTTTTGTACAGGCTTTGGTTCGTATAAAACCTGTCATTAAGTCAATCTCTCCTCCTTGGAGTTTGAATTTGGTTCTGGGGGCTCTTCAAGCTCCTCCGTTTGAACCTATGCATTCGCTGGATATTAAATTACTTTCTTGGAAAGTTTTGTTTCTTTTGGCCATCTCTTCTGCTAGAAGAGTTTCTGAATTATCTGCTCTTTCTTGTGAGTCTCCTTTTCTGATTTTTCATCAGGATAAGGCGGTTTTGCGAACTTCATGTAAATTTTTACCTAAGGTTGTGAATTCTAACAACATTAGTAGAGAAATTGTTGTTCCTTCATTGTGTCCTAATCCTAAGAACTCTAAAGAAAGATCATTGCATTCTTTGGATGTAGTTAGAGCTTTGAAATATTATGTTGAAGCTACTAAAGATTTCCGAAAGACTTCTAGTCTATTTGTTATCTTTTCTGGTTCTAGGAAAGGTCAGAAGGCTTCTGCCATTTCTTTGGCATCGTGGTTAAAGTCTTTGATTCATCATGCTTATGTTGAGTCGGGTAGAACTCCGCCTCAAAGGATTACAGCTCATTCGACTAGGTCAGTCTCTACTTCCTGGGCATTTAGGAATGAAGCTTCGGTTGATCAGATTTGCAAAGCAGCAACTTGGTCTTCTTTGCATACTTTTACTAAATTCTACCACTTTGATGTGTTTTCTTCTTCTGAAGCAGTTTTTGGTAGAAAAGTACTTCAGGCAGCTGTTTCAGTTTGATTCTTCTGCTTATAATTTCAGTTTTTTTCATTATAAGATTTAAACTTTATTTTGGGTGTGGATTATTTTCAGCGGAATTGGCTGTCTTTATTTTATCCCTCCCTCTCTAGTGACTCTTGCGTGGAAGATCCACATCTTGGGTATTCTTTATCCCATACGTCACTAGCTCATGGACTCTTGCTAATTACATGAAAGAAAACATAATTTATGTAAGAACTTACCTGATAAATTCATTTCTTTCATATTAGCAAGAGTCCATGAGGCCCACCCTTTTTTGTGGTGGTTATGATTTTTTTTGTATAAAGCACAATTATTCCAATTCCTTATTTTTTATGCTTTCGCACTTTTTTCTTATCACCCCACTTCTTGGCTATTCGTTAAACTGATTTGTGGGTGTGGTGAGGGGTGTATTTATAGGCATTTTGAGGTTTGGGAAACTTTACCCCTCCTGGTAGGAATGTATATCCCATACGTCACTAGCTCATGGACTCTTGCTAATATGAAAGAAATGAATTTATCAGGTAAGTTCTTACATAAATTATGTTTTTCCTCTTGCGTTTTCCCTTCAATATAGGGAAGGCAGCTAATGCCTCAGATGCAGCTGACGATATCTGGGCAGCAATTTCTTCTTGCAAATAAACTCCACCCGGAGACTAAGAGGAACCGCAAGGCACTGCATGTGACGCCATTGAGGCTTGGGACGAAACAGGAGAAAGCTCTGGCAACGCCTGAACAGCATCACCCTGAGAGACGTTGGGCTCTGCATAGAAAAATCTTTCTTTAGACTGCAATGTCTTCTTAACACAAGAAGAACAAAATTGCATAGACGCAGCAATTTGTGCCTCTAAGCACAATAAACACCGATTTAAGACATGGCAATAAAAAATATGGAGAAAAAAGAAACAGGATATGTGTACTGTTCCTTTAAGAAACTCTGTGTGAGATTTTAACCCTCCTCTTGCATCTGCGTTAACAAAAAACCAAGGGGGTCTAAATACTCAGTAAATTAAAACAAGAGTCCTCAGCAGGGGAAATGGCTATCAAGATAAATTTTTAACTTATTAGCATAAAAAAAAACCCAATTATCCCAGGACCTCCATACCTCAGCCGTAACTGAGGTGCTTACCTCCCCTTGCTCCTGCGATTATACAAAATGAAGGCCAAGATGGAGAATTCTGAATCCCAAACTCCGTTCTGCAATACTCCACTGCGTAGCTGACACCACTCCGCGCATAGAGAAAGGATCAGTGATCAGCGTGAAAGGCTGCATGAAAAGTGTAAGCAAGGATAGAGGCGCCAATGGTGCAGGTAAATGGTGGTACAGATAGCAATAATAGCCCAATATACACAGAGTACTCACATTTGTTGAAGGCACTCACTTGTACCTATAGAGACGGGCTGGATTTTAACAACAATCCAGCTGGCTGATCCAGGGTGTAATGGCTGGTTCGTGGGTGTCAGAGTGCAGATACTCTAAAGTAGCATAGCAAAAAAGTACCATACATAACACTGAGAGTGGATTTATATAAAAATGGATTTATTTAAAACATATAAAAAGGTTTACCACTCATCACAGTGTTAAAAAAGTAATTGATACATAAGGAATACATGCGACGCGTTTCTCAGTTAAAACTGTTTCCTCAGGCATGTTTCTAAACAAATCTTTACTCCTTATATAGGGCTATGCTACTAAAGAACCACCCACAACCCACCCCCAACAATTGGCACAACACAGACCAATCAGTATCCCTCATTCACAATGGATCCACCCCTGTGGTGATATAATCATATAAATACTTAGAAGGGGATGTAGTTACTTATAATATATATAGATGACCTTACTACTTCTTAGATTGTGTGTATGTGTATATAAATATTTTGCAGTGGCATAGTGCTTTTGTGGTCAACATTTGATGATTACGAATGTTCGTCAATTCTGTGTTCTAATTGGATGTCCTAGCCGTCAATCATAGTGTGTTAATGTGACCTATGCTGATTGCTTAGGATTCGTCCATATGGCCGTCAATCAAAAGTTTTTACGCGCCAAATAATCCTAACTACTTATCAGCTGTTACTAGTAAGTGGAGCTTCCAATAGAAAAGCTAATATCGGGCGTGCCTCTACTTTTGCTGTCATCGGCAGTGCACTACAATAGACGCCCATCAAGGAAGTATATTAGTTGCTCCGTGGTGATTGTAAACAGTGTATCCCATTGGTCCTACTTCCGGATGTTATATTGGAGCGGGGATCACTATTGGTCAGCGGTAAATGTAAACAAAGTGCCCCATTGGTCAGAACCCCGGATAATATTGGTATCAGAAGGAGCGATCGCTCTACAAAGTGATATTACTAAATCTGTGAATGGATGTGAATAGGTGAAAATAAAAATAAACAATCTGATGATCAAGGCTGCATGAAAGGCTGCGTCCAAGGAGGCACGATATCTGAAGAGACCGCCTCCACTAGATACGCTGTGGAGTCTATATCAAAAGGACTTTCCCCAGTGTGAGGCCTACGCGGTAAAAAAGCCGGAGACCGGTTTGATCACAACTAGCCCCTCTTGCGTTTTAGTAAACCCTTAGCAATAATTTCACATTTGTAAGGGAATTACTGCAGCAAAACACCACACTAGATTAAAAAAATCCCAGTGTGCTCCTCTAATGTCGATATTAAAATAAAGCAGAGCCCATAAAAAAGTTAATCCCTTATTCTCCCAAGGGAGTTAACCCCGTCTCAACCACCATGTCTCAAGTGCCTGCCCCCTTCCTTAAAACAAACCCACTCTAGGGAATATTGTGTCCCAATAATATTGTGCAGGGTATTTAATAAAAAATCTTCTTTTCTCTTAAGTGCATAGTCTCCCCACCTAGAAGACAAAGACACTTACCTGCTAATCCGCTGTCCGACAGGAAAACAGCTCCCAGGCATGACAGGACACATCTTCCTACAGAGGCCTGTGGAAAAAGAAAGAACAGAGTAAACCTACTCTGGCTTTCTATACTAGGGCAGCAAAAATGTTAGGAAAACGCAGCAAGGACCAACTTACAAGTTCCTAACTGCTTTAAAGCCACCACTACCCTACTGCAGAAAATAACGTGGAATATGGCTAGACCCTAAAATCTTGCTGGAAGAGCTGAAATTCAATTTTCTTTAGACACCAAAAACTTCACCTCCTCCATGCACCAATGCAAACATAATGACTGGGGGTTGTGGGAAGGGGAGTGATACTTAAAGGGACATTAAACCCACAAGTTTTCTTTCATAAGTCAGACAGATAATACAATTTTAAACAACATTCCAATTTACTTCTATTATCTAATTTGCTTCATTCTTTAGATATCCTTTGTTAAAGAAATAGCAATGCACATGGGCGAGCCAATCACAGGAGGCATCTATGTGCAGCCACCAATCAGAAGCTACTGAGCCTATCTAGATATGCTTTTCAGGAAAGAATATCAAGAGAATGAAGCAAATTAGATAATAGAAGTAAATTAGAAAGTTGTTTAAAATGGTATTCTCTATCTGAATCATGAAAGAGAAAAATTGGGTTTAATGTCCCTTTAACAGCTTGGCTCTGGTGCTCTTTGCCTCCTCCTGCTGGCCAGAAGTGATATTCCGAACAGTAAATGATGCAGCCGTGGACTCACCATATCTTAGGAAAGAAAACTGGATATTTAAGTGTCCAGTATTTCTGTAAAGATTTTTTTGGACAGCCTGCTAAATACTAGACTGTCCGGGTGAATACTAGACACAAGGCAACCATAAGCACTGCATGATATGTGAGGTTTGTTACACTTGCACTTCATGCCTTCATGTATTTTATATTACTTTACTTTATATTACTTTAAATTTAAGATTGGGTTTGTTCAGAATTATTACATTTAAGCTTTGCACTTTTTATTTTATAATTTTAATAAATTTAGATTAAGATCCAGTAGTCATTTTACTAATTCTGATTATGTTTTGAAAATTTCTTTTACTTTAACAAATTAGGATCATACTTTGTATATTTTACATTGCACTTTGTGTATTTTCTCTATTGTAAAATAAAACACAGCTTCAGAAAGTGGGAGGGACAGGGGAGTTACCATGGTATGTCTAAAGCTCTCTCACAAGTCTTGTGAAATGCTTTAAAGGGACACTGAACCCACATGTTTTTCTTTCGTGATTCAGATAAAGCATACAATTTTAAGCAACTTTCTAATTTACTCCTGTTATTTTTGTCTTCGTTCTCTTGCTATCTTTATTTGATAAAGAAGGCATCTAAGCTAAGGAGACAGACTTTTTTGGTTTAGAACCTGGACAGCACTTGTTTATTGGTGGGTGAATTTATCCACCAATCAGCAAGAACAACCTAGGTTGTTCACCAAAAATGGGCTGGCATCTAAACTTACATTCTTGCTTTTCAAATAAAGATACCAAGAGAATGAAGAAAATTTGATAAGAGTAAATTAGAAAGTTGCTTTAAATTGCATGCTCTATCTTAATCACAAAAGAAAAAAAATTGGGTTCAGTGTCCCTTTAAGCATTTTAAACAAACTGGTCTCTCAGTTTTCTCGCCAGCTGTATGCAGATGAAGTTTGCTCCAAATTCACAATACACTTATTTAACCAACAAAAAAGTAATACATACTAAAACTGTAGGTAAAGGCAAGTTAAACTGTAGTGAAAACATTTCAGTTTAACTTTTAAGTGATGCAAACTGAGCCTTTATATCATCCCTGGTGTTCTCCAGTTACCTTCTCTCTCCCCTGTGCCATTTTGTTTTCCAGAGAGATTCATTCTATGGAATTCATCTCTCATCTCTCTGGGACTTCTAGGTTTCACCCTTTTTTCCTTATAGAATTCAATGGAGTTCAGCACCTGCTAAGTCTACACTATAATTTCTCTCCAATCTAGAGAATCTTTGCTTATTGGACCCACAGAAAGTAATGAAGCTCTCTGGGACACTGAAGCTGTCAGTTTTATTTTAAATAGAAGAAATACAAAGTGCAATATAATTGGATATTTGTGTGTATATCTTACAAAAGTATGATCTTAATTTGTTAAAGTTACACAGAAACTGTGAAAGCATAATCATAATTTTTAAAATCACAATCCTAAATACACTGCTGTATACAAAATTAAATACAAAATAGAAAGTGCCAAGTTTAAATGTAATAAAACTTAATCTGAAGTGTAAGGTAATAAAAAATACAAAGCACAAAGTGTAAATACAGTACGTCAGTTGTATATTGCACTGGGCTTGTCTCTCCTTCACATACTAAAATGCAGGGAATGTCCCTTGGAGAAGTATAGTAAAATCTGCCTTTTAAGAATTTAGGGATCTCACAGTTCTGGAAGATCAATTTAGATCATCTCTTCAGAGTGGAAAGGTTTAGATCATCAGGCCCTAAGGGTGTACAGATTTGGATAAAATGTTCGCCTGGTGTAGACATAGCAATTTCTATGGAATTTAATCATTCTGAATTAAAGTGGCTGGTTTGTACATGATGAGGATTTAAAATAAACTCTTAAGTATGTGTATAACCTTTTACTTAAAGGGCTATAATAGTCAAAAACTTACATGCTCTAATCTGTCTGTATTGACCCTGCTGTACTTTGAAATTACTATTCTGGACCAGCAAGTGAAATTGCTACAGCGGTGCACCACGGTCTTAAGCCACCACAAGGGGTTAAACACAAAGTAGAGCAGGGTCGATAGTCATAAAATGACATGCTCTAATGGATTAGAGCATTTCATTTTTCAACTATTATGGCCCTTTAAGAGAATCTGGGCCATAATTATTGCTAATTTTTTAAGTCAGTGTTTAGACACTTCATTACCACTGTTTTATACTTGTCCCTATTTGTTTTCAGCAAGAGAGATGTGAAAGCTCGGTTTAAACATAAGAGCGCTCATTCATTTATAGAAACTAAAACTTTATGCTTATTTCTTCAATATTTAAACAGCGAACATAATTTAAAAAATGCATCTGCATATTATCAGGCTAATCTTTGCTTTGAATATATACAGTATACCTAGCATTTATTTACTTTAATACCCCTTTAATAAAGCTTATTTTTCAAAAAAATAGCAACACCAGAACATGGGATTATGATCTTGTGTTAAAGCCTATCTAGGTTGAGGATTAAAGGGACAGTCTACTCCAGAATTTTTATTATTTAAAAAGATAGATAATCCCTTTATGACCCATTCCCCAGTTTTGCATTACCAACACTTATATTAATATACTTTTACTTTGTGTGATTATCTTAGCCTTTGCAGACTGCCCCCTTATTTTAGTTATTTTGACAGACTTGCATTTTAGTCAATCAGTTCTGACTCCAAGGTAACTCAACTGGAGTGAGCACAATGTTATCTGTATAGCACACATGAACTAACACTCTCTAGCTGTAACAGTCAAAATGCAGGGGCGGAGCCTAGCCACGCAGGCAGATAGCGGTGTTTTGAGTGAGCTCTTCAACCCTCAGACAATACAGTTCATACTTATGGCATAATCTATCCCTAAACTGCTTATAAGGGGGGGCATACATAACACTATTTGGTCCCCACTACACCAACCGCAAATAAGGAGGAGGAGGAAGCCTCGGGATAGCCTTACACCGGAGCTGCACGGAGCGGAGATCTCGATCCGCATCTTAACATAAGCAGATTTGGGGGACCCGTGATACAGGCTTAAACCTGCTTAACAGCCCTTGCCGGACAACGTGTCAGAAAAAGGAGCTATCGGACACCGCATACCCGTTCCGGCTCTAGAAGGACTGACACAGACACAGAGTTGCGGGTAAGGAAGTTACTTTACTCATATCACAGTACCCGACCAGAGGCTTTTGGGCCCAACTGCGTCACATGCTGCACTCTGCTACCTTCAGTTACCCTTCTGATAATAATTGGGCAGAAGCTTTAGTACCGGGCACAATATTGATATATAACTTGGCTAAACTGTTTTCACACACAGCAGCACCAATACCTTTTCTTAAGCCTTATGTGAGGTATTACTCTGGGAAAGGCCCCACAGGTGGCGGGGGACCGCAGTTCTCTAAAAAGTCTTTTCCTTGGTCTTAACACTCTCAGGGGAATTGAGCACTCTATTAGGGGAATAGATCTTTTTCACTGGAAATAACTCGTATAAACCACTTGTGTTGATTGCTTTATTAAGTTGTGTACTGTTTGAGCCTGCTGTCTTGCATTGAGCCCTTGATGCAACAGATCCACGCAACTTAAAGGATACTGCAGAGCTGTCTTTATACTCTGCAGAATGCATTTGGATCAGTTTTACACTACAGATAGGTCATTGCACTGAAGCCTTTTACATAATCTTACAAGCATTCTAACCACTACCCCTGACTTGCAACTTTGCTTAGCAGAATTTTTCATATAAGGGGCCCTCTGATGGTTCAGACAAAGCAGACTACTATCCATAAATTTGCTTAATTTGTTATTTGAACTTAGTGCGGCTCCCTCATTCTTTTTACTATCCATATACCGTGGGGAAGGCTGAGGAATGCCTTGTAAAAAGCAAAATAAAACTGACAAACATACACCAGTGCGCACTCTCAATAAATATCTTAAGCAGGTTGAGCACCCTATTCCCTCACTATCTGACACAATGGAGGCTGATCTGAACGAGCACAGTGAATTACCCCAAAGTGCTGACACGCAAGCCAAGAATCTAATCACAAAAGAGGACCTGTGCCTCCTGTCTTCTAAGGAAGACATCAAAAATGCAGTTCAAGAAATGCGCAATCTTTTTAATGACCTAAGGAAAGACATAAATGTATTAGACACCAGGGTGTCGCAGGTCGAAGCTTCACAAACTGCGCACTCAACTGCTGTTCAGTTAATGAATACTGAGATCCAGGGCCACGTGGAGATAATTCAGCAGATGTCAGACAAGATCAAGGACCTTGACAACAGAGGTCGCAGGAATAACCTACGAATTATAGGGGTCTCGGAGACCGTCCATCCGCCGGCGCTGGAAGGATACTTGCAGAGCCTGTTTCGCACTCTGAAGGATTCTCCATCTTCCCCAGAAATTGTGCTCGAGCGGGCGCACAGAGCGCTCAGGGCAAAACCGCCGCCTAAAGCATCTCCTAGAGACATCATTGTCCGGTTTCTAAGATTTAAAGATAAAGAAGAGATTCTTAAATGTGCACGCACCAAACACCCAGTGCAACATGCGGGTGAAGAACTACAGATCTTTTCGGACTTGTCACCTACTACCCTTCAGAAGAGAAGGGAATTGGGCCATATCACAGCCAAACTAAGAGCTCACAAAATTCAATACCGGTGGGGCTTCCCGGTGTCGTTAGTGGCCACTCATCAAAACAAATCTGCAACATACAGACCTGGAGCAGACGTCCAAGCATTTTATGCAGACCTTTCACTTGGTGACGACTGACAGCGTGAGGGGCTTCCCCTTAATGATAATATTTCAGCTTTTTAAAACCAGCTGTAACGGAATAAGATGCAACACAAAGAAGAGATAGACTATATGCCTCTGGAATCCTCAATGATGTATCCTTTTCTTATAATCGGCTATGTCTGTGGGAGTTGCCTTGCCACGGCTTATATTCCTCTCACTGGCACCACTCTTGAACATGGAGGTTAGCCGCTGTATATACATATATGTTTGGCCTCAGGTTCTTGCCAGGGGTGCCTGATGTACACCTGTTTAAATGATAAAGTAATAAAAGCGAGTAGGATACATACAGAGTCACCATTAACTGGACAACTGTTTACTGTATCTTTAGTTGAAATGTAGAATTATAGTATCTCCTATTAATGTTTAATATTGTTTATGTTTCTTAGGATATGCAGTCACCTTTGATAACTAATTTAGTTTACAGTGTATATACAATTTTGCCTATTTTGTTCTAGGTTCTTATGTTAAATTAATCTAAATAATTTAGTGTTATACTACTTATTACCTTTTAGCACAAGTCTCATCCATGATATGTTTGGTATTGAGACATAGGGCCTCACCCCATCACCTTGTCTCCCTTGTGCCTTCTCTTCCCTTCCTACCCTACCCGCCCCTTCCATACCAACCCCCCCCCCACTCTAGTTCCACTACTAAATAGTTTATTATGCCTACTTCATATCTCCTCTTAGATTTGTGGCTTAACAGCTTGTAGAATTTTAAGAGTTTAATGTTTAATAATTTTGTCTGGGGGTTATTACCCCAATTGAAATTGTTTGTTGTTACATTTTAGTTGATCCACAACTGAAATTGGTAGCATCCCATTCTACTTACTGTGTACTTTTTGCATTTGCTTGTACACCGGGTTCTTGTTACTTTACACCTCTATCAAACTATCCCCCTCTCTCCAAAACTTTTCTCTCTAACTCTCCTCCTTCCTAACCCCCTATCCCCCCTTTTTTTTTTTCCCAGAATGACTCAGCGACACAGCAAATTTGGCTCCCATGGCCTTACCATGACTACAGTCAATGCAAAAGGACTGAACAACCCTGGTAAGAGGTCTATTGCCCTCAGAGCCCTTAAAAACTTGTATAGTCATGTGCTTTTCTTCCAGGAAACACACTTCCGCAAAGGAAAGGAGCCAAAATGGTTTAACACGCAGTATCCAACGGCGCTCTTTGCTTCAGGCCCTACTAAAAAAGGCGGGGTAGGCATACTGATACACCATACAGTTCCCTTAAAGATTACACATGTTGAGAAAGACCCAGAAGACAGGTACCTGATAGTAACGGGACTTCTATATGAGCACCCAATCACTCTAGCCACTCTTTACAGCCCAAACACGGACCAACATCTGTTTATGACTAAAATTTCAAAGCTTCTTTTAGATCTTGCGAGGGGCCCGGTGTTTCTCTCTGGCGACTTTAACTTGACTATGGACGCTCAACTAGATACTTCAAACGGCACAGCCAGCACTCCTCCTAAAATAATCAAATCTGTCAAATCTACGATTTCTGGCCTCCGACTCCATGATATATGGAGATCAGTACATCCATTAAGTAAGGATTTCACATACTACTCACCACCTCACAATAAATACTCCCGTATGGATTATTTTTTCACCGACCCGTGTGGGCTTGACATGGTCACCTCCTGCTCTATTGGACCTATTACATGGTCTGACCACGCACCTGTTACTTGCTCTGTCTTATGGCCAGACCTCCCCCCAACGTCGTACATTTGGAGACTAGACAAGACTTTACTGCACAACCCTATAGTTAAATCTGAGATTCAGAAATCTCTGAACGACTACTTACTATATAACAATCCCTCACAAACTTCACTTCTACATTTTTGGGAAGCACATAAATGCGTCATACGAGGAGAATTCCTTAAACATAGAGCGTGCCTCAACAAACAACACAGACTAAAACACACCCAACTTTTACAATCTATAACACAGTTAGATGGCGACCATAAGAAAAATCCACTAGATGCAGACATTAGGAGAACATTGGAGATCACTAGAAAAGATCTTAAGACACACCTCTTAGAAGCCTACCAACACAAGAATTTGGCTGTGAAACAACAATATTATGAGGGAGGCAATAAGCCCAGTAAATTACTGGCCAGAGCTGTTCGTAGAAAACAACTAAAAACACATGTCCATCTAATTCAAAACCCAGACGGCACGACACTGAAGGGTAATAAACAAATAGCAAATTCTTTTCATTCATACTACAAAATGTTATACAATATAACACATACTACACACTCGCACAAACTTTCAGAAGGCACATCTCCTAAGAAATTACTGATGGACCAAGCGCTTTCTTTACCTCGATTAGATCCGGTACAAAGAGATAGTCTGGATGCTCCCATCTCCGCAGAAGAGCTTGCCCGGGCTATTAAGGGCCTGACGGGTTTTCTCTTAAATATTATAAATTATTCTCGGAGACTTTGAGTCCCTTGATGCTTCAACTTTTCAATGATTTGGTAGAAAACCCCTCATTGGCTAGCTCAATGCTTGAAGCGCATATTACAGTTATCCCGAAGCCGGGTAAACCTCCCACCTCCCGGGCAAATTTTAGACCCATATCGTTCCTCAATATGGACATTAAGATTCTAGCCAAATTACTTGCCAATCGCCTTAACAAATACCTCCCGAACCTCATCTCATCAGATCAGGTAGGCTTCATACCCAGCAGGGAGGCGCGAGATAATACTAACAAAGTGATCCAGTTAATAAATTATGCACAAGTGGAGGGGTTACCTATGGCTCTCTTTGCAACAGACGCAGAGAAGGCCTTCGACCGTGTCGATTGGCTATTCCTGCGTCAGGTCATTAAAGCAATGAACTTTGGGGATCCCTTTATCAACATGACCTTTGCCCTATACTCAGCCCCTAATGCTAGGGTCAGAATAAATGGAACCTTATCAGAGACATTCTCCGTTTCAAATGGGACACGCCAGGGGTGCCCCCTTTCCCCCTTACTCTTCGCCCTTTTAATTGAAGCTTTGGCACAAAAAGTTAGAAATAACCCTAACATTGAGGGGATACAAATTGGTAGTACCGAGTACAAACAGGCGTTATACGCTGATGATGTTCTCTATACTCTCACGAATGTAGATGTCTCAGTACCTGCATTATTGAAGGACATTCAAGAGTATGGTGCGCTTTCCAATTTTCACTTAAATCTATCTAAATCAGAGCTTCTTAATATAAATGCCCCCGCTGAACACATCCATTTTCTAGCAACAGATTACAAAGTCCCCATAGCTACCTCTAAGTTGAAATACTTGGGTATCTACTTATCTGCAAACTCCTCCAACTTTTTTAAAAATAACTACATTGCACTACGGAAAGATATCATTGGTGATCTGTCCTCATGGAGGAATAAGTCTCTATCCTAGTTGGGGAAAATAGGCTTAATTAAAATGAACATACTACCGCGCATATTATACATTATGCAAACCGTCCCAATTCACCTCCCAACTGATTTTTTTACCCCAACTACAGAGAATTATAAAACAGGCGTTAAACCGAGAATACCTAGAAAGACCCTTTATCTCCCCCGCGATAGAGGAGGGTTGGGTTTCCCTGATCTAACTTTATACAGAAAGGCTATTATAATGCAGAGACTAGTTGAGTGGTCACACAACACCTCACAGAAGCAATGGGTTAGATTTGACGGTCAGATCCCTCACACAAACAATGTAGGAACTCTTGCTTGGATCCCGGCGATAAGACGCCTTAAGCTCCTATATAAATATCACCTAACATCGGAAAACTTACATGAGTGGGATAAGTTAATTGCTACTAGCACGCATATATCCTCTACTTTCTCCCCTATGCTACCGATTATTGACAACCCTGAGATACCATACTATGTATTGAGCAAGCGTTTGGGCTCTCCGTATAGCTTGAGGGACGGGATCCTATGCTTTGCCTTAGAAGGGGGTAGGTTGCGTACGCAACAAGCCATGTCTGATCAGTATGGGATCATCTTCTCATCATGGCTGAGATACCACCAACTATCCCACTACCTATTACACCACAAGAACAGAGCTGATTTCCTCGGGGAATTAACTCCCTTCGAGACACTTTGTGCAGGGAAGGCTCAGCCTAGGAGATTGATCTCCAAGATATACAAATTGCTTCTCACTCCACCGGACACACAATTACCATCCTACACTAGAGCATGGAACAGGGACCTTAACAACACAATAGACGAAGAGGAATGGTTTAGATCGTTTAGGCTGGCCCAGCGCTCTTCTGTATCTAAGATACAGGAAATACATCTCAAGCTTCTCACCAGATGGTATTACACTCCAGCAAGACTACTCTTGCTCTTCCCAACGGCGAATTCTACATGTTGGAGAGGGTGCGGAGGGCATGGCACTCTCATGCACATGGTGGGAGTGCCCTAGCTTGGCAAATTACTGGACGGCGGTCTATAATGACATGTCAACTAAATTAAACATACACATACCAAACACACCAGAAACAATGCTTTTCCTACACCTTCCTAATACTAAAGCCAACCACACCCGGGCTCTTCTCTTGATCATGCTCACAGGAGCTAAGAGGCTTATCCCAAAACTTTGGAAATCTAAAATTGTACCTTCGCTTGGTGATTGGCGTGCTTCGGTAGATGACCTTTTGCTAATGGAAAAATTGCATTATCTCAAGAGTAACCAGATGGTCACATATGAAATGATGTTGGCCACCTGGAACCCTTCCCCCTCCCGCAGTCATTAATTGCTAGTCGCCAAAATTAGCAAGAATTCCCATAGGCTAGATTTTTATATATATATTTTCTCGCCCCCTTTTTTTCCCCTCTCCTCCTCCGCTATGTTCCTCTCTTTGCCTCTTGAAGCATTCTCTTTCTTCTTCTTCCCAGTGTACTTAAGACGTTTGGAACACATGTATTCTTATTTTTTGTTTACTCTTCTCTCTTTAATAGAGAGAAAGAATATGTTGATGTTCACTTCAATATTGTTAAAAACGCCAAGCTTTTCTTATCAGTATACGAATCAGATTACTCAAAGACTTTACCGCTATTTTGTCCTCAGACATAAGGGTCCGTTGAAATTGGCTATTTGAACATTTTATCTTTTACTTCTAATTTACATTGGACTTTAAGTTTATTTTGTCCGAGTATTTACTAACGCACTTTGTCTGATATTATGTTTGCTCTGTTTTGTACTCTTGATGATTATGTTCAATAAAGCTTGTTTAAAAAAAACACACGAAAAAAAACAAACAGTCAAAATGCACTGAGATAAGAGGCAGCTTTTAATGGCTTAGAAAACATAAATTATGCTTACCTGATAATTTTCTTTTCTTCTGATGGACAGAGTTCACAGCTGCATTCATTACATTTGGGAAATAAGAACCTGGCCACTAGGAGGAGGCAAAGACACCCCAACCAAAAGCTTAAATACTCCTCCCACTTCCCTCATCCCCCAGTCATTCTGCCGAGGAACAAGGAACAGTAGAAGAAATATCAGGTGAAAGGTACCAGAAGAATAAAATAAGGACGCCCCACATAAAATTATGGGTGGGGAGCTGTGGACTCCATCAGAAGAAAAGAAATTGATCAGGTAAGCATAATTTATGTTTCTCTTCTTAAATGGAAAGAGTCCACAGCTGCATTCATTACTTTTGAGAAAACAATACCCAAGCTAAGGAGGACACTGAATGCCAAAACGGGAGGGTACAATAGGCGGCCCATTCTGAGAGCACCAAGCCAGAAAAACAAACCATCCTAAACCCTGCTTATTCAGAGCCGGGCAGAAAATTAAGAGTTAAAAAGGCACCCGAGGAGACACACACATTGGCAGTCCGAAGTCCAACCAGAGATCCAAAGCAGACTCACTGAACCAATACTCCACCAAAAGGACCCTCGCCCTATATAGGCAGTCCCACACTCCCTGTACTAGTTCAAATACCCAAATACCCCAAAAAGAAAAAGGATAAGGGAAACCAACAGTATACCCAAAATGAATAAAGATTCTCTAAAGGAACCATCTCCTGTAGACAATAAGAGCCCAAGGATCGTACAGAAGCATAAAAAATGACAGCTGAAAACCAAGTCCTCGACATCGGAATAATGAAGTAATCAAGATACGGTAGGAACCCAGTAAAAATGCCTGAGTCCAGAAACTCACCGTCCTTGGTACAATTCCGAGACATCCGCAAGGAAAACTGCCAACAAGGCAAATACCAAATTGCCCACCCTCCCAGACAGAGGGCACCCACCAGGCAACTAAGGCATTGGACTAACCAAAAGTCCACTGACCCAAAGACCTACGAATGAACAACCGATCTCAGATCGACCCCCAGCCAGACCGGCCCAAGCAATGGCAGATCTTAGCAGGGAAACAAGGTACCCGAGGACCGAGCCAGAAAAGCGAAAGAGTAGACACAGCTACTCCATCTAGAGACACTCGAGAACCAAGAAAACTCGTGAGCCAACCAACCAAAGTCTCAACGTCAGCCAAGAGCCCAGTTAGGAAAGAACAACAGAAGTTGACCATTGTCGGAACCGAAGAAAAAACAAGAGCAAGAGCTCTGCAAATCCCAATCCAAAAGGGAAGAGACTCCCTCACAGAAGACTAATGCTCTAAAAATAGCAAGGACTCTCAAGGACGTACAAAGACGCTTGATAATTAGTTAACCAAGCGACATGAACACGAATATGCTTTACCAGCGCGGCTAATCTCCTACCAGGGATCAAGTGCCACCTCATATAAAACTACCTGAAGGAGGGAAGGCTGAACCCACCTCCCATGGTTTGAAACAGTAACCCATCAGGTTACCATGATGCCGAGCACCTTCAGAGTATAGCATTCTGATCTAGCCTTCCAGCTAGTCACGAACCCCAGAAACAAGGGGACAGTGAGGACAAGCTACCCACAGAACACTGCAGGACTCTATACCCCTCAGGAAAAACCATAGGGGAGAAATACATGGTTGTGCGTGCCACTTAAGCAGCAATCCCTAAACCACATGGGAAGGTCATTAGGACCTACAGATCGCCAGACTACACTGTCAGATGTCCTTAAGAGGAACAAAATAACTCCCGAAGGTGACCCGTCCCCAAGGAGAAACAGAGATAGTCCAGAAGGTCACAAAACCAGAGACCCTCAACAGAACAAGTCCTAAAAGGAGAAATTCCCAGGCCTCCAAAAGGCTAAAACCCACCCTGACAGGCGGACAAAAAGGAGCTAGGGCCTCTATCCTTCGCACCACATTGAAGGAATACTCCAGTTCTCCAAAAAGTGGGAACAACAGAGAGAGACGCAGCATTTTCGCTGACCGGTCCCCCGAGAGATAGTTATAAAAAAACTAAACACTCCCAAGAACCACTCGGACCCGAGAGTCATTATTGTGAGAAATCGGCAAAATAACACAAACATTATTGTGAGAAATTGGTGCCCCTACCAGATCAGCTAGGCCGATAGTCACCACGTGTCTGAAAAAGTCACGTGACAGCAGAACTGAATCCAAGCAGGGCCAGCCTGCAACAGGGTTACCACTGCCAAGCAGACTATTCTACTCTCAGAGAGAGGCAGAAAATATGTACAGATTAACATGGAACTAACATTTTCCCAACAACTTCAATAGAAGCAAAACAACGAGCATCAATCCCAGAAAAAAAAGTTCCCACAGGAACTATTAGAAGGAAAACCAAAAATCATCCTACCGGAAAAAAATTAAAACAACCGGCAACCCGAAGGTTAACTCCCAAAAAAATTAACAGAAGGCCCACAGGACCCGCCTAACGGAAAACCTGTTCTACAAAACTGGGAAGGATCTTGATAACAAGACATAGAGGAGATTATACCATCCCCCCAATGTCTAACAAGGCTGTGTCATTCGAAGAAAAAGCTACCGAGTCCCATAACCCATAAGGGTAGGGTCCCCCAGTAACCCGAAAACGTGTCTGAGGCACAAAGGCGAGCCCGCCTGTAACGAAAAACACAGCACTCTGGAAAGGTTACTCCCTCAGGGAGCTGCATATGTCCTACCAGGGCCGAGAGACCCGGATATATCGGGCACGAGCACAATCGTGAACAAACATTCAGACTCTGCAGTCGAGCCAGCATCAAAAGGATGTAGAAACGAAAACGTGCCACCACCTTCAGGGGCAACAGACTCCCATCCGAGGAGGGAAAGACATAACTTGGGGTACCCGCATGTGTAGTATTAGAAGGAAGCGGTAGGGAGGACAGGGCTCCGCAAGGCAAAAGGCTCAGCAGTCTCTTGAATCCCCGAACTCGAGGAACAAGGAGCTCTAGACCGGCCTGAGGAAAATAACTGATGAACCTGTGTCCAAGGGTCTGATTCACACTCATCACAGAACGAGGAGTCTGACCAAGAAAGTTGACCCGATTCAACATCAGTATCCTCCATAGCTGGATACTTAAAGTGGACTATAAAACCAAAATAAAAACGTCACCAGACAACTCCAATGACTGGGGCACTCACCACCTCCCGATAACCAGACCTCAGCAGATTATTACTCAGACGCCACACAGAAAGGAATGCGGAAATGGGAGACAAGGACGTAAAACACCCGGTCACCAGGTGAACCATACAGTCCAAAAAAACAAAAGCGCACCAAACCATAGGGTCGCGTTTGAAAGCCTATATGTTCCAAGCCAAGAGCCAGAAAAACACTACACATAAGCAGGTTAAATCACATAATAAAAACAGGATTAAAAAAAAAACCCTGTTCAATAATCCCGCTCAGGAGATATTAACCCTCGATTCCAAGATATTAAAGGAGTCCCATTGAGACCCTGAATTTTACCTAACAAATACGTTACAGTGCAATCAGAGAAGGTAAATTAAACGATCTTACCGGAATCCACGCCGTGGAACAGGAACACGGCCCTTTAAGTGTGACAAATAGTAGCATCGCCTCAGCCATGGACTTAAGAGAGGACAGCAGGTAGCGAAGCGAAGTTCGACAATGCCAAGTGCTGAAAGGGAGCTGTGAATAAGAGTCGGGATGGTGTTGCAGGGGAAGCTCCCACTGCATCTCCGGACTCTCACTTTCGCCCAAGCCTTCACACGAGAGACCATAAGGACTACTTAAAACTCCTGTTTCTTGTCGAAGAGTAGCACCCTCCATAAGAAACATTAATATATAAAAAATAATAATAATAATAATAATAAAAATAAAAAAACAAACAAAAAACTTCTGACACTTCTCTGCCAAAATCCTGGGACGAAAGGCAAAGAATGACTGGGGGATGAGGGAAGTGGGAGGAGTATTTAAGCCTTTGGCTGGGGTGTCTTTGCCTCCTCCTGGTGGCCAGGTTCTTAATTCCCAAACGTAATGAATGCAGCTGTGGACTCTTTCCATTTAAGAAGAAAATTAGCATATGAGCCTACCTAGGTTTAGCTTTCAACAAAGAATACCAAGAGAACAAAGCAATTTTGATGATAAAAGTAAATTGGTAAGTTGTTTAAAATGGCATGCCCTATCTGAATCATGAAATGATCATTTTGACTAGACTGTCCTTTTTAATTTGTGCAAACACTAAAAGATTGGTTAATTCATGGATTATACATGTATTTGTGGTGGTAAGGACAAAGACTAAGGGAATTCAACGACGTCTGCAATATATGGCCTAGATTTAGAGTTTGGCGGTAGCCGTCAAAACCAGCGTTAGAGGCTCCTAACGCTGGTTTTAGGCTACCGCTGGTATTTGGAGTCAGTCAGGAAAGGGTCTAACGCTCACTTTCCAGCCGCGACTTTTCCATACCGCAGATCCCCTTACGTCAATTGCGTATCCTATCTTTTCAATGGGATCTTTCTAACTCCGGTATTTAGAGTCGTGTCTGAAGTGAACATTAGAAATCTAATGACAAAACTCCAGCCGCAGAAAAAAGTCAGTAGTTAAGAGCTTTCTGGGCTAACGCCGGTTTATAAAGCTCTTAACTACTGTGCTCTAAAGTACACTAACACCCATAAACTACCTATGTACCCCTAAACCGAGGCCCCCCCACATCGCCGCCACTCTATAAAAACGAAATAAATTAACTCTTATTAAATACATTATTCCTATTTAAATCTAAATACTTACCTGTAAAATAAACCCTAATATAGCTACAACATAAATTATAATTATATTATAGCTATTTTAGGATTTATATTTATTTTACAGGTAACTTTATATTTATTTTAACCAGGTACAATAGCTATTAAATAGTTAAGAACTATTTAATAGCTAAAATAGTTAAAATAATTACAAAATTACCTGTAAAATAAATCCTAACCTAAGTTACAATTAAATCTAACACTACACTATCAATAAATTAATTAAATAAACTACCTACAATTATCTACAATTAAACCTAACACTACACTAGCAATAAATAAATTAAATACAATTCCTACAAATAAATACAATGAAATAAACGAACTAAAGTACAAAAAATAAAAAAGAACTAAGTTACAAAAAATAAAAAAATATTTACAAACATTTGAAAAATATTACAACAATCTTAAACTAATTACACCTACTCTAAGCCCCCTAATAAAATAACAAAGCCCCCCAAAATAAAAAAATGCCCTACCCTATTCTAAATTACTAAAGTTCAAAGCTCTTTTACCTTACCAGCCCTGAACAGGGCCCTTTGCGGGGCATGCCCCAAAGAATTCAGCTCTTTTGCCTGTAAAAAAAAAAACATACAATACCCCCCCCCAACATTACAACCCACCACCCACATACCCCTAATCTAACCCAAACCCCCCTTAAATAAACCCAACACTAAGCCCCTGAAGATCTTCCTACCTTGTCTTCACCTCGCCGGGTATCACACCGATCCGTCCTGGCTCCAAAATCTTCATCCAAGCCCAAGCGGGGGGCTAGACATCCATCATCCGGCGGCTGAAGAGGTCCAGAAGAGGCTCCAAAGTCTTCATCCTATCCGGGAAGAAGAGGCGAGCCGGACCGGCAACCATCTTGATCCAAGCGGCATCTTCTATCTTCATCCGATGAGGACCGGCTCCATCTTGAAGACCTCCACCGCGGACCCATCTTCTTCTTCCGACGACTTCCCGACGAATGACGGTTCCTTTAAGGGACGTCATCCAAGATGGCGTCCCTCGAATTCCGATTGGCTGATAGGATTCTATCAGCCAATCGGAATTAAGGTAGGAAAAATCTGATTGGCTGATGGAATCAGCCAATCAGAATCAAGTTCAATCCGATTGGCTGATCCGATCAGCCAATCAGATTGAGCTCGCATTCTATTGGCTGTTCCGATCAGCCAATAGAATGCAAGCTCAATCTGATTGGATCAGCCAATCGGATTGAACTTGATTCTGATTGGCTGATTCCATCAGCCAATCAGAATATTCCTACCTTAATTCCGATTGGCTGATAGAATCCTATCAGCCAATCGGAATTCGAGGGACGCCATCTTGGATGACGTCATTTAAAGGAACCGTCATTCGTCGAGTAGGCGTCGGTTGAAGAGGATGTTCCGCGTCGGTTGGAAAGAAGATGGCTCCGCTCCGCTCCAGAAGAAAGAAGATTGAAGATGCGGCTTGATAGAAGACTTCATCCCGATGATGGACTTCCGACTTCAGTCGATGATGGATTTCTTCAGCCGCCGCTTGGATCCAGACTTCAGCCCGAGGATGGACGTCACTCTTTAGCCCCCCGCTTGGGCTTGGATCAAGACATCGGAGGCTCTTCTGGACAGATCGGGACCCGGTGAGGTGAAGACAAGGTAGGGAGATCTTCAGGGGCTTAGTGTTAGGTTTATTTAAGGGGGTTTGGGTTAGATTAGGGGTATGTGGGTGGTGGGTTGTAATGTTGGGGGGGGTATTGTATGTGTTTTTTTTACAGGCAAAAGAGCTGAATTCTTTGGGGCATGCCCCGCAAAGGGCCTGTTCAGGGCTGGTAAGGTAAAAGAGCTTTGAACTTTTTTAATTTAGAATAGGGTAGGGCATTTTTTATTTCGGGGGGCTTTGTTATTTTATTAGGGGGCTTAGAGTAGGTGTAATTAGTTTAAAATTGTTGTAATATTTTTCTGATGTTTGTAAATATTTTTTTATTTTTTGTAACTTAGTTCGTTTATTTCATTGTATTTATTTGTAGATATTGTATTTAATTAATTTATTGATAGTGTAGTGTTAGGTTTAATTGTAGGTAATTGTAGGTATTTTATTTAATTAATTTATTGATAGTGTAGCGTTAGGTTTAATTGTAACTTAGGTTAGGATTTATTTTACAGGTAATTTTGTAATTATTTTAGCTATTAAATATTCTTAACTATTTAATAGCTATTGTACCTGGTTAAAATAAATACAAAGTTGCCTGTAAAATAAATATAAATCCTAAAATAGCTATAATATAATTATAATTTATATTGTAGCTATATTAGGATTTATTTTACAGGTAAGTATTTAGCTTTAAATAGGAATAATTTATTTAATAAGAGTTAATTAATTTCGTTAGATTTAAATTATATTTAACTTAGGGGGGGTGTTAGTGTTAGGGTTAAAATTAGCTTTAGGGGTTAATACATTTATTAGAATAGCGGTGAGCTCCAGTCGACAGATTAGGGGTTAATGTTTGAAGTTAGGTGTCGGCGATGTTAGGGAGGGCAGATTAGCGGTTAATACTATTTATTATAGGGTTAGTGAGGCGGATTAGGGGTTAATAACTTTATTATAATAGCGGTGCGGTCCACTCGGCAGATTAGGGGTTAATAAGTGTAGGCAGGTGGAGGCGACGTTGTGGGGGGCAGATTAGGGGTTAATAAATATAATATAGGGGTCGGCGGTGTTAGGGGCAGCAGATTAGGGGTACATAGGGATAATGTAAGTAGCGGCGGTTTACGGAGCGGCAGATTAGGGGTTAATAAAAATATGCAGGGGTCATCGATAGCGGGGGCGGCAGAATAGGGGTTAATAAGTGTAAGGTTAGGGGTGTTTAGACTCGGGGTACATGTTAGAGTGTTAGGTGCAGACGTAGGAAGTGTTTCCCCATAGCAAACAATGGGGATGCGTTAGGAGCTGAACGCGGCTTCTTTGCAGGTGTTAGGTTTTTTTTCAGCTCAAACAGCCCCATTGTTTCCTATGGGGGAATCGTGCACGAGCACGTTTTTGAAGCTGGCCGCGTCCGTAAGCACCGCTGGTATCGAGAGTTGAAGTTGCGTTAAATATGCTCTACGCTCCTTTTTTGGAGCCTAACGCAGCCATTCTGTGAACTCTCAATACCAGCGGTATTTAAAAGGTGCGGCCAGAAAAAAGCCAGCGTTAGCTACGCACCCCTTTGGCCGCAGAACTCTAAATCTAGGCGTATGTAACTTAAGGGCCATGAAAACCAAAATTTTTCTTTCATGATTCATATAGAGAAGACAATTTTAAACAACTTTCCAATTTACTTCTATTTTTTAATTTGTTTCCTTCTCTTATTATCCTTTGCTGAAAGGTTTATCTAAGTAAGCTCAGGAGGAACTTAGGTTCTAGCTGCTGATTGGTGATTGCATTGCTGCTCCTTCAACAAAGGATACCAAGAGAATGAAACAAATTAGATAACAGAAGTAAATTAGAAAGTTGTTTAAAATTGTATTGTCTATCTGAATCATGAAAGCAATTTTTTGGGTTTCATGTACCTTTAAGGCCTTACTAAGAAGGAATTACGTTTACACGTCAAGTAATATGGACAGACTTGGTTGTAATTTGTAGTCCAAATCTTTGTTGGTTATTACTACAGGATATAGCTGGTTATTTACCATCTCTTTCACAACACATCCTGCCTCATGTATATTTAATACCTACTAATCTGTTGCTTACATTCATATATAACTCGAGCAACCAGAAAAAAACGTAACTGAAGGCCGATCAATAGACTAAATGACGTCTCACACTAGAATGCCCAGACACTTATGAAGCACTGACCTAGAGGTATATGACTTTGTTTAACTATTTCTACTATTTCAGGTGAGGTAGAAATAAAGGTCCCATGTCCAATCCTGTCAGGTGGAACTCCTAGTAAAAGTTTTGTTTCTTCATCTTGGTTGGGTATCTACAAAACAAAAAACACATTAGTATAATTGTAATAGCTAATAAAGTAAAAGGAAAAAACACATAATTTAACTAAAAAAGATTACTATATAAGCTACATTAGACATCAATGTCAGAACTCAAATTCAGTTCACAAACCTATTCAATTTGCAAACTTCTTACTACTTTCCTCCAGAGTGAATAGCAGTGAAGTACAATCAAGATAGTTTTTCACAATGTGCTGATCATTTTAGTATATGGAAAGAGCCATCACTCACCATTTGATCTGTGGTAAAGTGCATGCCATTTATCTTATTATGTTTATTCTACATGCTCACTGTCATTCTTTTTCTTTCTATGCTGCTTGGAATGTATGTGATACATTTACTTTTTCATGCATTACCTTCATCAATATGTAAAGACTATTCATAGTTATGTGCTCTTAATTCACTATCCCATCAGAATTCTTTTTCACTTGTCAATATTTTTACTATTAACATTCAGATGCTGTGTTTACAAACATGTATAACTCTTGTGTAGCTGAACAAATTCAAACATTTTAAGGTTCCCACCTTCAAATCATTGCAGCCTGCCAGAACACCAGAATTTAAAACCTGGCCTTAGATATTTCTAATAAAACAAGCAAAAATCCATGGCTACTCTAAAATTGGTCCCAGCACCTGATTTGGGAGTTGTGCTGTTGGGCGATTCATCTGCTGGGAGCAGTTTAAAGGGATATGATGCTATATGCTATAATGGCACTGCATTTTACAATTCTACTTGTTGTGCACAATTGTGGATAACATTAAAGGGACATTTAATCTGTCCCCAATGACCTGTTTAACATGCTGGAGTGCATACAAATGTTTATAAATAACTTCCTTACCTTTATTTTTCATTTATAATAGTTAATTTTGCCTGTTGTATTCCCACCTATACTGAAACTATGAATACTTTAGTATTCTCTATAGAAAAGGTATGTAAACAAGATGCAGCAAGTAGCAATCAATTACCCAGTGGGTGGTGGAAGGGAGGAAATAACATTGCTCTCTCTATTAAAGGGGCAGTTTACACCATTTACTTTTTTCTAAAGATTCCCTCCTGATAATCCTTCTGCGACGTTATGCACTGTGAAATCAGGCAGGATTAAAAACATTTTTTTTCCCTTTTTTAAAGCCATTAGGAAATTTAAAATGGCCCCCAAATCCTCATCTACATTGTGTGAGGGTTTTACTAACTTCTAATATATCCTGTAACAAGTGACTTGTAAATAATTGTTCTTGTTTGTGCACAGAGTTTTGTGCATGCACATTGGATAGCTTTTAACTTACAAATACTCTGTATTTTCCGTATAAAAAGGAAAAAGGTTACGCAGAGGCACACGTTCAGGAAGTGGAGACCTCTAGCTCTGGTCCGATACTGAACCCGCTGCTAGGTAAAGCATCATTTATTCTTACCTGATAAATTAATATATTTCATGGTAGTGAGAGTCCAGGATCCATTACACCTGGCAATTACTCTTCCCTTTTATTAGGAGGCAAAAATCCCCAAGAACCCTATTAAAACCCTCCTACCTCACTAGTACCTCAGTCTAACATATAGCCAAGCACAAATTGGAAGGAAAATTAATAACAGCCAACAAAATAGGAGCAGGGAAAAAAAGATGTGCGCAAAAAAGGAATAAATTAACCCAGAAAAAAAACAGGGTGGGGTCTTGTGGACCCTCACCACCCAGAAATAAATTAATTTATCAGGTTAGCATAATTTATGTTTTCTTTTATACAGTTCGTGAGAGTCCACAATTCATTACTCATGAGAACTAAATTGTTTTCTGTATGACTATCAGTCTCTCACATCGTTGGCCAAAATTCCTCCACAAATTGCTTCAGTTCATTGAGGTTTGCGGGCATTAGTTTATCCACAGCTCTCTTAAGGTCTCGCCACAGCATTTCAATCAGGTTAAGGTCTGGACTTTGAATGGGCCATTGCAACACCTTGATTCTTTTCTTTATCAGCCATTCTATTGTAGATTTGCTGGTGTGCTTGGGATCATTGTCCTGTTGCATGACTTAATTTCGGCAAAGCTTTAGCTGTCGGACAGATGGCCTCACATTTGACTCTAGAATACTTTGGTACACAGAGGAGTTCATGGTCGACTCAATGACTGCAAGGTGCCCAGGTCCTATGGCTGCAAAACAGCGACATATTTGGCAAAAAAACACAGCATATCAGCACAAACATCTCCACTTTGGTCTCGTCTGTCCAAAGGACATTGTTACAGAAGTCTTGTGGTTTGTTCAGATGCAACTTTGCAAACCTAAGCCATGCTGCCATTTTCTTTTTAGAGTGAAGAGGCTTTCCCCTGGCAACCCTTACATACAAACCATTCTTGTTCGGTCTTTTTCGTATTGTACTGTCATGAACTTTAACATTTAACATGCTGAGACCTGTGGAGTCTGAGGATGTAACTCTTGGTATTTTGCAATTTTTCTGAGCATTGCATGGTCTGACTTTGGGGTGAATTTGCTGGGAAAATTGGCAACTGTCTTAAATGACTTCCACTTGTAAATAATCTTTCTCACTATAGAATAAGAGACATTAACACACACCTGAATGCTCCAGACCAGCATACTGTAATGATCTTTGTGAATCGGTATGTGAAGGTAAGCATCCTTTAAATCCACTGTGGTCATGTACTGACCCTTTTGGATCATGGGTAGGATTGTCCGAATAGTTTCCATTTTGAACGATGGAACTCTTAGGAATTTGTTTAGGATCTTTAAATCCAAGATTGGTCTGAAGGTTCCCTCTTTCTTGGGAACCACAAACAGATTTGAGTAAAACCCCTGTCCGTGTTCCGACCGCGGAACCGGATGGATCACTCCCATTAGAAAAAGATCTTGTACACAGCGTAGAAACGCCTCTTTCTTTATTTGGTTTGTTGACAACCTTGACAGATGAAATCTCCCTTTTGGGGGAGAGGATTTGAAGTCCAGAAGATATCCCTGAGATATGATCTCTAACGCCCAGGGATCCTGGACATCTCTTGCCCAAGCCTGGGCGAAGAGAGAAAGTCTGCCCCCCACTAGATCCGTTCCCGGATCGGGGGCCCTCACTTCATGCTGTCTTAGGGGCAGCAGCAGGTTTTCTGGCCTGCTTGCCCTTGTTCCAGGACTGGTTGGGTCTCCAGCCTTGTCTGTAGCGAGCAGCAGCTCCTTCCTGTTTTGGTGCAGAGGAAGTTGATGCTGCTCCTGCCTTGAAATTACGAAAGGAACGAAAATTAGACTGTCTAGCCTTAGGTTTGGCTCTGTCTTGAGGTAGAGCATGGCCCTTACCTCCAGTAATGTCAGCGATAATTTCTTTCAAACCGGGCCCGAATAAGGTCTGCCCTTTGAAAGGTATGTTAAGTAATTTAGATTTAGAAGTAACGTCAGCTGACCAGGATTTTAGCCACAGTGCTCTGCGTGCCTGAATGGCGAATCCGGAATTTTTAGCCGTAAGTTTAGTTAAATGTACTACGGCATCTGAAACAAATGAATTAGCTAGCTTAAGAGTTTTAAGCTTGTTTGAAATCTCATCTATAGACATTGAGTCAAGAGTCTCTTCCAGAGACTCGGACCAAAAAGCGGCCGCGGCCGTGACAGACGCAATACATGCAAGGGGTTGCAATATAAAACCTTGTTGCACAAACATTTTCTTAAGGTAACCCTCTAATTTTTTATCCATTGGATCTGAAAAGGCACAGCTATCCTCCACTGGGATAGTGGTACGCTTAGCCAGAGTAGAAACCGCTCCCTCCACCTTAGAGACCGTCTGCCATAAGTCCCATGTGGTGGCGTCTATTGGGAACATTTTTCTAAATACAGGAGGGGGGGAAAAGGGTACACCGGGCATATCCCACTCCTTAGTTATTATCTCTGTAAGCCTCTTAGGTATAGGAAATACGTCAGTACTCGCCGGTACCGCATAGTATCTATCCAGCCTACATAATTTCTCTGGGATTGCAACGGTGTTACAATCATTCAGAGCCGCTAATACCTCCCCTAGCAGTACACGGAGGTTTTCCAGCTTAAACTTAAAGTTAGAAATGTCTGAATCCACTCTATTGGGATCAGAACCGTCACCTGCAGATTGAAGCTCTCCGTCCTCATGTTCTGCATACTGTGACGCAGTATCTGACATGGCCCTAATATTATCAGCGCACTCTGTTCTCATCCCAGAGTGATCACGCTTACCTCTAAGTTCTGGTAATTTAGACAAAACTTCAGTCATAACATTAGCCATGTCCTGTAATGTGATTTGTAATGGCCGCCCTGAAGTACTCGGCGTTACAATATCACGCACCACCCGAGCGGGAGATGCAGGTACTGACACGTGAGGCAAGTTAGTCGGCATAACTTTCCCCTCGTTGTTTGGTGAATGATGTTCAATTTGTACAGATTGACTTTTATTTAAAGTAGCATCAATGCAATTAGTACATACATTTCTATTGGGCTCCACTTTGGCTTTAGCACATATAGCACAGAGATATTCCTCTGAGTCAGACATGTTTAACACACTAGCAATAAACTAGCAGACTTGGAAATTCTTTTCAACTCAATTTACAAGTAATATGAAAAAACGTACTGTGCCTTTAAGAAACACAGAAAAAGTTATGACAGTTGAATAATAATGAACCGGAGAAATTATAAATTCAAATTCTTTCCGGTAAAAACACAATTTAGCAAAGGATTGCTCCCATAGTAATGAATAACAAACCCTTACATAGCAGAAAAAAAAGTACATAATAAATACGTTTTTTATCACAGTCAAAGCACAATCTCACAGGTCTGCTGTGAGTGATTACCTCCCTCAAAATAACTTTTGAAGACCCTTGAGCTCTGTAGAGACGAACCGGATCATGCAGGGAAGAAAACAGACTTGTGACTGAATTTCTGATGCGTAGCAAAAGCGCCAAAATAGGCCCCTCCCCCTCACACACATCAGTGAGGGAGATCAGTAAACTGTCTTAAATTAAATAAAACTACCGCCAAGTGGAAAAAACAGTGCCCAAAACAATTTTTCACCCAGTACCTCAGATAATTAAACGATTTAACATGCCAGCAAAACGTTTAACATCAATAAATGAAGTGTCATTAGAAAGCCTGTTGCTAGTCGTTCCCACTGCAAGTTAGGCTAAAAAATTTTATGCATACAGTATTATCCCAGTGAAGTACCATTCCCCAGAATACTGAAATGTAAATATACATACATGACAGCCTGATACCAGTTGCTACTACTGCATTTAAGGCTGAACTTACATTATATCGGTATTGGCAGTATTTTCTCAGTCAATTCCATTCCTCAGAAAATAATATGCTGCTACATACCTCATTGCAGGTGAACCTGCCTGCTGTCCCCTGATCTGAAGTTTACCTCACTCCTCAGATGGCCGAGAACAGCAAAATGATCTTAACTACGCCGGCTAAAATCATACAAAAACTCAGGTAGATTCTTCTTCAAATTCTACCTGAGAAGGAACAACACACTCCGGTGCTGTTTTAAAATAACAAACTTTTGATTGAAGATATAAAAACTAAGTATAATCACCACAGTCCTCTCACACATCCTATCTATTAGTTGGGTGCAAGAGAATGACTGGGTGTGACGTAGAGGGGAGGAGCTATATAGCAGCTCTGCTGGGTGATCCTCTTGCACTTCCTGTTGGGGAGGAGTTAATATCCCAGAAGTAATGATGACCCGTGGACTGACCACACTTAACAGGAGAAATGTTGGCTTTTATAGAGGTGGTCACACTTGCTGATGATCAATTAATCAAGGGCATTTGATTAGCAGCACCTGTCCTCTACATTGCCTCTTAATTCCTATGGAAGCAGTAAGGGTGTACTTAGTTTTTCACACGTGGCTTCTACATTTTGGCTTTATTTTTGTTAAATAAATCATGACCCTGTATAATACGTCATATGCTGTTTATCTCAGGTTGTATTTACCTAATTTTAAAACCTGCTAATGACCATACGATTTTTATGATGTCCTGATATGTAAAACAATAGAATTCAAAGATGGTGTACTTTCTTTTTCACATGCCTGCACATAAGCTCTCTGTCATACACAGACACACGCACACACATAAGCTCTCTGTTATACAGACACACACACACACACACACACACAAGCTCTTTGTTATACAGACACGCGCACACATAAGCTCTGTTATACAGACACACACACACATAAGCTCTCTGTCATACACAGACACACGCACAAGTTCTCTGTTATACAGACACACACACATACGCTCTCCGTTATACAGACACACACATAAGCTCTCTGTTATACAGACACACACACAAGCTCAGTTATTCAGACACACACACCAGCTCTCTGTTATACACACACAAGCTCAGTTATTCAGACACACACACAAGATCTGTTATACAGACACACACACCAGCTCTCTGTTAATACACACACACATAAGCTCTGTTATACAGACACACAATCTCTCTGTTATACAGACACACACAAGCTCAGTTATTCAAACACACACACAAGCTCAGTTATTCAGACACACACACAAGCTCAGTTATTCAGACACACACACAAGCTCAGTTATTCAGACACACACACAAGCTCAGTTATTCAGACACACACACAAGCTCAGTTATTCAGACACACACACAAGCTCTCTGTTATTCAGACACACACACAAGCTCTCTGTTATTCAGACACACACACAAGCTCTCTGTTATTCAGACACACACACAAGCTCTCTGTTATTCAGACACACACACAAGCTCTCTGTTATACAGACACACACAAGCTCAGTTATTCAGACACACACACAAGCTCAGTTATTCAGACACACACACAAGCTCAGTTATTCAGACACACACACAAGCTCAGTTATTCAGACACACACACACAAGCTCTCTGTTATTCACACACACACACAAGCTCTCTGTTATACAGACACACACACAAGCTCTGTTATACAGACACACACACAAGCTCTCTGTTATACACACACACACACACACATAAGCTCTGTTATACAGACACACAAGCTCTCTGTTATACAGACACACACACAAGCTCTGTTATACACACACACACGCACACACACACACACAAGCTCTCTGTTATACAGACACACACAAGCTCTCTGTTATACAGACACACGCACAAGCTCAGTTATTCCGACACACGCACAAGCTCAGTTATTCCGACACACACACAAGCTCTCTGTTATACAGACACACACACAAGCTCTGTTATACAGACACACAATCTCTCTGTTATACAGACACACACACATAAGCTATCTGTTATACAGACACACACACAAGCTCTCTGTTATACAGACACACACACAAGCTCTCTGTTATACAGGCACACACACAAGCTCTCTGTTATACAGGCACACACACAAGCTCTCTGTTATACAGGCACACACACAAGCTCTCTGTTATACAGGCACACACACAAGCTCTCTGTTATACAGGCACACACACAAGCTCTCTGTTATACAGGCACACACACAAGCTCTCTGTTATACAGGCACACACACAAGCTCTCTGTTATACAGGCACACACACAAGCTCTCTGTTATACAGGCACACACACAAGCTCACTGTTATACAGACACACACACAAGCTCACTGTTATACAGACACACACACAAGCTCACTGTTATACAGACACACACACAAGCTCACTGTTATACAGACACACACACAAGCTCACTGTTATACAGACACACACACAAGCTCACTGTTATACAGACACACACACAAGCTCACTGTTATACAGACACACACACAAGCTCACTGTTATACAGACACACACAAGCTCAGTTATACAGACACACACACAAGCTCTGTTATGCACACACACACACAAGCTCTGTTATGCAGACACACACACAAGCTCTGTTATGCAGACACACACACAAGCTCTGTTATACAGACACACACACAAGCTCTGTTATACAGACACACACACAAGCTCTGTTATACAGACACACACAAGCTCTGTTATACAGACACACACACAAGCTCTCTGTTATACAGACACACACACACACACACACACAAGCTCTCCGTTATACAGACACACACACAAGCTCTGTTATACAGACACACACACAAGCTCTGTTATACACACACACACGCACACACACACACACAAGCTCTCTGTTATACAGACACACACAAGCTCTCTGTTATACAGACACACGCACAAGCTCAGTTATTCCGACACACACACAAGCTCTCTGTTATACAGACACACACACAAGCTCTGTTATACAGACACACAATCTCTCTGTTATACAGACACACACACATAAGCTATCTGTTATACAGACACACACACAAGCTCTCTGTTATACAGACACACACACAAGCTCTCTGTTATACAGGCACACACACAAGCTCTCTGTTATACAGGCACACACACAAGCTCTCTGTTATACAGGCACACACACAAGCTCTCTGTTATACAGGCACACACACAAGCTCTCTGTTATACAGGCACACACACAAGCTCTCTGTTATACAGGCACACACACAAGCTCTCTGTTATACAGGCACACACACAAGCTCTCTGTTATACAGGCACACACACAAGCTCTCTGTTATACAGGCACACACACAAGCTCTCTGTTATACAGGCACACACACAAGCTCACTGTTATACAGACACACACACAAGCTCACTGTTATACAGACACACACACAAGCTCACTGTTATACAGACACACACACAAGCTCACTGTTATACAGACACACACACAAGCTCACTGTTATACAGACACACACACAAGCTCACTGTTATACAGACACACACACAAGCTCACTGTTATACAGACACACACACAAGCTCACTGTTATACAGACACACACAAGCTCAGTTATACAGACACACACACAAGCTCTGTTATGCACACACACACACAAGCTCTGTTATGCAGACACACACACAAGCTCTGTTATGCAGACACACACACAAGCTCTGTTATACAGACACACACACAAGCTCTGTTATACAGACACACACACAAGCTCTGTTATACAGACACACACAAGCTCTGTTATACAGACACACACACAAGCTCTCTGTTATACAGACACACACACACACACACACACAAGCTCTCCGTTATACAGACACACACACAAGCTCTGTTATACAGACACACACACAAGCTCTGTTATACAGACACACACACAAGCTCTGTTATACAGACACACACAAGCTCTGTTATAAAGACACACACATAAGCTCTCTGTTATACAGACACACACAAGCTCTCTGTCATACAGACACACACAAGCTCTCTGTTATACAGACACACACAAGCTCTCTGTTATACAGACACACACAAGCTCTCTGTTATTCAGACACACACACAAGCTCTCTGTTATTCAGACACACACACAAGCTCTCTGTTATTCAGACACACACACAAGCTCTCTGTTATTCAGACACACACACAATCTCTCTGTTATACAGACACACACACAATCTCTCTGTTATTCAGACACACACACAAGCTCTCTGTTATACAGACACACACACAATCTCTCTGTTATACAGACACACACACAATCTCTCTGTTATACAGACACACACAAGCTCAGTTATTCAGACACACACACAAGCTCAGTTATTCAGACACACACACAAGCTCAGTTATTCAGACACACACACAAGCTCAGTTATTCAGACACACACACAACTCAGTTATTCAGACACACACACAAGCTCTCTGTTATACAGACACACATAAGCTCTCTGTTATACAGACACACATAAGCTCTCTGTTATACAGACACACATAAGCTCTCTGTTATAAAGACACACACACACATAAGCTCTCTGTTATAAAGACACACACACACATAAGCTCTCTGTTATACAGACACACACACATAAGCTCTCAGTTATACACACACACACACATAAGCTCTCTGTTATACAGACACACACACATAAGCTCTCTGTTATACAGACACACACACATAAGCTCTGTTATTCAGACACACACACAAGCTCTGTTATACAGACACACATAAGCTCTGTTATACAGACACACACAAGCTCTCTGTTATACAGACACACCCACACACACAAGCTCTCTGTTATACAGACACACGCACACACATAAGCTCTCTGTATAACAGAGAGCTTATGTGTGTGCGTGTGTCTGTATAACAGAGAGCTTGTGTGTGTGTCTGTATAACAGAGAGCTTGTGTGTGTGTGTGTGTTTGTATAACAGAGCTTATGTGTGTGTGTGTGTGTGTGTTTGTATAACAGAGCTTATGTGTGTGTGTGTGTGTGTTTCTGTATAACAGAGCTTATGTGTGTCTGTATAACAGAGAGCTTGTGTCTGTGTCTGTATAACAGAGAGCTTATGTGTGTGTGTCTGTATAACAGAGAGCTTATGTGTGTGTGTCTGTATAACAGAGAGCTTATGTGTGTCTGTATGACAGAGATCTTGTGTGTGTCTGTATGACAGATAGCTTGTGTGTCTGTATAACAGAGAGTGTATGTGTGTGTCTGTGTGTGTGTCTGTATAACAGAGAGCGTGTGTGTGTGTGTCTGTATAATAGAGAGCTTATGTTTGTGTCTGTATAACAGAGAGCTTATGTGTGTGTGTGTGTGTGTGTGTGTCTGTATAACAGAGAGCTTATGTGTGTGTGTGTATAACAGACACACACACACATAAGCTCTCTGTTATACAGACACAAACATAAGCTCTCTGTTATACAGACACACACACGCTCTCTGTTATACAGACACACACACGCTCTCTGTTATACAGACACACACACAAGCTCTGTTATACAGACACACAATCTCTCTGTTATACAGACACACACACACAAGCTCTCTGTTATACAGGCACACACACAAGCTCTCTGTTATACAGGCACACACACAAGCTCTCTGTTATACAGGCACACACACAAGCTCTCTGTTATACAGGCACACACACAAGCTCTCTGTTATACAGACACACACACAAGCTCTCTGTTATACAGACACACACACACACAAGCTCAGTTATTCAGACACACACACAAGCTCAGTTATTCAGACACACACACAAGCTCTCTGTTATACAGACACACACACAAGCTCTCTGTTATACAGACACACACACAAGCTCACTGTTATTCAGACACACACACAAGCTCTCTGTTATACAGACACACACACAAGCTCTCTGTTATACAGACACACACACAAGCTCACTGTTATACAGACACACACACAAGCTCACTGTTATACAGACACACACACAAGCTCTCTGTTATACAGACACACACACACAAGCTCTCTGTTATACAGACACACACACAAGCTCTCTGTTATACAGACACACTCACACAAGCTCTGTTATACAGACACACACACACAAGCTCTGTTATACAGACACACACACACAAGCTCTGTTATACAGACACACACACAAGCTCTCTGTTATACACACACACACACATAAGCTCGGTTATACAGACACACACGTTCTCTGTTATACAGACACACACGTTCTCTGTTATACAGACACACACACACACATAAGCTCTCTGTTATACAGACACACACACATAAGCTCTGTTATACAGACACACACACAAGCTCTGTTATACAGACACACACACAAGCTCTCTGTTATACAGACACACACACAAGCTCTCTGTTATACAGACACACACACAAGCTCTCTGTTATACAGACACACACACACAAGCTCTCTGTTATACAGACACACACACAAGCTCTCTGTTATACAGACACACACACACAAGCTCTGTTATACAGACACACACACAAGCTCTGTTATACAGACACACACACACAAGCTCTGTTATACAGACACACACACACAAGCTCTGTTATACAGACACACACACACAAGCTCTGTTATACAGACACACACACAAGCTCTCTGTTATACACACACACACACATAAGCTCGGTTATACAGACACACACGTTCTCTGTTATACAGACACACACACACACACATAAGCTCTCTGTTATACAGACACACACACATAAGCTCTGTTATACAGACACACACACACAAGCTCTGTTATACAGACACACACACAAGCTCTGTTATACAGACACACACACAAGCTCTCTGTTATACAGACACACACACAAGCTCTCTGTTATACAGACACACACACACACACACACACAAGCTCTCTGTTATACAGACACACACACACACGCTCTCTGTTATACAGACACACACACACACACATAAGCTCTCTGTTATACAGACACACACACAAGCTCTGTTATAAAGACACACACACAAGCTCTCTGTTATACAGACACACACAAGATCTGTTATACAGACACACACACAAGCTCTCTGTTATACAGACACACACACACACATAAGCTCTCTGTTATACAGACACACACAAGCTCTCTGTGATACAGACACACACAAGCTCTCTGTGATACAGACACACACAAGCTCTCTGTGATACAGACACACACAAGCTCTCTGTGATACAGACACACACAAGTTCTCTGTGTTACAGACACACACAAGCTCTCTGTGATACAGACACACACAAGCTCTCTGTTATACAGACACACACAAGCTCTCTGTTATACAGACACACACAAGCTCTCTGTTATACAGACACACGCACATAAGCTCTCGGTTATACACACACACACACACACATAAGCTCTCTGTTATACACACACACACACACATAAGCTCTCTGTTATACAGACACACACACATAAGCTCTCTGTTATACAGACACACACACATAAGCTCTCTGTTATACAGACACACACACATAAGCTCTCTGTTATACAGACACACACACATAAGCTCTCTGTTATACAGACACACACACATAAGCTCTCTGTTATACAGACACACACACATAAGCTCTCTGTTATACAGACACACACACACTCTCTGTTATACAGACACACACAGACACTCTGTTATACAGACACACACACAGATAAGCTCTCTGTTATACAGGCACACACACATAAGCTCTCTGTTATACAGACACACACACATAAGCTCTCTGTTATACAGACACACACACACACACACACACACACATAAGCTCTCTGTATAACAGAGAGCTTATGTGTGTGCGTGTGTCTGTATAACAGAGAGCTTGTGTGTGTGTGTGTCTGTATAACAGAGAGCTTATGTGTGTGTGTCTATATAACAGAGAGCTTATGTGTGTGTGTCTGTATAACAGAGAGCTTATGTGTGTGTGTCTGTATAACAGAGAGCTTATGTGTGTGTGTCTGTATAACAGAGAGCTTATGTGTGTCTGTATGACAGAGAGCTTATGTGTGTCTGTATGACAGAGAGCTTGTGTGTGTCTGTATGACAGAGAGCTTGTGTGTGTCTGTATGACAGAGAGCTTGTGTGTGTCTGTATGACAGAGAGCTTGTGTGTGTCTGTATAACAGAGAGCTTAACTGTGTGTGTGTCTGTATAACAGAGAGTGTATGTGTGTGTCTGTATAACAGAGAGTGTGTGTGTGTGTGTGTGTCTGTATAATAGAGAGCTTATGTTTGTGTCTGTATAACAGAGAGCTTATGTGTGTGTGTCTGTATAACAGAGAGCTTATGTGTGTGTGTGTGTATAACAGACACACACACACACAAGCTCTCTGTTATACAGACACAAACATAAGCTCTCTGTTATACAGACACACACGCTCTCTGTTATACAGACACACACACACTCTCTGTTATACAGACACACACACACAGATAAGCTCTCTGTTATACAGACACACACAAGCTCTCTGTCATACAGACACACACAAGCTCTCTGTCATACAGACACACACAAGCTCTCTGTCATACAGACACACACAAGCTCTCTGTCATAAAGACACACACAAGCTCTCTGTCATACAGACACACATAAGCTCTCTATTATACAGACACACACACATAAGCTCTATGTTATACAGACACACAAGCTCTGTTATACAGACACGCACACATAAGCTCTCTGTTATACAGACACACACATATGCTCTCTCACAGGCACACATATTTATGTGACAGTTTTGTAAAAAGACCCTGCCCTTCTGATGCTAATGTTGACAGAGCAGAGCAATTAAAAATTAATAACAAAACTGCAAAACATAGAAACATAGAATTTGACGGTAGATAAGAACCAAAAAGGCCCATCAAGTCTACCTATATTACATGTTACTTTTTCCTTAGGATAGCCTTATGCATGTCCCAGGCATTTTTAAATTCCTTTACCGTCTTTGTGTTTACCGCCTCAAATGGAAGTTTATTCCATGAATCCACCACCCTTTCTGTAAAAAAAATGCTTCCTCAAATTTCTCCTGAATCTACTACCCTCTAACTTTAGATTGTGACCCCTTGTTTTGGCATTTATTTTTTTTATGAAAAATGCTTTCAGTTTCTATTTTATTAAGTCCCCTCATATATTTGAAGGTTTCTATCATGTCACCTCTTTCCCTTCTATCCTCTAAACTATACATATTTAGATCATAGAGTCTTTCTTTGTACGCTTTATATTTTAGACCATGTATCATTTTAGTAGCCCTCCTTTGGACAGCTTCTAGTTTATTTATATCTTTCTGAAGATATGGTCTCCAGAACTGTACACAGTATTCCATATTTGGTCTAACTAATGATCTGTAAAGTGGCATAAGAACCTTGCTATTTCTGCTACTAAAACCTCTTCCAATGCAACCAAGCATTTGACTGGCCTTGCTGGCTGCACTGCGGCATTGTGTACCAAATTTTAAATCATCTGAAATAATAATTCCCAAGTCTCTTTCTTCTTTAATTACAGTCAGTAATGTACCATTGAGACTACAATCGGCCTTTGGGTTTTTGGATCCTATATGCATAATTTTGCTCTTGGTAATATTACATTTCAGATCCCATTTATTAGACCAGTCCTCTAGTTTATTAATATCACAGTTCAATTGATCAACTCCTCCTGGAACATCTACCCTGTTACAAATTTTTATATCATCAGCAAACAAGCAAAGCTTTCCCTTAAGCCCACTTCCAATATCACTTGTAAACATGTTAAACAAAACAGGCCCAAGAACTGACCCTTGGGGAACACCACTAGTAACTGATGCCTCATTTGAATGTACTCCATTAATTGAAACTCTCTGTCGTCTATCTTTAAGCCAGCATTCTACCCACTTAACAATCTTAGCATCTATTCCAAGGCAATACATTTTGTGAATAAGTGTGTGGTGCTGGCCCCTATGGCAAAGAATATTAGATTGATATTCCTATATTAAACACAATATCCTTGCAACATAATATATTCTCTGCCTGTTAACCCCTACTGCTTACAACAAGCATGTTGCATATATAAACCCTCTGACAACATAGCATACTAGAAACAATGTCTGCTGTCCAATGTAATAGTACCCAGTTTTGCAATCCCATTCCCACGTACCTTTAGAAGTTGAACATAGTTTGCAGCTATTTCAGCACAGGAGGAGGTGGGAGGGAGAGTGTTAAGCTTAGCTTGCAGCCACTGAGGAGGCTGGGCTTGTGTCTATGCTTTTTTCTCGCTGCCTGCTTGTTCTGCTGTAAGAGACATGGCTTGGGAAGGAACAGATGATAGAGCTCAGCTGATGCATGGAGGCACTGTCAGGAAAACACAGGGAAGAAGAATTTGGAGCCAGATTCTGTTTTATCCTAAGTATAATAAAACAATATAATGACACCAGGACAGGTCCTTCAAACCTCATGTATTCCAACTGTGCTACCATGCTTTAGGAGCTCAGCAATACTTCCTGCACATTGTTTCTACAGCAAGAGCATGCAGGCAGAAAACCGAGGAGGTATAGTGCATGACAATTAAGAAGATTCTTGTCTTCTTAATGAGAACATTGCAAGAGGGCGTTGCACAAACATAAACAAATTGCATACTGAGGGTTAGAATATTTGGTTCCATAGGAGGAAGCTGGAGGGCGGGGAAGTTATACTAATATCTTAAGGACAGGGAAAAAATATATATAAAAAGGGATTGTTTTCTTTTCCAATTTTCCTTCATGGGGTCCCCCAACATCAGCAAGGCCTTATACCAGGACAGCCTCTGCTAGAAATATAGAGCTATAGCTTGGAAAACTATTGTATAGCTCAAAAATGATCTTCCACCAAGTTACCAAGTAAAAAATGCAAAAGAAAGTAGAAGTAACTAATTTGTTTATTACAGCGGATTTAGTTTCCGGTCTATTTAGGGTGCCATTGGCACAACTTTTATATGTACACAACTATTATATTTTTGTACAGTGCATTACATTTATTAATTAGTAACAAAATGCTGTGTACCTCAGATATATGTAAAGCCAGTTTGAGACCAGATCTTCTTGCTTCACTGAGAGGTTCCAAGAAGTCCTTTCCATGTCCTACCTTGAAAGACAGAAGTTATTATATTAATAATACATAACTTCTCTCTTCATTCCAAAAAGATATGCAATATAATGCTCAAAAACCAGAGAAGATGGCGTTGTCATGAATGGTTAAGATCATAATAAGCAAACAATGTATTTAAAGGGCCATAATACCCAAATGTTGAAACACTTGAAAGTGATGCAGCATAGCTGTAAAAAGCTGACTAGAAAATATCACATGAACATATCTATGTAAAAAAGAAAGATATTTTACCTCAAAAGTTCCTCAGTAGCCAAATCCCATTGTAAAGGACTTCTAAGCAGCAAATCAGTATGTCTGTCCCGGGACAGCTAAGGGGTTGAGCCTCGTGCACTCTTGTGTTATTTCTCTATTCAGTTTAAGGAAGTTTACTATGAAATCTCATGAGAGTTAAGTAAAATCTCATGAGATCACAGTAAAAGAGTTCATGACCTCAGCACTGCTGATGGGCTGCTGTTCATTTCTTCATTATTTATTTTTTTTAACTGCAGCTGGGCTGCAGCTGAGTATAACTTTTTACACAGAACTTACTCTGCTGAGCTGAGGAGATTGTGAGGTAAAATATCTTCCTTTTTTACATAGAGATGATCAGGTGATATTTTCCTGTCAGCTTTTTACAGTTATACTGCATTAGTTTCAAGTGATTTAGCATATGAGTATTATGTCCCTTTAACTGGAGGTATAAAAATCTGTTATGTTTATGTACAGTACCAAAAGGTGCCCAAAAACAAAATTTAAGTAAGAACTTAAAGGGACACTGAACCCAAATTTTTTCTTTCGTGATTCAGATAGAGCATGACATTTTGAGCAACTTTCTAGTTTACTCCTATTATCAAATTTTATTAATTCTCTTGGTATCTTTATTTGAAATGCAAGAATGTAAGTTTAGATGCCGGCCCATTTTTGGTGAATTACTTGGGTTGTTCTTGCTGATTGGTGGATAAATTGATCCACCAATAAAAAAGTGCTATCCAGAGTCCTGAACCAAAAAAAGCTTAGACGCCTTCTTTTTTAAATAAAGATAGCAAGAGAACGAAGAAAAATTGATAATAGGAGTAAATTAGAAGGTTGCTTAAAAATTGCATGCTCTATCTGAATCACAAAAGAAAAAAAATTTGGTTCAGTGTCCCTTTAACTGATAAATTAATTTATTTAATGGTGGCTAGAGTCCACAAGCTGTTACGTATGGGATATACATTCCTACCAGGAGGCGGCAAAGTTTCCCAAACCTCAAAAGCCTATAAATACCCCGTCTACCTCACACATACCTCAGTTTAGCATATAGCCAAGTGGTGAGGTGTTAAGGAGCAAAAAGCAGGGAAAAAACATAATTTATGCTTACCTGATAAATTTATTTCTCTTGTAGTGTATTCAGTCCACGGGTCATCCATTACTTATGGGATATATTCCCTTCCCAACAGGAAGTTGCAAGAGGATCATCCAAGCAGAGCTGCTATATAGCTCCTCCCCTCACATGTCATATCCAGTCATTCGACCGAAACAAGACAAGAAAGGAGAAACTATAGGGTGCAGTGGTGACTGGAGTTTTAATTAAAATTTAGATCTGCCTCAAAAAGACAGGGCGGGCCGTGGACTGAATACACTACAAGAGAAATAAATTTATCAGGTAAGCATAAATTATGTTTTCTCTTGTTAAGTGTATTCAGTCCATGGGTCATCCATTACTTATGGGATACCAATACCAAAGCTAAAGTACACGGATGATGGGAGGGACCAGGCAGGAACTTTAAACGGAAGGAACCACAGCCTGTAGAACCTCTCTCTCAAAAACAGCCTCCGAAGAAGCAAAAGTGTCAAATTTGTAAAATTTTGAAAAGGTATGAAGTGAAGACCAAGTCGCAGCCTTGCAAATCTGTTCAACAGAGGCCTCATTCTTAAAGGCCCAGGTGGAAGCCACAGCTCTAGTGGAATGAGCTGTAATTCTTTCAGGGGGCTGCTGTCCAGCAGTCTCATAGGCTAAACGTATTATGCTACGAAGCCAAAAGGAGAGAGGTAGCCGAAGCTTTTTGACCTCTCCTCTGCCCAGAGTAAACGACAAACAGGGAAGAAGTTTGACGAAAATCTTTAGTTGCTTGTAAATAAAACTTCAGGGCACGGACTACGTCCAGATTATGCAAAAGTCTTTCCTTCTTTGAAGAAGGGTTAGGCCATAATGATGGAACAACAATCTCTTGATTGATGTTCCTGTTAGAAACTACCTTAGGTAAGAACCCAGGTTTAGTACGCAGAACTACCTTGTCTGAATGGAAAATCAGATAAGGAGAATCACAATGTAAGGCAGATAACTCAGAGACTCTTCGAGCCGAGGAAATAGCCATCAAAAACAGAACTTTCCAAGATAACAGCTTAATATCAATGGAATGAAGGGGTTCAAACGGAACACCTTGAAGAACTTTAAGAACTAAGTTTAAGCTCCACGGCGGAGCAACAGTCTTAAACACAGGCTTAATCCTAGCCAAAGCCTGACAAAAAGCCTGAACGTCTGGAACCTCTGCCAGACGTTTGTGTAAAAGAATAGACAGAGCAGAAATCTGTCCCTTTAACGAACTAGCAGATAAGCCCTTTTCTAAACCCTCTTGTAGAAAAGACAATATCCTAGGAATCCTAACCTTACTCCATGAGTAACTCTTGGATTCACATCAATACAAGTATTTACGCCATATCTTATGGTAAAATTTTTTGGTAACAGGTTTCCGAGCCTGTATTAAGGTATCAATAACCGACTCCGAGAAGCCACGCTTTGATAGAATCAAGCGTTCAATCTCCATGCAGTCATTCTCAGAGATATTAGATTTGGATGGTTGAAAGGACCCTGAATTAGAAGGTCCTGCCTCAGAGGCAGAGACCATGGTGGACAGGACGACATGTCCACTAGATCTGCATACCAGGTCCTGCGTGGCCACGCAGGCGCTATCAGAATCACCGATACTCTCTCCTGTTTGAGCTTGGCAATCAATCGAGGAAGCAGCGGAAATGGTGGAAAAACATAAGCCATGTTGAAAACCCAAGGGGCTGCTAGAGCATCTATCAGCGCCGATCCTGGGTCCCTGGACCTGGATCCGTAACAAGGAAGTTTGGCGTTCTGGCGAGACGCCATGAGATCCAGTTCCGGTTTGCCCCAACGACGAATCAGTTGGGCAAAGACCTCCGGATGAAGTTCCCACTCCCCCGGATGAAAAGTCTGGCGACTTAGAAAGTCCGCCTCCCAGTTCTTCACGCCTGGGATGTAGATCGCTGACAGGTGGCAAGAGTGAGACTCTGCCCAGCGAATTATCTTTGAGACTTCTAACATCGCTAGGGAACTCCTGGTTCCCCCTTGATGGTTGATGTAAGCCACAGTCGTGATGTTGTCCGACTGAAATCTGATGAACCTCAGTGTTGCTAACTGAGGCCAAGCTAGAAGAGCATTGAATATTGCTCTTAATTCCAGAATATTTATTGGGAGGAGTTTTTCCTCCTGAGTCCACGATCCCTTAGCCTTCAGGGAGTTCCAGACTGCTCCCCAACCTAGCAGGCTGGCATCTGTTGTTACAATTGTCCAATCTGGCCTGCGAAAGGTCATCCCTTTGGACAGATGGACCCGAGAAAGCCACCAGAGAAGAGAATCTCTGGTCTCTTGATCCAGATTTAGTAGAGGGGACACATCTGATTAATCCCCATTCCACTGACTTAGCATGCATAATTGCAGCGGTCTGAGATGCAGGCGCGCAAATGGCACTATGTCCATTGCTGCTACCATTAAGCCGATTACTTCCATGCACTGAGCTACTGACGGGCGTGGAATGGAATGAAGGACACGGCAAGCATTTAGAAGTTTTAATAACCTGGACTCCGTCAGGTAAATTTTCATCTCTACAGAATCTATAAGAGTCCCTAGGAAGGGAACCCTTGTGAGTGGTAATAGAGAACTCTTTTCCACGTTCACCTTCCACCCATGCGACCTCAGAAATGCCAGAACTATCTCTGTATGAGACTTGGCAATTTAAAAACTTGACGCTTGTATCAGAATGTCGTCTAGGTACGGAGCCACCGCTATGCCTCGCGGTCTTAGAAACCCCCAGAAGTGAGCCCAGAACCTTTGTAAAAATTCTCGGGGCCGTAGCTAACCCAAAGGGAAGAGCTACAAACTGGTAATGCCTGTCTAGAAAGGCAAATCTTAGGTACCGATAATGATCTTTGTGAATCGGTATGTGAAGGTAGGCATCCTTTAAGTCCACTGTGGTCATATACTGACCCTCTTGGATCATGGGTAGGATGGTTCGAATAGTTTCCATTTTGAATGATGGAACTCTTAGGAATTTGTTTAAGATCTTTAGGTCCAAGATTGGTCTGAAGGTTCCCTCTTTCTTGGGAACCACAAACAGATTTGAGTAAAATCCTTGCCCTTGTTCCGTCCGCGGAACTGGATGGATCACCCCCATTACTAGGAGGTCTTGTACACAGTGTAGAAATGCCTCTTTCTTTATTTGGTTTGCTGATAACCTTGAAAGATGAAATCTCCCTTGTGGAGGAGAAGCTTTGAAGTCCAGAAGATATCCCTGAGATATGATCTCCAACGCCCAGGGATCCTGGACATCTCTTGCCCAAGCCTGGGCGAAGAGAGAAAGTAGATCCGTTTCCGGATAGGGGGCCCTCTCTTCATGCTGTCTTAGGGGCAGAAGTAGGTTTTCTGGCCTGCTTGCCCTTGTTCCAGGACTGGTTAGCTTTCCAACCCTGTCTGTAACGAGCAACAGTTCCTTCCTGTTTTGGAGTGGAGGAAGTTGATGCTGCTCCTGCCTTGAAGTTACGAAAGGCACGAAAATTAGACTGTTTGGCCTTTGATTTGGCCCTGTCCTGAGGAAGAGTATGACCCTTACCTCCAGTAATGTCAGCAATAATTTCTTTCAAGCCGTGCCCGAATAAGGTCTGCCCTTTGAAAGGAATATTAAGCAATTTAGATTTAGAAGTCACGTCAGCTGACCAGGATTTAAGCCATAGCGCTCTGTGCGCCTGGATGGCGAATCCGGAGTTCTTAGCCGTTGGTTTGGTTAAATGTACAACGGCATCAGAAACAAATGCGTTAGCTAGCTTAAGTGCTTTAAGCTTGTCCATAATCTCATCCAATGGAGCTGTGCGAATGGCCTCTTCCAGAGACTCAAACCAGAATGCCGCAGCAGCAGTGACAGGCGCAATGCATGCAAGGGGCTGTAAGATAAAACCTTGTTGAACAAACATTTTCTTAAGGTAACCTTCTAATTTTTTATCCATTGGATCCGAAAAAGCACAACTATCCTCCACCGGGATAGTGGTACGCTTAGCTGAAGTAGAAACTGCTCCCTCCATCTTAGGGACCGTCTGCCATAAGTCTCGTGTGGTGGCGTCTATTGGAAACATTTTCCTAAATATCGGAGGAGGGGAAAAGGGCACACCGGGTCTATCCCACTCCTTGTTAATAATCTCTGTAAGCCTTTTAGGTATAGGAAAAACGTCAGTACACACCGGCACCGCATAGTATCTATCCAGCCTACATAATTTCTCTGGAATTGCAACCGTGTTACAATCATTCAGAGCCGCTAATACCTCCCCTAGCAATACACTGAGGTTCTCAAGCTTAAATTTAAAATTAGAAATCTCTGAATCCGGTCTCCCTGGATCAGATCCGTCACCCACAGAATGAAGCTCTCCGTCCTCATGTTCTGCATATTGTGACGCAGTATCGGACATGGCTCTCACATCATCAGCGCGCTCTGTCCTTAACCCAGAGCTATCACGCTTGCCTCTTAATTCTGGCAATTTAGATAATACTTCTGTCATAACAGTAGCCATGTCTTGCAAAGTGATTTGTATGGGCCTCTCTGATGTACTTGGCGCCACAATATCACGCGCCTCCTGAGCGGGAGGCGAAGGTACTGACACGTGAGGAGAGTTAGTCGGCATAACTTCCCCCTCGTTGTCTGGTGATAATTTCTTTACAGATAAAGACTGACTTTTATTTAAAGTGACATCAATACATTTAGTACACATATTTCTATGGGGCTCCACATTGGCCTTCAAACATAGTGAACAAACAGATTCATCTGTGTCAGACATGTTTAAACAGACTAGCAATGAGACTAGCAAGCTTGGAAAATACTTTCAATAAATTTACAAGCAATATAAAAACGCTACTGCGCCTTTAAGAAGCACAAAAAACTGTCACAGTTGAAATAACAATTAACCAAATCAGTTATAGCAACCAAATTTTCACAGTAAATGTATTAAGTTAGCTAAGTATTGCACCCACTAGCAAATGGATGATTAACCCCTTAATACCCAAAACGGATAATCAATTTAACAATTAACGTTTTTATCACAGTCTAACACACTGTCACAGGTCTGCTGTGACTGATTACCTCCCTCAAAATGAATTTTGAAGACCCCTGAGCTCTCTAGAGACGTCCTGGATCAAGGAGGAAGAAGCAGGAAGACTGTGACTGAATTTTACTGCGCAAAAAAGCAAAAAAACATGCCAGTAAACGTTTTAAACATACATTCTAAAGGTTATGTAGTGTTATCAATAAGCCTGCTACCAGTCGCTTCCACTGCAGTTAAGGCTCATACATTACTTCAGTATTAACAGTATTTTCTTAGTCAAATTCCATTCCTTAGAAAATTACTTTACTGCACATACATTCATCAGCCTGATACCAGTCGCTACTACTGCATTTAAGGCTGTACTTACATTACATCGGTATCAGCAGTATTTTCTTAGTCAATTCCATTCCTTAGAAAAATATTTTACTGCACATACCTCGTTTGCAGGGGACCCCGCATGCTATTCCCTGTCTGAAGTTACCCCAATTCCTCAGATGTGCGAGAACAGCCAGTGGATCTTAGTTACTTCTGCTAAGATCATAGAAAACGCAGGCAGATTCTTCTTCTAAATACTGCCTGAGAGAAAAACAGCACACTCCGGTGCCATTTAAAATAACAAACTTTTGATTGAAGAAATAATTAAGTGTAAAAACTCCACACTCCTCTCACGACCTCCTACTCTGTTGAGGGTTGCAAGAGAATGACTGGATATGACATGTGAGGGGAGGAACTATATAGCAGCTCTGCTTGGGTGATCCTCTTGCAACTTCCTGTTGGGAAGGGAATATATCCCATAAGTAATGGATGACCCGTGGACTGAATACACTTAACAAGAGAAAAATGTGTTTTATAAAATTAATAACCCCCAAAAAACTGGGTGGGCCTCGTGGACTCTCGCCACCATGAAAGAAATTAATTCATCAGGTAAGTTCTTACATACATTTTGTTTTCTTTCATTAGGTGGCGAGAGTCCACGAGCTGTTACGTATGGGATATAATACCTAAGATGTGGAAGTCCAAGAGTAACAATAAAGGGAGGGATAACAATAAAAACAGCTTTTTTTACTGAGAAATTAAATACAAAAACCCATATGTCATATGAAAGGTACAATTTTTCAAATTGAGACAACTATTTGAAATACAAAAATAAAATATAAACATGAGTCATATAAATGAACTGAAGAAGCTACTCCAGTAGATATACAATAAGAACACTTAGCTTAGTTAGAAAGGTGTTTAACAGACTCAGTTTGCATGGTAACATCAGGGACTAGTTTGGGTCATTTCATCATGACAAAACAAAACAACAAATTTAAACTTGCAATAAAGTTTGTAATTTCTAACCCATTATATTTAGTAAGCTTCAGAGGCTTCGGAAAAAAAAAAAGTGCTCCCGTAATGTTTTTCAAAAGAGGACTGAGATGTCTAAGCTTAATATACATTGCTGTACAAATATGAAATCCAACAACCCTTAATAAACAGAAGCAGTTTAGCGTGATCCTTTACGAAAGCCTGGAAACGCTATTGACAGTTTTAGTAAACCTTACAGTTCTCAGATATGAGGCACACTAGAGAGCGAGATGCAGTGTAGGACGCTTACTTCAAGTCTAAAATTAGATGGTGCAAAAATGTAATAACAGGTTATTATTATTGGTTATTTGTAGAGCGCCAACAGATTCCGCAGCGCTAAACAGGTGCGCCAAAAGAGGCGCAAATTAAAAATGAATCATTCTAGTCTCTAAAAATGCAGTGCGCACTTTAAAATGTAAAAGTTAACTGATTAAAGGTACACTACATCAGTGGAGTAATCAAACAAAATTGAGACCCATCCCCCAGCAAGTGTCATTCAAATGAGACTTATAAAAATAAGGGTAAAAAAAAAAGAACCTGTCCCTGGGCTTCTATATATAAACATAGTAAAACTTTTAGAAAGTGCCCAATCCATAGTTGTGAGTGTCCATTAAAATTATATAAAAGTATACTTATCTGTAGACACCCATCCACTGATGGAAGACGGCCAGATCAATACTGAAACATATCAGCAGAGGTAATGGAATAGGAGTATAACGTCAACCTGTAAAGGGAGGCAGAAGAGGAATTCCTGCGACCAAATTTACAGAAAGCCTGTGAAACGTTTACCCGAGAGGTGAAAACATGGTGTCATAAGGCAGTACAATATACAGGACTTGTACAATTTGCATAGGAATACACATATCTTACAACAGATTAACAGTAAAATAACCACAGTTGCAACTGATCTATTAATATTAACACTTACATTCAGCCTTCCCAATTTTTTAATATTTAGTAGGAACAAAAGCTTGTAACTACCTACTTGGCCACTTATGGACCATAACACCCAGATAAATGAAACCACTATGATTTGTGGTTACAGAAAAGCCCACTTTTGAGCAATATGAAAATAGATTCATCACCATTCAGAACACATATACAACATGATATTAATTTTGAAGAGAGTTATCTAGAACTTCCTTAGTAATGCAGTAGACGTCGCACAATGATGGATATAACTAGAACACAGGGTACCTTAGGAAAACTTGTCCAGACATGTACATAGCATGTATGATGTAGGTAATATATCTAAGATCAGCAGCAATCCCAAACTCCAAATACACCTGAATGGACCGCAACTGACATCTAGAGTAGACGTCTAAAAATTCCAGTTGAGTCCAGGAAAGACAAATCTGGTAGCAGATAGTTTCCAAGTCACAGGAGGAGCAACTGTGAACAAATTAATATTAATCTTCCTAAACATCCATCAGTTGATTGGAATTTTGGAAACTTCCAGACTGACTCTCAAGACAAAATGATCTTTCACAAATTAAACGACTACTGTTGTTGGAGGCCAGAGCTGCACAGTGCAGTTCTTCAGCAATGATCATATGGATATTAATCACCTATTTTACATTTCATCAAAATTATAACTATATTATTTCCATCCTTTCATTGCAAAGTCCCAGGGAAGGCTGGCTTACAACAAAACCATGTTAGCTAAATCTTTCCCTTAGTCCACCTTATAATTTGTTCTTTGATGTGGTGGCAGTCATGGTCAAACTGGTTAATTATAACACAAAGCATAAGATGCCATTAAATAATTTCACTAATAATTGTAATTTAAAGGAAAATTGTACTATACAATTTGTTTCCCTTCAATGTTTTTCAAATTACTAGTAGATGTAACCTCCCCAACAAAACATTTGATATATCCATGAATAAAAAATGACTACAAGTACAATCCAAGTGTATTAAGAGGGACAGTAAAGTCAGAATTAAAATGTTCATGATTTTGATAGAGCATATAATTTACTTCTGTTATCTAACTTGCTTCATTCTATTGGAATGCTTTGTTGAAAAGCATACCTAGGTAGGCTCAGGAGAAGCAATGCACTACTGGGAGGTAGCTGGTGATTGGTGGATACACATACATACCTTTTTTCATTGGTTCACTGGATGTGTTCAGCCAGCTCACAGTAGTGCATTGCTGCTCCTTCAAGGAAGGATACCAAGAGAAATAAGCAAATTAGATAATAGAAATAAAATTAGAAAGTTGTTTAAAATTGTATTCTCTTTCTGAAACATAAAAGAAAGTAATTGGGTTTCATGTCTCATTTGCAGGCATATTTTCTCCCACTAGATGGCAGCAGATCACAAAGTAACAGATTCCAATTGCACCAGCTATAGCAAGACACATTTAAAGGGATACTAAACCCAATTTTTCTTTTTTTCTTTCATGATTGCATTTTGTATCCCTTTAACAAAATAAATACACAGCCCCAGGTGATATAAAACAGAGTTTAAAATGCTTTGTGGAAACAAATAAAACTTGACATACGCAGGCGCTTTTATTTTATTAAAAAAGTAATGGATTCCTGATCACAGTGCTGTATGCTCTTACAGTAACCCCACATATCCAGGTCTTCTGTATTCAGTTACCCTCCCCTCACTTATCAATCTTCCTGCTCTCACTCAACCTCTCATCTCTTAGCCTTAAATCAACTTCTAATCCAGTCACATGGTTTAAAACAATGATAAAGTTTTTGTTTACTGAATGTATTTAATGTGATTTTGTATACATGTCGTATGTTTACCAATTCTCACAAACACACAAATCAAGCCATTAATTTGACTTTATCTAAGGTATAATAAAGTATCTATTAGTATCCTCTCTCATTGGCTATTTATTATTTGCGTTTGTGCAGATCAGTAAAAACACCAATGTAAACCCTGTTACGTATACAAATGTGCACAATTAACCAATCTAAATGCAGGAATATAACAGAAAAATGTGGGTCATGTATTAAAACACAAACCATCTGTCCAACACTGCAAAGCCGTTTTTAAAAGCGCCCAGAATTAACAGAGTGGTAAGAATTTTTTTTAACAGCAAACCATTTTATATAACCCTAAAATGTGGCATTATAAATTTGCAAGACAAAAGTCAAACTGTACAGGCAAAAATGAATGTAAAACAAAAGTATCACCAAGTAAGTAACTAGAACTAAGAGGGCTTGACAAATCTTTGGAACCAGGGACCTCAGAATTTTACTTCTGGATCATAACTTTGGCCTGTTCTACATATACTTGTATACGAACAGCTTTGTGTGACTAATATTCTTGAGGGCTCTTAAAGGGACAGTCTACACCAGAATTTGTATTGTTTAAAAAGATAGATAATCCCTTTATTACCCATTCCCTAGTTTTGCACAACCAACACAGATATATAAATACACTTTTTACCTCTGTGATTACCTTGTATCTAAGCCTCTGCAAACTGCCCCCTTATTTCAGTTCTTTTGACAGACATCCATTTTAGCCAATCAGAGCTGGCTCATCTGAACTCGCGTGAGCACAGTGTTATCCATATGACACACATGAACTAACACCCTCTAGTGGTGAAAAACTGAAAAAAAGCCCTGAGAGAAGAGGTGGCCTTTAAGTGTTTAGAAATTAGCATATGAACCTCCTAGGTTTAGCTTTCAACTAAGAATACCAAGAGAACAAAGTAAAATTGGTGATAAAAGTAAATTGGAAAATTGTTTACAATTACATTCTCTATCTGTATCATGAAAGTTTATTTTGGACTAGACTGTCCCTTAACGACCAAGGATGTGCAGGGTATGTCCTCTAAAAAAAAGACAGTTAACGCCTGAGGACGTACCCTGCACGTCCTCGGTCTGGAAAGCAGCTGGAAGCGATCCTGATCGCTTCCAGCCGCTTTCCGGTTATTACAGTGATGCTTCGATATCGAGGAATCCTGCAATAACCATGCATGGCCATCCGATGCAGAGAGAGCCACTCAGAAAGTTTTTTAAAATGCTATTATCCTTCAGCAAGTAAAAAATAAAAATATAAATTCATTAAGAACAAAAGCAAACAAAAACAGTAACAATGTAAGTGTCAAAGTAGGTAGTTTAAAGCAGTTCTGTGAGTATTTTGTGAAAACGACAATATCATATCTTTCCACTGTTAAACCAGTTTCTAGTCATTCCATTTGTTCTATCGGCCTCAAAGTTTCACCTCTAACATAATGTATTTAGCCAATTAGCGCATATAGCATATCCTATATCTAATTTGCATATTTTTACCCAGATTTCTCTAGTGCATTGGTAACAGTGTATGCAGACCACTTCTGTGGGAAGGCAAGCGGGGATACTTGACTAGATGTGCTAATTGGCTATGAAATAATTTTTTGGCTCTTACTTTTATGAAATGGTGGTTTTAAATGTCATAGTTTTATTTTTCCATAAATTAAATGGATATGGCATATTGGAAAGAAGACTTAGAGAGTTAACTAAACAAGTGGTAGCTTACAGGAGCCATCTGTTGCACAAGTACCCGGTATATCTACGAAGTAGCTGACTGACCATAGTAGCATTGTATCTGAGAAAGTGACCATCTGCTGTGGTTGCAGGAGTATACTACAAACTACATATCAATGGACTGCTGAACAAGTTAGTTGTGTATTTAGCAGGGCATTAGCCATCTTAACACAATACACAGGTTTCTTCCCAAAGCCACTCAGAGAGTAGCAGTGAATCTGCTTATAAATTATTAGTGTACAGTTGCCATCTGCTACTTTATACATCACTAGTTATGTCTCATCTTGACTACTATGTATGGTTATGGAGACCACATCTCCTATAAGGATATAAATAAACTAGGAACTCCATGGTCTTTGAAAATAAGGAAAACAATTACTAGGAAAGACAAAAAGGACAGACATACAACAAAGCATTTCCTTCTTAACAGCCCCAACAGACCACAACCTCCATCCGTCAGTATTTGCTTTCTACTTTTAAGTTACATTACTCTCGTTTTCAAAGTCTAATGTGAAATGCTGAACTTTTATGTCTATAAATATGATGCATGTAATACAATTTAAGCTACAGTAGCCAAAATGTTATACTGAATATTATCGGTGAAATGTTTGCAATAGACAACACTAAACATTTACAAAACTGTAGATTAAGAAACCTTGTGTAGCTTCTAGGGAAGCAATTGCTACTAAGTGTACAGCTTTGGGGCACAATATTTATACATGCGTTGACATATTATCTACAAGGGCATGTTTATGGATGTATAAGTATGACTGGTGGATAGTTGGTTAGTGGGAAAATTGCTCTACCTCAAAATTTGCCAGGGCCTCACAGTTTCTAGATAAGCTCCTGCAAGAATATCTCAAGGTTTTTCAGTCCTAAACTATTTCACTAATCTATGTTCCACAACATATGGTAAATCACTGATAAGGAATGTTTGTCATGAAGTACTGCAATGACCCAAAGTAACCAGACTGGGGACCTTTTAAAGGAAAATACTGAAAACAGAAAGTAAAAACAACAAATTGAAAAACAAAATGTTAGAACACTTTAAAAAACATATATTCAACTGTTCTATTACCAAAAATTATTTTTTGTGCAAGCCCATTTCCAAAAAAATGAATTCACGCAAATTAAATTATGTTACACCAAACATTTATGGCAGTATTCATTATTAATTTACAAAAACAAAATATGTATTCTTACCTGATAAATTATTTTCTTTCTTGGAAGTGATAGTCCACGAAATCCTTATTCTTATATATGGGAATACATCACCAGGCCACCAGAAGCAGGCAAAGGCACCCCAACCAGAGCATTTAACTATCCCTCGTACTTCCCATACCCTCCCAGTAGTTCAAGGCTAAGGATAGGAAAAAGTAAAAGATAAAAAGGGGGTAAAGAGGTGCCAATAAAACTGCTGCCAACAAGACAAATGCAGGGCAGGTTCATGGACTCCCCTGAGTTTTTCCTTATTCATACATTCTTGAAGAAGTTGACACTAAGCGGGTGGAATGAGTGGTAATATGACCCGGCGGCTGTTGTCCCACCTCTGTGTAAGCCATATGAATAAAACTTCTCAACCAAAAAGATAAAGAAATAGCAGTGGCCTTTTGGCCCTTGCGTTTGCCAGAGAAAAGTACAAACAGGTATGATGGGTGACAGAAATTCTTAGTAGCATAAAGGCAGAACTTTAATGATCGAACCACATCCAGGTTATGTAATAACCTCTCCTTAGAAACTGGATTTGGACAAAGGGACGGAATCACAATTTCTTAATTTATATTGGCAGTTGAGACCACCTTAGAAAGAACACCCGATTTTGTCCAAAGTATAGCCTTGTCTTGGTGAAAAAAAACAGGTAATGCGGATCACACTGAAGAGTAGACAATTAAGAAACTCTGCGTGCAGAAGAGATTGCTAACAAAAATAAAACTTTCCAAGATAGTAACTTAATATCAAAAAGTACATAGTTTTAAAAGGATTGTGTTGTAAAACCTTGAGAACAAGATTAAGGCTCCAGGGTGGAACAATTGGTTTGAAGACGGGTCTGATTCTAATCATGGCTTGAACAAATGATTGAACATCAGGCAAACATGCCAACTTTCTATGTAACAAAACAGAAAGCAATCTGGTGCTTAAGAGAACTAGCTGAAAGGCCCTTTTCGAGTCTCTCTTGTAAGAACTGAAGGATACATGGAATTCTCACCCTCTGCCAGGACAAACCACGTTCTGCACACCAGGATAAGTACACCTTCCACACTTTGTGATATACACGTTTAGTGACAGGCTTATGCAGCTGGATTAAGGTATCAATTACAGCTTCAGAAAACCCCTCTCTGGTGTCTCACCACCTCCTGTTGTATCTGAAGAGACTGGGCTGTTACTACAAGTGCGCTCTGTCTCCTGTAAGTATTTGTAGGCCCAGTGTCAGCTGGGCAGAGCGCGCGCCAGAATGGTCCTGCAGCTGGAACATTTTTTTTAACCCTAAAAATCGCACTAGCAACATGTGTCATTAGTGTACCCAAGAACACCAGGGTTTAGCAGAGGTACTAAGGTGTCATATGGACCCGGTGTGTTCCTGGGTTATGCCACAGCACTATGTGTAAGTGCATTCTGTTACCTCTTGTGGTATGCAAGGGCTGAAGGCTCCCAGTAAAAACCATCTTCATTACCCCATGAAGGACTAACACTAAAATGACCTATATAGCACACCCTCCCCTTCTAGGATAAATGGCACTAGCCACACAAAAAAGTTCTGATCTATTACTGTGAGAACTTATACCACAGTGAAATGTGAGACACATAATCCCCAATTTAAGGCAACTAGCCTGTATTGAGGAGGGAGAGGGTAAGCAGCAGAATAAATAGAGACTTAGCCATCTGCTGCTCCTTCAATTGGCATTCACTCCAGTCTTGTGAAGAGTGAATCAAATCAGTGTAACTAACACTGCATGACTTTATGGGGGTACAGCATTAGTTCACAAGTGGAGGCATAGGAACTTCTCTGCGACACTCTTGAACAGTATAAACCAATTCTCTACTGCAGTGCTTTCCAAACTGTGTGTTGTGACACAGTGTGTCGGGGGCAGTGTGTAGGCGTGTCCCTGCTTCAACACAAGATCATCTGGGTCACAGATCTTCTGAACCTATTGGCGCAGCTCAGTGGGAACTGAAACAATTCCCATTGGCGGCACATTTGCTCCTGACTGCATGTGTATTCTCCTCAATCGGCTTGTGACTGCATGAGTAGTCAGTGAGTGGGACAGCAGTGTGTTTGCAGCATGAGTAGTAGTCAGTCGGACTTGCAGAGCTCTGAGGGCGGCAGCTTAAACGCTGAGCTGAAGTCCAAAGTCAGTGTTTTTTTTTTGCAGCTTTTCCCAGTAGTGCATTGCTGCTCTTGCTCTTGATAAATGGATAGGAAATGGAAGCTTAAAAATGCTTGATGATGAAATGCGAGTGTAATTATCTAATATTCCACCAAATATTCTGAAACTGTGTTCATCCCATCAACCTCATACATCCCATTAAAATAGTAAATAGCTATTGGTGTTATTAAACTGTTTTTGATTTTCTTGCACTGTTACTTGTAAATACATTTAGTTATTATATTTTTTATGTATATGTCCATATCTCTTAAAACAAGCTAGTTTAACCTCCTGTTTGCTTGTACAACTGAATTACTGTGTTGCGAAATATGTAGGTCTAAAAAGTGTGTTACCAACATAAGAAGTTTGGAATGCTCTGGTCTACTGAGAGCTTTACATGGGTAAGTCCAGTACACCCCTGATCCTTTCTTGAAGGAAACACTCCATTGAGGATACTGTAAAAAAATAAAAATATTGCAGAGCACCTCTAATCTCTCAGAGGTATCTATATCTATATCTATCTATCTATCTATCTATCTCAAGATAGAAATGTGTATCAACCTAAGTTAAAACCCCCAATGAGGATGGTGATTGTTAAGAAATTGTATTCCTGATGATTAGAGTATATCTTAAAATAAAACTAAGGCGAATGACCTAAGTTCATAATATACTAAGCAGATTCTGTCCTATATAGTTGTATATCACACACTACATTAAATGTAGTCTAGAAATTAAGCTTTTTCAAATATTGTCTTCACCAGCTCTGGTTGATTATCATATGCAGTGTGGCACGTCATGTATCACAATATATGTTCAAGTAATGTTGCTATGTATACAATGTTCTTTGTAATGATTCCCTTTTACAGATAGGCACTATTGTGGCATTACGATAACTAGCTCTGAATTATACCTATTGGCCGATTATTAGCCAATCCGGAGCAGTTCTATTTTCAGCCAATCAGAAACGGCCACGTATTATACAATGTCAGCGCGCTGGATTTTAAAACAAGACCACGGCACGTAACATTATGCCTCTTGAGAAAGTCTGTTCGCAAACAGAAGAAACGCATTGAGGAGTTCGGATCACCCAGGTCCCTCACCGGTACCTACTGACCCCAGCTACATATATCTCTTGGACAGCCGCTCCCCTGGATATTGATTTGCGTTTTTACAGCTTGCCAGCATAGTTGTAACAAGAAGCGGACCGAGATTCTGATTCATGGGATGTCGAGGACACTGTGGCGATATCACTTTTGTAACTATTTGATTTTAATGTCTTGTAGATTTGTATTTTATTGTGCTTTTATTGCCCACTATTAAATAAATTTACTCTTAGAGTGGCTTTTGCGCTCTTCTCTTTTTGTTGTTTCAGACTTCCATTTAAAGGGACAGTACACTGTAAAATAGTTTTTCCACTAATGTATTTTAAATGACTTGGTTTTACCAACTGCAGAGTATAAAATATTTGAGAAATTGCATTTTCATGCTTATTTGTGTATATAAAGTAGCTGGATTTTGTGCTTTGAAACCACAGCCTATTACAATGGGTTGAACGTTAAGGTGATGGCATATCTCATTATGTTATAACTTTGTGTACACACACTAGCTTCCTTTATTTTTATTTGGCTGGAACACCAAAGCTCAATACATAGAGAGAACAATGGACAATTCTAACTATCCTGCATCCCACTGAGAGTGTAACTTATTCTGCTGGCTGTGTTTACTTAGGCTATTCAATAGCCTATACTCCAGTATCAAAACTTTCAGTATAGGTGGCTATACCACAGGCTAAATCAGCTATTTCAAATGCTGAAATAGGAGTAAAGGAGCTACTTGTAACCAATTTAATACACTCTAGCAGGTAAAAGGGATCATTGGGAATAATTTAAAGGGGAGAAAGTTTTTGGGTGAACTGTCCCTTTAAGTCTCTAGAATACTTAGCAATGCTTTATAAATTTATTTTAGAAGGTTTGGCAAAAATAAAGATAAAATAGACTAAGCTAACCTCCTAGGAATCAGGCTCCCTAAATATTATAGAATATAGATAGAGGCAAATTTTACAGTTATAACCCTCCTAATAGACAATCATGTAATACACTACAAACTTTATCATTAGCTGACTGGTAATCTGCAGAAGATCTCCCATCTTGTGCAGTAAGATGAGGGAATACATTTCTGAATAACAAATCTACTTCTCAGTATCACACAGTTTGTGTATGCATGGTATAGACCTGCAATTAGTCAGTTTGTGTATGCATGGTATAGACCTGCAATTAGACAGTTTGTGTATGCATGTCATATACCTGTAATTAGTCAGTTTGTGTATGCATGGTATATACCTGCAATTAGTCAGTTTGTGTATGCATGGTATATACCTGCAATTAGTCAGTTTGTGTATGCATGGTATATACCTGCAATTAGTCAGTTTGTGTATGCATGGTATAGACCTGCAATTAGTCAGTTTGTGTATGCATGGTATAGACCTGCAATTAGACAGTTTGTGTATGCATGTCATATACCTGTAATTAGTCAGTTTGTGTATGCATGGTATATACCTGCAATTAGTCAGTTTGTGTATGCATGGTATATACCTGCAATTAGTCAGTTTGTGTATGCATGTCATATACCTGCAATTAGTCAGTTTGTGTATGCATGTCATATACCTGTAATTAGTCAGTTTGTGTATGCATGGTATATACCTGCAATTAGTCAGTTTGTGTATGCATGGTATAGACCTGCAATTAGTCAGTTTGTGTATGCATGGTATAGACCTGCAATTAGTCAGTTTGTGTATGCATGGTATATACCTGTAATTAGTCAGTTTGTGTATGCATGGTATAGACCTGCAATTAGTCAGTTTGTGTATGCATGGTATATACCTGCAATTAGTCAGTTTGTATATGCATGGTATAGACCTGCAATTAGACAGTTTGTGTATGCATGGTATAGACCTGCAATTAGACAGTTTGTGTATGCATGGTATAGACCTGTAAATAGACAGTTTGTGTATGCATGGTATATACCTGCAATTAGTCAGTTTGTGTATGCATGGTATATACCTGCAATTAGTCAGTTTGTGTATGCATGGTATATACCTGCAATTAGTCAGTTTGTGTATGCATGGTATATACCTGCAATTAGTCAGTTTGTGTATGCATGGTATATACCTGCAATTAGTCAGTTTGTGTATGCATGGTATATACCTGCAATTAGTCAGTTTGTGTATGCATGGTATATACCTGCAATTAGTCAGTTTGTGTATGCATGGTATATACCTGCAATTAGTCAGTTTGTGTATGCATGTCATATACCTGCAATTAGTCAGTTTGTGTATGCATGTCATATACCTGCAATTAGTCAGTTTGTGTATGCCTGGTATAGACCTGCAATTAGTCAGTTTGTGTATGCCTGGTATAGACATGCAATTAGACAGTTTGTGTATGCATGTCATATACTTGCAATTAGTCAGTTTGTGTATGCATGTCATATACCTGCAATTAGTCAGTTTGTGTATGCATGGTATAGACCTGTAAATAGACAGTTTGTGTATGCAAGGTATATACCTGGAATTAGTCAGTTTGTGTATGCATGTCATATACCTGCAATTAGTCAGTTTGTGTATGCATGGTATAGACCTGCAATTAGTCAGTTTGTGTATGCATGGTATAGACCTGCAATTAGTCAGTTTGTGTATGCATGGTATAGACCTGCAATTAGTCAGTTTGTGTATGCATGGTATAGACCTGCAATTAGACAGTTTGTGGATGCATGTCATATACCTGTAATTAGTCAGTTTGTGTATGCATGGTATAGACCTGCAATTAGACAGTTTGTGGATGCATGTCATATACCTGTAATTAGTCAGTTTGTGTATGCATGGTATAGACCTGTAAATAGACAGTTTGTGTATGCATGGTATATACCTGCAATTAGTCAGTTTGTGTATGCATGGCATATACCTGCAATTAGTCAGTTTGTGTATGCATGGAATATACCTGCAATTAGTCAGTTTGTGTATGCATGGAATATACCTGCAATTAGTCAGTTTGTGTATGCATGGTATATACCTGCAATTAGTCAGTTTGTGTATGCCTGGTATAGACCTGCAATTAGTCAGTTTGTGTATGCATGGTATAGACATGCAATTAGACAGTTTGTGTATGCATGTCATATACCTGCAATTAGTCAGTTTGTGTATGCATGTCATATACCTGCAATTAGTCAGTTTGTGTATGCATGGTATATACCTGCAATTAGTCAGTTTGTGTATGCATGGTATAGACCTGCAATTAGTCAGTTTGTGTATGCATGGTATAGACCTGCAATTAGTCAGTTTGTGTATGCATGTCATATACCTGCAATTAGTCAGTTTGTGTATGCATGGTATAGACCTGCAATTAGTCAGTTTGTGTATGCATGTCATATACCTGCAATTAGTCAGTTTGTGTATGCATGGTATATACCTGCAATTAGTCAGTTTGTGTATGCATGGTATAGACCTGCAATTAGTCAGTTTGTGTATGCATGTCATATACCTGCAATTAGTCAGTTTGTGTATGCATGTTATATACCTGCAATTAGACAGTTTGTGTATGCATGGTATATACCTGCAATTAGTCAGTTTGTGTATGCATGGTATAGACCTGCAATTAGTCAGTTTGTGTATGCATGTCATATACCTGCAATTAGTCAGTTTGTGTATGCATGGTATAGACCTGCAATTAGTCAGTTTGTGGATGCATGGTATAGACCTGCAATTAGTCAGTTTGTGTATGCATGGTATATACCTGCAATTAGTCAGTTTGTGTATGCATGGTATATACCTGCAATTAGTCAGTTTGTGTATGCCTGGTATAGACCTGCAATTAGTCAGTTTGTGTATGCATGGTATAGACATGCAATTAGACAGTTTGTGTATGCATGTCATATACCTGCAATTAGTCAGTTTGTGTATGCATGTCATATACCTGCAATTAGTCAGTTTGTGTATGCATGGTATAGACCTGTAAATAGACAGTTTGTGTATGCAAGGTATATACCTGCAATTAGTCAGTTTGTGTATGCATGTCATATACCTGCAATTAGTCAGTTTGTGTATGCATGGTATAGACCTGCAATTAGTCAGTTTGTGTATGCATGGTATAGACCTGCAATTAGTCAGTTTGTGTATGCATGGTATAGACCTGCAATTAGTCAGTTTGTGTATGCATGGTATATACCTGCAATTAGTCAGTTTGTGTATGCATGGTATAGACCTGCAATTAGTCAGTTTGTGTATGCATGTCATAGACCTGCAATTAGTCAGTTTGTGTATGCATGGTATAGACCTGCAATTAGTCAGTTTGTGTATGCATGGTATATACCTGCAATTAGTCAGTTTGTGTATGCATGTCATATACCTGTAATTAGTCAGTTTGTGTATGCATGTCATATACCTGCAATTAGTCAGTTTGTGTATGCATGGCATATACCTGCAATTAGTCAGTTTGTGTATGCATGGTATATACCTGCAATTAGTCAGTTTGTGTATGCATGGTATAGACCTGCAATTAGTCAGTTTGTGTATGCATGTCATATACCTGCAATTAGTCAGTTTGTGTATGCATGGCATATACCTGCAATTAGTCAGTTTGTGTATGCATGGTATAGACCTGCAATTAGACAGTTTGTGTATGCATGGTATATACCTGCAATTAGTCAGTTTGTGTATGCATGGTATATACCTGCAATTAGTCAGTTTGTGTATGCATGGTATATACCTGTAATTAGTCAGTTTGTGTATGCATGGTATATACCTGCAATTAGTCAGTTTGTGTATGCATGGTATAGACCTGCAATTAGTCAGTTTGTGTATGCATGGTATATACCTGTAATTAGTCAGTTTGTGTATGCATGGTATAGACCTGCAATTAGTCAGTTTGTGTATGCATGGTATATACCTGTAATTAGTCAGTTTGTGTATGCATGGTATAGACCTGCAATTAGTCAGTTTGTGTATGCATGGTATATACCTGTAATTAGTCAGTTTGTGTATGCATGGTATAGACCTGTAATTAGTCAGTTTGTGTATGCATGGTATATACCAGCAATTAGTCAGTTTGTGTATGCATGGCATATACCTGCAATTAGCTGCTGCAAACAAATATGCAGAAGAAACAGTTTCAAAATATTGTAAACTATCTGAAACAGTACAGGGATGCACCCATGAACATTGAAAAAGTGGTTACTGGTTTCCTTTACTGTGGCTAAAACTAAGACAGGTAATGTTGTCCCACATACAAACAATCAGAATAACTGCAGTACGCACTGCATGCCTCCAGACCCTCTGAGAGGAGGGGACTAGCACAAATAGACAAGGTAAACTATAGTAATAGCAGTTCAAATAAAAGGAATTAATTTAAAAAAAAACAAATAAATACTATGTATAAAAGAGCATTTTATTGAAAAGGTTTAATTCGTATTTAATGTCCCTGTTAAAAACTGCTATTTGTAACTGGCCCTTTAAATGGAAAATTGCCCTGCTTCCCTGGATTTTGGAGAAGCCTATTTGCCAGCCTCCTTCCTCACGACTATGGCCCCTGGAAGATTGTGCCCCTGAGAGTATATTAACTTTTATTGGGTGTGTATGGCCCTTTAAGAACCGTCTGGGGACATATTGTGACTTTGGTGAACAATGCCCCTTTAAGACTATGTCCCCAGACCTGTGAAATGACTTGTCCCTGGCTTTCTCCCACTTGGTTCAGTTTCATTGTGTGCCATTAAGAGTTAATTTTGTTCAATTCTAAATACAAGCAAAGTGTATCGACTAAAATAGGAGAGGAACAGCTTAAGGGAGATTGACTTTACTGACTGGGAAGGTTATAGGGGGTTGGGGGCTAGGCGTAGCCCCTTCCTTTGGATAGCACAGCTATAGCAGGACAATAGAAGAAGGGATGGGCAGTGTAGATAAGCTGCAACTAGCTGATCCTAAATAGGCTAGCACAGGGATTGGCCAGGAGGGGGAGAGGGGGTATGAACAGGAGTTGAGGAAATTAACTGCCTATAAAGATGATTGCACAATGCTTGGAGCTCACAATAATTATTTTCTTTTTTCAGAGCAGAGCAGTTTTCTTTGTTGCAGAAATAGCTCCAAGGAACAGGATAATTGCTAAGAAATTGGGAAAGAACTTTGTATACTGAAGTCTCATTCATTGTTACATTTCTAGCTGGTAATGTATAAATAGGTTCTACAGCTTAAAGCTGTGATTTAATAGTGTATTTTATATCTATAATTTAATATCAAATAGATCATTGTATCCTATATAATATTCATGCTAGCATTGATTCAATTTACCACTGTAGAAAGGGTTTTTGTTTTTTATACTCATAAGCTATTTTTAGTTACTGGTAAATGTTTTGAAATTGATTGTGGCCAGATCAGACTCATTATGCTGTACTTGTTGATATATTGAATTGTTAATAGGTATAAAATGCTCTGGTTGATTATTTAGTCAGTGTTTTTACATGTTTGTTTAAAATTAGGAGCCAGTAATAATATTTAGGAGCCAGGCATATCTTCTGGAGCCAGACAGTTAGATTTGTATATAGATATATGGATAATAACCCTTTAGGAGCCGGGGGCAAAAATTCTAGGAGCCAGTGGCTCTCAGGCTCCTGGGATTGTTGAGCCCTAATTTAAGTCATATATAACTATTTCGGTTAGATAGCTAAATTATACCTCCTGGAAATTATAGTAGCTTTAATATTTACTAGCTATATGTTATATAAGCCATATTCCAAATTCGTTAAGGTTACTGGCTAATCATAAATTGTTCTATCTAGTAACATTAAATGGTGATATTTTATAGTTAAGTTATTTTGAGGTAAAGTCATTTCCTAATAATAACGTGACCATATCCAGGATACAGGCGATTTAATTGAATATTAATTAATCTAATTAACCTTACTTTATATTATAATTTTTATATGGTAATAATCAATTTATATATATGGTCATAACCAATAGTCTATTTACTGCATACATATAATCACTGTGTTTATAAAAACAACCTGTTCAGAAATAAGCAAATATTTTAATTTGGGATATTTATTTATTTAATTTGATATTTGATAGTAAGCTTGTTGTCATTAATTGCTAAATATCTCAATAGTGTGATTTTGGAGTGCGCTTCTGGAATTATATAACAATTTTCTGGGGTGCACTGCTAAGATTCTACTATGTGAATTGGGGGTATTGCTGACAATAATTTTATTGTTGTTATTAATATTCATAATCCATAAATAATCTCATTGGGAGGGCACTCCTAAACTGTACTCATATTTATTGAATACACAGCTGAAATATTCTATTAAGCAAAATATCTAATGGAGGGGGAGAGAACGGGGGTTTAAAGGATAAGGATACAGAACAATCTGATCAGGAATATGATGCAGATGATGAAGTCTCAGCAACAAGGTTGCTGCCGTTATCTAGGCATTTAAAGACAAAATTAGTGGAAAACGCTGAGAAGGCCCTGAATGGGTTATAGGTTTTGCTTTCTATGCACAGACAAAAGGGATGATGAGGTATTTGCATTTGATCGCTGATTGTTACATGGATGGCATATGGGGGGTTCTTACAAATTCCCAGAAGTTTTGAGAGAAAAACTAGGGAAGGAGGTAGCCTTAGGAAGGATGGCAGGCCCCCCCTTTAATGACAAACAGCTAAAGAATTTGATTAAATTATCTTTGGGAGTGGTTACCAAAAAAGAGGCTGGTAAATTCTGAATGATTCAGCGATTATCCTACCCTAAGGGTCAGTCAGTAAATTATGCATCAGTATCCTACCAGCATTTGACCAGGCAGTAAATTTGGTTAGGTTGGCAGGCTGGGTCCTGATTTAGCAAAAGTTGATATGGAATCTGCATTCAGATTACTACCTATAAAGCCAAAAGGTTTTGTTTTGATGGGATGCAAATTTGAGGGCAAGTTTTATATTGACAAATATCTGCCTATGGGGTGCGCTATATCTTGTGTGGATTTTGAAATGTCCAGCACTTTTGCATTGGCTGGTAGAGAGAAGGGCAGGTGAGAGTAGTATCGTGCATTACCTTGATTACTTCATGGTAGTAGGTAGAAAGGGTACAGGAGAATGTGATAGAGTTCTTAATGTACTGCTGAAAATGTTTGTAGAAATGGGGGTTCCAGTGGCAGATGACAAATCAGAGTGTCCCTGTTCTAAGTTATTCTTTCTAGGCATTTAGAGTAATTCAGTAATCCCCATTGCAGATTGCCCCAAGATAAGGTTGTGAAGATAAGGGAGGCCATACGGCAGGTGATTTATAAAAGAAGGTATCACTTGGAATATGCAGAAATTACTGAGGCTGTTACATTTTGCATGCAGGGTGATTCCAGTGGGAAGAATCATTAAAAGAAGGTTGGAAGTGAGTACCAGAGGGGTTGTAAAGCCTAGTCACATGATTTGACTGAACAGTCAATAAAAAGGGGATTTAAAAGTATGAGATCATTTCCTAAGTAGTTTTAATGGCATCAGGATTTGGGAGCAGAAGGTGACAGCTAATGAAATCCGGTTATATACAGATGCTGCAGGAAGGGCAGGGTTTGGGGCTTATTTGGATGGCAGAAGATGCGTGGGTAAGTGGCCGCAGGCTTGGCATGAAAGGGTTGGTGTTACTTGAATCTTTCCCAATTGTGACAGCGATAGAACTATGGGGGAAAGAATTGGCTAACAAAAGCATTTTGTTCCAGTCTGACATAGAGGAGTTGTAATTGTATTAAATAACCTATCAGCATCTTCCCCTCAGGCCATAGCATTCACGCAGCCTCTAGTTTTAAAATGTTTAGAGCATAATATAAAGTTATAAACACATACCAGCAGTTAAGAATGTCGTAGCTGATGCTTTATCAAGGTTTAAATGGGAGGCCTTTAGGAAGCTTGCACCCAATGCGGCGCAGAAAGGCAAGGATTGCCCCATTTATCTTTGGCAGATTGGGAGCAATTAGAGGTAATCAATGGTTTGGTCAAACAATCATTGACAACACGGACATGGATATTTTTGGACAATTTGGTATAACCTAGGCACGCAGGTATCAAGAAAGGCAACTTAAGCACTGTAATGGCAGGAATCTCCTTTGCGCAGCTGTTGGAGGAAGTGGATGCGACAAAAAAGATTCCTGGTTAGGAAAAGGGTTAGAGGTTGGTCAGCGGAGAGATTGGAAATCTTAGAAAAATTTTTAAACAAGGTTTGTACTGCTGGTTTTGAGAATACAATTTTTGCGACAATATTTATGCTGGCTTTGGGAAAGCATTGAGGATGGAATGCCTGTAGAATCAGGACTAATATTCATATGAAGATCAGACAGATAGGGAAGGGAAAGGGGCTTGGATAACTTCTAAAGCAACAGGGGGTAAATATGTCCTGTTTCACATGTGAGAGGCTATTTAGGTGTAGCCCCTGCTAAGGGCGTCATGTTCTTTAGGCACAAGAATGGTAGTAGTTTAACCAGGTTCCAGTTCAAAAGGGTTTTTTCATTAGTAGTGGAGAAGCTAGGTTACGTTGTGGTGATAATGTGTTGTTTGGTGTGTACATTTCAGGTAGAGCCACAAGATTATGGATAATCAGACACTCCTACGTGCACTGGGCAGCTTCACACACAGCTGCAACCAGACAGGGAGCAAACTTAGGTTTTAGTTCTAAAGAAGCAGGAAGTAGGTGGATTGGGAAGAGAGGGATGAAATGAAACCAGTTATTTGGGACAGCACAGATCTCTACGAGAAAGTGGGGTCTACCCGATATCTTAATTATACACCTGGGTGGGAACGACATAGGTTTGGTTCCTTCAATTGAGCTACAGGAGCAGGTAAAATAAATATTCAGCTGGTTCAAGCTAAAATGGGTGGGGACTGAACTAGTCTGGTCTCTGTCTTGGAGGGATAGTGTCACACAGGAAGGATGGACATTGAGTGGTGGTCTGCCGGTAAAAATAACATGCTCGCCTGCTCTTCAAACCTGGTGTTATTTGCTATGTCCTACAACTTCTTAGTCACGTGGGGCCGCCTATTTCTTTACAATGCTGGTGCCTTGATCTGTATGATCGGACAAGAGTAGGAAAAAGGTAAACCAGGCTGTTATGATCTGTTATGATCCAACAAGGGTAGTAAAAGGTAAATCAGGCTGTTATGATCTGTTATGATCCGACAAGAGTAGGAAAAAGGTAAACCAGGCTGTTATGATCTGACAAGAGTAGGAAAAATGTAAACCAGGCTGTTATGATCTGTTATGATCCGACAAGAGTAGGAAAAGGTAAACCAGGCTGTTATGATCTGTTATGATCCGACAAGAGTAGGAAAAATGTAAACCAGGCTGTTATGATCTGTTATGATCCGACAAGAGTAGGAAAAGGTAAACCAGGGCTGTTATGATCTGTTATGATCCAACAAGAGTAGGAAAAATGTAAACCAGGCTGTTATGATCTGTTATGATCCGACAAGAGTAGGAAAAGGTAAACCAGGCTGTTATGATCTGTTATGATCCGACAAGAGTAGGAAAAAGATAAATCAGGCTGTAATGATCTGTTATGATCCGACAAGAGTAGGAAAAGGTAAACCAGGCTGTTATGATCTGTTATGATCCGACAAGAGTAGGAAAAGGTAAACCAGGCTGTTATGATCTGTTATGATCAGACAAGAGTAGGAAAAATGTAAACCAGGCTGTTATGATCTGTTATGATCCGACAAGAGTAGGAAAAGGTAAACCAGGCTGTTATGATCTGTTATGATCCGACAAGAGTAGGAAAAAGGTAAATCAGGCTGTTATGATCTGTTATGATCCGACAAGAGTAGGAAAAATGTTAAACCAGGCTATAATGATCTGTTCTGAGGTCTGAGATCTGAGGGCCATCGTAAAGGACCCTTACAAGGTAAGAAAAGGTCACTAGGTGTGCTTTGGTTGGCGGCAAGAGGGTCCTCTTTTGGTGGCGGGAAGTGGGCGTCCTGGCACGTGGGGAGGTGTGTAGGGTACGGGGGCGGGGTATTGGTCTGTCGGTCAAACCCACAAGCCCTCCTAGTCTGCAGACCTTTCGGCCCGTTACTAGCAAATTGACGCCCCTGAGTTGCGCGCGGTCACGCTCTTGGTTACGTGGGGACGCCCAGTTCTCTCGTCATGCTGTTGCATGAATTGTGTTATCAATTCAAATCCAAATTGGATTAAGGATATGTTATTATCCTAGTAGTTGAGGATCGCTCATTTTTCATAGTTTAGATTTGAATTTAATAAATGTGACCTTTTCTAACGCCAAATCTGTGTCTGTCATTATTGGTATATGAAAATTGGGTAAAAGGGGTTACCAAACTAAAGGTAAAGTGGGAGCATTTGGGTAGCAGGTACCTGTGAAGATAGTTAAAGTGTAAATCCCTTAGCAAAGTGTATCGACTAAAATAGGAGAGGAACAGCTTAAGGGAGATTGACTTTACTGACTGGGAAGGTTATAGGGGGTTGGGGGCTAGGCGTAGCCCCTTCCTTTGGATAGCACAGCTATAGCAGGACAATAGAAGAAGGGATGGGCAGTGTAGATAAGCTGCAACTAGCTGATCCTAAATAGGCTAGCACAGGGATTGGCCAGGAGGGGGAGAGGGGGTATGAACAGAGTTGAGGAAATTAACTGCCTATAAAGATGATTGCACAATGCTTGGGAGCTCACAATAATTAATTTTCTTTTTCCCTCCCTCCCTCCCCAGAAAATGACGAAGCCTAGCCCAAGGAAGAGGTCACGCACAAGAGCGATCACAAGCGACACGGCTAAGGGCAGATGCTGTGGTGTTTCCGCCACTCAGATTAAGACCGCCCGTGTAGCGCCCCCTTAAGGGTTTTTTTTGCCACGAAGCAGGAAATCAGCTACTGGTCTGTCGGTCAGAGCTGGTGGATGGCATAGAGAAATCATGGCATTTTTAGTGGTATATTTCATGACGCGGCGGGAAGTGGGCGTCCTGGCACGTGGGTAATGCAGTAATGGGGGGAGGTGTGTAGGGTACGGGGGCGGGGGTAATGGTCTGTCGGTCAAACCCACAAGCCTCCTAGTCTGCAGACCTTTCGGCCCGTTACTAGCAAATTGACGCCCCTGAGTTGCGCGCGGTCACCGCTCCTTGGTTACGTGGGGACGCCCAGTTCTCTCGTCATGCTGTTGCATGAATTGTGTTATCAATTCAAATCCAAATTGGATTAAGGATATGTTATTATCCTAGTAGTTGAGGATCGCTCATTTTTCATAATTTAGATTTGAATTTAATAAATGTGACCTTTTCTAACGCCAAATCTGTGTCTGTCATTATTGGTATATGAAAATTGGGTAAAAGGGGTTACCAAACTAAAGGTAAAGTGGGAGCATTTGGGTAGCAGGTACCTGTGAAGATAGTTAAAGTGTAAATCCCTTAGTTTGCTGGGATCAGCTCTAATTAGGTTTAGTGATAAACCTTACCATTGTCTAATCAGACTGCTAGTGATAAGGTGGACTGCATTGTTTTATTGTGTGTAACTTGTTATCTGCTGAAGTAATGTTGTGGCCTGTCAAAGGGAGTGTCTCTCTATCTAATATCAAATGTGTGATGGGGATTTTATGCCTCCCCCTGAGAGTGTCCTGTTTGCATGTAACCTCAATAAAAAGCAGGCTGTGTGTTCCAGCACATCAGACCTATTCTGACCCTCTAACTTGCAGCTTTGACTCATGTTTGTAGGGGACAGCTTATATCACTACAGGGATTGCTGACTACGGTGCTGATGATTCTTTGGTGAGCGCTAGGAGCATCCTTTTCTACGGTCCAACTTCCAGCCAGCCTGGAGGCAACCGTAACAGTCCCTTTTAGGGAATTTAACATGGATACTGAGAGAGAAACTAATCTTTTGCGCCAGAGATTTTTGCAAAGGATTGTTTTCAATAATAAACTTACACTATTGAAAGCATCAGACACAAAGCTGCACATTATATATATTTCTAATTTTGGTGTTAAGATTTATTTATTTAAAACAAAAAAACACTACTCACAGTTGGGTCACCACTGAGATCCAGGCCAAGAACATCTCCATTGGTGGAGTGGAAAAACTCTTCAGCAAGTTTAACCGTTTGCTTAGCAACTGTTGGGCCTCCTCTTCTATCAATTGCAAGTAAGAATCTGATGCAAAAACATCCCAAAAAGAAATTACCTTTAACTTTGTTTATTAATATTCTATAATTAAAGTGACATTCAAAATAAACTTTAACAAATAATCCTCTGCCATGTTTTTAACTGTTGAAAAGCATTAGTTCTAACCACAGGAAGGTATTTAAACACTACCAGCTAATGAAAAGTTTACTTATGTACTAAGGGATAAAGACCCCCCTGAAAGAAATGGAAATATCCAATACAGGTTTTCATTGCAGTATCTTAAAACAAACTAAAATGTTTACCTGACATCAGTCTCTATTCCTTCTTCCCTACATTGCCGGATACCTTCAAGCACAGTCTCAACATATGTTCTTTTAGTCAGGCCTACAACAAAATATAGTAATATAGACTTATGTACCCATAAGTTAAAAGGGACAGTAAACACAAAAACTGTCATGATTAAGATAGAACATGAGATTTTAAGCAACTTTCCAATTTAAAGGGACAGTATACACTCATTTTCATATAACTGCATGTAATAGACACTACTATAAAGAATAAGATGGCAGATACTGATATAAAAATCCAGGATAAAAACTGTTTGTTTTTTTTTTAAATATTTTTTTTATTGAGGTAATGGAAATAATCACATAACAGAGAGTGTGTCCAGGCACGGATCATAAACAGGTAGGATAGTTATACAATTCTCATAAAGAAACTAAATTGGAAACTAAAGCATTAAAGAACCAGCATTGCAATTATCAATGTCATTATATTCAAACAAAAGCAGTGCCATATGTAGACAAATGAAAACCGTTCTTATATGATCTATCAGGCTCAATGGACAGAGAGTGGCAGCTTACATGAGTTAGAACACAAGTCCTGTAACTATGAACATAGAGTGCAAAGTAATTTATGGTAAACAAGAGTGTCTGGAACACATAACGAGAAAACCTCATTTTTTTATAATATATATCTAATGATCCCTACTCTGATGTAAAAGATACTCTATAAACTAGTAACGGTATGATGTAGGGGGTTGGCTTTAGTCTGGCCTCTCTTGGGCCAGAGTATATAGGGGGGAATTTCAGCGGGCCAAAGCCGCTCAGTATAAGGGGGGGGGGTTATAAGGAGGGGCGGAGTCTTAAGAGATATCTATGTAATATATCAAAGTTGCCCAAAATGTTAAGTTTGTTAGTGTTGGTGTACACAATTTGAGAAACCTTCTAAATAGAGCATAGTAAAACAAACCAACATGAGGTGATACAAACAAGGAGAGAGAGGAGGGACGTGACCTGGTGTTATGAGACACAGTGTTGTTGTTACAATACAATATGATGTGGTCGGATTCCCACTGGGTTTCTTAGAAACCCAGTAGGGTGGGCAAGGAGGCATATGAGACATTAAAGCGCTTTCCAGAATTCTAAGTGTGAAAATCTGCTGTGTGCAAGACTCTCAATTATTGCCTGGAGTATATATGCTAAGATGGGGAAGAATGTGAAAGCTTATGGGAGTTAAGGCTTAAAGTGAAAACTCACTAGAATGGAATATGAGTGTCCTGGTTGCTAAAGAGCGTGTTCAGTAAAATCTATATGCATGTATAACCCGGGGTTTACGGTTATGAAAGTAGAGTATTTCTTACAGGTGAGATTGTCAACCAGTTCCATTGGTAATAGGTCCCTATGAGCATGGGAGAGTAGCTGAGGGGGTTACATAAAGTATTAGTAGCGAGTGTGCGGCATAAACCATATGGCTATAGGGGAAAGGTTAAACAGAGCCGCTGCCCTTGGGAGTAAGTAGCACCTAGATGTTAAAAGTAATTTACAACTGAAGGAATGTTAGTCTATAATAATGTTGGGGATATGTCATCTGGAGGAAGGCATAGAGAATGGGTATATAGACGGGAGGTGGATATACTACCATTGTAAGGTAAGAAAGATTGCAGGAGTGTATGATTTTATACAGAAAGTCTAGAGTGTAAATAGGGACATATCAATATGATATATATCATGAAGTATGGGGCTATATAGTACTACTGGGGTGAACTGAACATTATTATAAAATACTGGAGAGAATGGTTTGTGATTTAGCACCATCAAAGATGGCAAAATATGGATGGAGTGCCCACTGTAATAAATAGATAGGGGAAAGGGAGGTGGAGATGATTTGCTTCATGAATATAGTGAATATAAATGGGAATAAAAGAAGTATAAGAGACTATTAATTAAATATATAGTACATGGAGGCTACTTCTGGGCTCCACAGTATGTCGTAGATAAAAGTAGAAAGCAATTTAGTTGCAATGCTTACACATAGGTTGGACCTCTGATATACTAAGGTGAGAGACATAGGATATATAATACAATCAGCTAATAACATATATATGCATATACATTCATGTATAAGCAAGGCTATGCCTTTTTAGTGGTAACAATATTCTGTATAGCAGTGTTATCAAACTTTTTAGCAATAATCTGTAGGAAACCACGGCAGGATAGCTAAAGATTTTGAGAACTCAGACTTGACATTTCCTTATCCAAAAGCTATACCTCTTACCAAATGGCAATAATATAGAAATGTTTTGAAGGCTTGAGATGGTCAGTTCAATAAGACTATATAGGGTAGGGGACAGAAGAAGAAGAGCTGCAAAGATTAATCTAGGCATTGAGATATTTCACAGCACTAATGTATTGAGAGAATTCTCAGGCTTCATGAGCTGTAATAAACCTAAAGGCCCAATACACAATGCAGCCCATTCTTTGCAGATATTATAGATAGGGCCCTTCTATTTTGCTTGTATCAGGGGGGTTAAAAGAGAAGTTAGGACCAAATATGTTTAGGTATAGTCTGGGGTGTGAACATAGCACATTAGTAACTCTAATACTAAAACAACCAGGGAGTATGCAAAGTAGTTAGATATAATAAATAGACCAAGTCACACAAAAAAAAAAGTAAAGCAGGTTAACATGCAGGGTTAGTAGTCGTTAGGAGGCATTAAACATATTGAGAAACATATGATGACATTGTGGGAAAAATAGTAGGACATTAGCAGCATCAAAGCCCCCAGTGTCTACTAACAGGGTCTTTTATAGTATGTCAGCCTATGCCTTCTATTGGTGACTGGGGGCTATAATTAGTGGGGCTACTCATTCCCCTTTTCTTCCAAGTCCCCTTGTACAGTACAGATAGCGAGATGTCACAATATGTGACTTTTGGGGAGCACCCTGTATTTGATAGAGTGTTCAGGTGGACTTTCCTCTGTTGTGAGTGAAGAAAGGCTCCCAAGAAGTGCTGCGTTGTGCGCTCGTAGTGAGAAATCTTATCTCAGGACCTACGACGATCACAGCCGCCTCGCCATAGAGACCTGTGGGAAGTCTCGGAGCACTCATCAAGCTGTCTGACCATAAGAGCCCGAGAAGTCTTTTTTTTTTTTTTTTTTTAAACATGTTTTTTATTGAGGTTTTGACAAAACATCAGCAAATAAACAAGTTACATAGGTGTTCAGAAACATTCTTTCAAACTATGACATTACTTAGGAGTGCAAAACTAGCTATAATCACATTTGTCATGAGAAAACCCAAAGCACCATCTCTATATTCATCTGTAACAGGCAAAAACTGAAACTCATTTTCTACTTTATAGTATTTTCCTCTCCTAATAAAAAAAAAAAGTCACTTTTGGACTCCTGTCATCTAAAGTGATGTATAGAGGGAAATAGAGTGATAAAGATTGTCTCTCATGAACCTATGGCAAATTAGAATAGAAATTTTCAACTGATATAGGCTTCTGAAACATTTAGGAATATTCAAGGCTACGTCTTCGAACTTTGTTATGTTTCAGAACATTCTAAATATCTTGACAAACTGCAAGATTTTTGCTATTAAAGAAGGGAAATAGGGTGCGGTATGTGCTAGAGAAACCGCGTATTAAACCCTCCTAAAAAAGGAGGTTTATTATGTGGGGTGGGGTGGGGGGTAGGAGGTGGTAAAATATGCAGGAGAAGCCGATAAAACATATGAGTAATTTCTAGATATGTCGATCAATTACATCTATAAGAGATTGCAATTGGGTCAGCTCCTGTAGTTGGTTGCTTGACCGAGATAGATGAGGGCCCATTATGTCTCTGTGTAAGGCCTTATAAGCATGTAAATGGCTATGTGGAAAGTAGAGATAAATTAACTCTAACCTAGAATAATATTGCATTAAGGATATTACAAGTGAGTAGGCCTGAAATAATGGTAATGTTAATGCAGGGCCAGCCTGCGTCAGAAGCGTATCACAGGTCTTGAAGTAAAATTATGCCTCACAGGATAGCTATGCCCAAAGTATCGTCAGAAAAAAGGACATCCCGAAGAGACTGAGATCACAGCATAGGATAGGTATTAGTTATTAGTACGGATACAGCTCTCCTGTATATATATACAAATATAAATAGTATTTGATAGCACAGGTGTATGTCATGGTTGCACAACATATGCAGATAGGTAATCGAGACCAAAACTATAACTTTAGCACAGAGTAAACAGTGTAGAACATTATTTATGTACAATAACAGGCATTGTGGCGAGAGGTTATATCTAAGACTAATCTATAGAACCGTTATATTAGATGGGCACAATCATCACACCGCCCCAGCCGCTGGCAGCGAGAAGACATGCACACAATCTTCCTCCAAGCACAATGCCCATACATGAAGCATGGGGGATCTGTAAACTTAGAAGAATTATGTGATGAAATGTTTAAATTCTAGGAATCTCACCATATATGCCAACAATGAGGAGTCTGTACATGTAATGTAATAAAATAAGTAATTAGAGGGATGATAATAAGCTAGCCCCATTCAAGCATAGAATATTGTAGCTCCACACTTGGGGCTTTTACTGTGGAACTCGCTGTTGTACATACACAATCCAGCTGTCTTTATAGCACATTAGGCAACACCTGAGTAATATATTCAACTTGTAGTGAGCTGTTGCTTTGCAATGAGATAATTCAACTTTGATGGACAGTACTGGATTAGAATCCTACAATGGGACTGATACAACAGTGAGCCTTAACTTCTGTTATGGGTAGGTGATGTTACTATAGTATATGATATCTAGAAACAAAGAAATAGAATGGCGCATAGCATGTAAGAAGCAGCTTTAAATGAAATGGTATCAGCATAGATATAATTATCACACCTCAGTGGGGAAGGTGGCCCTAGAAATAACATATGGGGGATTTCAGAATATACTGTAAAGTAAGGGTTAACATATTGTATATAAATATAAAGATATAAGCACTTAAAATAGTGAAGAGAAGAGGAGTAATAAACAGTTCCAAAGTAATATTCATTAAAGTTACCCCACACCAGTGGCTACAGATATATAACAGTTCCATAGCCTGTAAACCAAACATCAGAAAGTATTGTCATCATAACGGGCTCTGATATTTATAGTCAGGTAGCTTGAAACAGAACCAGTTAAAGGGCAGTCAATCTGGACGAAATTTGTTAATCATCTTTTTTATTTAGCCTGCTTCAAAATAGTTCAAAGAGAGCTTGCGACCAGATAATATATCTTCACTTTGTAGGTACCTTACTTCAAAGCCCTCTAGTATCAGAGCGCTGGAACCCCAACGCAGAACAAACTTATCCCATGCGAGTGTAGCTGTCAGAGTTCGCCCAGCACCATCATAACCAGGCTGGGGAGAACCATCTCGAACATGGCTGCCACTTACGGAAACTGCGCAGGCTGCGCCCAAAGGTGAGTTCGGTGGCGAGGGTCAGGACCCTCTTGAGGCATGTCGGATCCACTGCCGATCTGGAAGGCATGCTCTGCAGCTGGGCAATCCACTTGACTAGCACCGCAAATCAGTTCGTCACTGCAGCGGTAAGTATACGCAACCTCTTGCTGTAGAAGATAAACATGGCTGCCACAACTTTCAGAGGTCGACATTGTAGCGCAACTACTTTGAGAGATAGTTGAGATATTAGTGTTCATAGTATGAGCAACAGGGGATTAGGCTGGCCGTTTGGGATTGGTCTCCTCCACTCCTGTGTGAACACAGCACTTAAGCAGAGCCCGGTCCAGATTGTCGAAGTGATTTTGTAGGAGCTGCGTCACAGCTGGCCACCCAGTTATCCCAGGCCTCCATTGTATCTTAGCTTCTGGATAGTCAAAAGTAGTTATTCAAGAGCTCCCAACGCCACCAATAGTGCTACCCTCGACAGGGTCCCCTTTGATGCAATAAAAGTTTGCTTTAGGTATTGATAGGTATTAGTTATAGCATATAAGATACAGGAGCCCTCAGCATACACGTCTGGTCTCCTCAATAGCTGGCTCCGCCCCCCCGAGACGTCTTTTGAGTGTGAATCGCCAAAGTCTGTTGACGATATGGAGCAGACGCCATGCGAGATCGGGAGTTAGAGATTTCATCCGAGCAGGGTAGTGGTAAGTCACTCTCGTTTTCTACCTGTACAGGGCAAGAGATTGATTGAGAGGCCTCATGATCAGGTAATACAAGCTCTCCGCAGAAGAAGGATAGTATGTCGCAGATCATTAAATTGGAAGTCCATGGTGCTTTCCAGAGCGGCAATTGCAGCAATGAATTCCGCCTTCCATTTTATGTTGGTGTTACAAGCGCGCTTGGAAATGTCCCTCCTCTCTATATTATCTTCCTAGTGCCGTGAGGTTTGAAAAGTTGATGAGCTGTCAAGCGCTTTATTATATTCCAGATATTCAATTGTCCTGAAGTTAGTTGTTATATTTGGCGCACCGGGAGAGGATATCAGGGATCCTAGGCCTAAAGGCCTCAATAGACTGAATCAGATTAAAACGGAATAAATGTCCCTGTGCTTGATAGATTCGTGCCCAGCGGGCAATCCTTAAGTGACTGCACAATTTTTTTCTGCAAAAGCTGTTTTGGTTCTATAGAATTCGAGATTTGTAGAATCACAGGCTAGAGAGCTCTGATTTTGCGTCCTCTCCCGGTGCTACTTGGACACTCCCCCCCAGTATAAAACTGTTTAAAACTTACTTAGAAGCTCTCAGTTTAGCTCTGTTGAAAAGGTAGGTGGAAAGCCCACTGCAAGTGGGAAATAAGACCACTCCCCCCTCCCCCTTCTTTTGCATAGAAAAGACCCTTTACACAAACAGGAGCAAGCTGGAGTAGGTAGCTGACAGTATTCTCATAAAACTTTGGGCTTGGTTAGGAAAAAAATCAGAGCATTATTATTTAAAAATAAGCAAAACTATTTAAAACATTGAAAAAAAACAAAAAAAATAAACAAAAAAAAAAAACACAACTTTATGGGCTATATAAATAGATCATCTACAAAACATTCATGCAAAGAAAAAAATGAGTGTATAATGTCCATTTAAGGGTATTTTCTAATGTGTTTGTTCTCTTGGTAACCTTTGTTGAAGAGTAAATCTGCAGGAGCATGCATGTGTATTTTCTACTATGTGACAGCAGTGTTTGCAACAATGTATAACACTGCTACAAACAATGTTGCAAACACTGCTGTCACAGAGTACTAAAGACACGTGAACGCTCCTGAGCTAGAATGAGAATTACACTTTTAAAGGGACGGTAAAGTAAAAAAAAAACTTTCATGATTTAAATAGGGCATGTAATTTTAAACAACTTTCCAATTTACTTTTATTACCAATTTTGCCTTTGTTCTCTTGGTATTCTTAGTTGAAAGCTAAATCTAGGAGGTTCATGTGCTAATGTCTTAGGACCTTAAAGACTGCCTCTAATCTGAAAACATTTTGACAGTTTTTTCACCACTAGAGGACGTTAGTTCATGTATTTCATATAGATTACATTGAGCTCAGGCACGTGAAGCTCCTAGGAGTCATCACTGATTGGTTAAAATGCAAGTCTGTCAAAAGAACTGAATTAAGGGGGGCAGTTTGCAGAGCCATAGATACAAGGTAATCACAGAGGTAAAAAGTATATTATTATACCTGTGTTGGTTATGCAAAATTGGGGAATATGTATATCTTTTTAAACAACAAAAATTCTGGTGTTTACTGTCCCTTTAACAAAAGATACCAAGAACACAATGCAAATTTGATATAGAAGTAAATTGGAAAGTCAAATTTTGAACATTTATTTTTTTTATTTTACCGACCATTTAAATCATATTAAAGAACAGAAGAGTGAAAACATTAGAATGTTCACACAAGTAAATCAGACGGGATAAAGATTGAGAGATTAGCGATAATCACACTAACAGATAAGGTAAGAATCTTGCATCAGCCAATACAAATAATAATAAATTCAGATAGAAAAATAAGGAGAACTCCCATAACTATTCTGATTCTGTTCATATAATTACAAGAAACACACTGAACTTTAATGAATAAAATGAACTAAAAATATTTACAATGGTATACATAAAACATTTTTTATTATGATTCAGAATAGCAACAGAACAATAAATATGTAATGGGACAGGCAAAAATTTAAATTCATTAGACAAACGCACTCAAATCATGAAATTAAAAACACAAAATGTCTACCTAAGTAATATATGTAGGTCGACAAAAATATACCAGAGGTGGAGTGAGTGGCGCTAATACATAGAATATAAAAGCTGGGAATATATATATATAAAATAAATAAATAAATATGTAGGTATACAAAACCGTGGAGTTTAAAAAACCAAATTTTATTACAGAAATAAGAGAGGAGAGTATCTCTAAAAACAATTAATGTTATAAAATCGCTAGAGAAACAAAAAATTCTAAAACAATCTTAGAAATTGTGGCCACAATATAATCTATATATAGAAAAGAGGAATCCAAAACAATCTTATGCATAAAAGTATCTAATCATGTACAAGCTAAAAGTCTGCAAGTAGGGGATGCACCAAAATTTCGGCCGCAGAAAGTTTCGGCCGAAATTTGCATTTTTGGTAATTTCGTTGTTAGTTTTTTTTGCCTTTTATTTTCGGTAAAATTATTGTGTAGCATATTTCAAATTTGATGCCAGCTTAGAGCTGCTGTTTGAGTTCATTACTTGACTTACTGTTTTGCATATAATAATAATTTTCTAAACTATACTTTATTTTATTATGATAATTGGTAAAAAAAAAAAATGGGGGGGCGGAGCCAGCGCTCATCCGAGATGGCTGCACCATAGTGAGCTCCGTGTCCTAAAGTGGGCCAAGCAGATAATATAGGGGCATGCCGATCATATATATACCAGAGAATCACTATGAACGATACTGAAGCGCACTTTACTAGATGATGTGGGTGATCAGCGAGGCTAAGAGAGAACAAGAGGTGAATTAGAGGAGACTCGGACCCCTCCACATACACGCCGTGTGAGGCCTAGCAGCGTCATAGACGTTCACCGGAGCAATGGCTCTCTGAGTAACGGGGCGAAGCAGGACCTAGAACGGAGGGTATTTATAATGTGAGCAGCCAAACCGCCAAACAGTACGATCAGTGAGGTGAGAATAATTTATCGTTGCGGTTAAAACCTGGAAAGTCACAGCGATATAGCATAACTGCATATAATACACGCCGCACAGACCTTAGGTGATTCCCAAACTCTGAGGGAAGAATTGGTACTCTATGGACATGTTTGCAAGTACTATGAAGCAGACTTAAACAAGTGAAATATAGTTTAAAAGCATGAACTGTGACGGATGCATGTAATACATTAACATTGCTTTGATAAATAGATAGTGCGTCACTCAGTAAGTGCAGCACGGAGCTACAGAGGCCTACTGTGAGACCCATGCCAGCCTTACAGACCACGCTTGTTTAAACGGTTATGACAGGATTGCCTGCAATAAATATAGAAAGAAGGAATTTAATCACAAAGAGGACATAACGAAGATGTTAATATACTGACTTTCCTATATACTAACTGTAATATCTATATGGAGACCCCTCAAACTGGTATCTTTAAAAAACGATTCAGAATTACTTGCTCCCAGCCACTTGGGATTTATTTGAAATCACTCTGGTTTGCTGCTGAATATTACTGACACTATTACATGAACCTTTCGGTTTTGAAGTACTTACAGAGAGCACTGTTATTTCTTTAAAGTCATAGGCCGACTCATAAAACTCTGAGCAAATAGGAGGTTTATTGAAGCTGCATACACAGTTGGATAAAGAATATAACCCCGTAATTATAAATACTAAGAAAATCCTATTACCATGTCCCCCCCAAAAAAGGCTCCAAAGGGGATAAGCTATGAAGAAAAAATCTAATGGTCCTTCCATCAGTGAATAAGTTTTTTTTAAAAGCATTGATCCTCCACAAAAGCCAAAATACTCTTGATATAGAGCCTAGCCTGGGGAACGATTCTACGTCTTCAGAGTCTGACACAGAAAGTATTGGTCAATCAGTCACAATACCAAAAGCATTACTGGACTCGCTACCTTCCAAAAAAGATTTTTACATCTTTAGTGCAACAGGTGAAGCAGTGTATCCGAGAGGAAATAGCAGATATAAAGAAAGATCTTGCAGAAATTGGCCAGAGAGTGGAAATGCTGGAAGGCCGACTCAGATATACAGGGAAATCTCTACACTCATTCTCTGAAAAGATGTCACAACAAGATTTAATTATTTTACAACTTGAAAACAAGGTGATGATTTAGAGAATAGGGAGGCCGCCGCCAAAACATCAGGATTAGGGGCATACCAGAAGAGGTGGCCCCCCAAGAATTAGAGACCTATGTTCAAGAATTATTTGCCTTCCTGACAGAGGAGGGGGATGATTCTACCTTCGCTTTTGGATAGGATTCATAGAGCTTTACGCTCCAAACCGCCAGAAGGACAACCCCCAAGAGATGTCATCACCAAAATATCCAGCTACCCTATAAAGGAAATGTTAATGAAAAAGGCAAGGCAGATGCACCCAGTAAAATTTAGAGAAAGCAACCTCCAGTTGTTCGAAAATCTATCAGCAAGGACCCTGCAGAAAAGAAGAGAACTGTGGCCACTCACAACCAAGCTTCGCCAGCAAAACAATACCTTATAGATGGGGTCACCCGTTTAGTCTGCAGATCCAGTGGAAAGGAAAAAGAGTTTTTTGCCAATCACCAGAAGAGATTACATCAGTTTGCAAAGAATTGAGGCTTGATTCCGATCAAGGTGTCCGAGGGTTCGAAGAGCTCTCCAGGGAAGCTTATCAACAGGGAAACCCCTCTCCCCCAAAGAACGGAGTGGCAGAAGGATATCACATCGGAAGGGTAACCGCGCACACTCCCTCACACAACAGTACTAATGCACCAAGGCAAGAAGTTACATAAAGCATGAATGGACAATATTTGCAACTAGAGAGACTAACACTGGAGTCTGTGATCCATTCCGTTGTATTCTGAAAATAACTTCTTAGATGGTAAGAAATTAATATAGAAATTATCATGTTTAGCAAGATATTAACAGTCTTCATAATGTTCACTATCCATTAGACTCTAGAAATAGTTAAGATAAGTACTTATTTAAGTAAACCTCTTAAATTTCAGAGTTGTTGAATAACTTTATTTTTGATCTGAAGTTTGAATGATTGATCAGTATATACTGCAATTAGGTATACCCCCAAAATACCAATGAGTTTACAAATGCTTGGCCTAACATGGCACCTTCCCCCCCTTTTTTTCTCTAATTTTCTTTGATTTTGATCGTATTTGTTTGACAAGCTTATACGGAAAGAGTTAAATGAGGTTTGAACTAGTTGTTCTAATGTTATCTTTTTCTGATTGTTTTCTTGATGCTGGTGCCTGGGGTTTGCTTCGTGAGGCTCTGGGGTAATTATACAAACAACTCTGTAAACAGCTGAAGTGTCGCTTGACTGGCGACAAGGGTAAAAGCTCAATTTATTGCTTATTCTCACCCAAAATGTTAAGGGATTCAACATTTCCTAATAAAAGAAATATGGCTCTGCTAGATTTACACAAAAGGGGAGGAGTAGATTCTTTTCTGCAGGAAACCCATTTAAACAAAATAGCACGCCGAGATACTTCTCTGCTCAAGTTTCCCAACATTACCATAGTGTACCACCAACATAAAAAAAATAAATGGGGTTAGGTATTCCTTATTCATAGTTCCATCCCATTTAAGGTGCTCCATACTGACAGAGAACACTGAGGGTAGATTTTTATGTATAGTTGGATTGCTTGATGGCAAGCCAATAACCCTAGTTAATTTATATGTCCCTAACCTACGTCAAGGACGTCTTTATATAAACAAATTATGCAGAAGAATTATGACTCTCTCTAAAGGCCCATTTGATAATGGGAGGAGATTTGAACATCCCACTGCATCCAGCGGTAGATAGCTCAAGTGATAATAGGTTTCTATACCACAAAGGGTTTCCAGATCTATCTGGCAATCTCTTAAGTCACTAATGTTACACGATACATGGCGTTATCTACATCCAAATAAAAGGGATTACACATTCTTTTCATTTCCACATAAGAGCTTACTCCCGCCTAGATTACATCTTCACTGATCATTTGGCCCTCTCATACATAAACACTGTGAAATAAAACATACTACATGGTCAGATCATTCTTTAGTAGAATGCTCCTTACAGTGGCCGTCTGCTCCCTTGCGCCCCTTTGGCTGGAGACGAGACGACTCATTGTTGCTGGATCCACAAACAGTAGAAAACCTCACTAAGCAGATGAATAACCTATTTTTCAATTAACACCACCCCAGATACAAAATTAAATATCATATGGGAAGCGCATAAGGCGTATATGAGAGGGGTACTTTTTTAAAATCAAAGCAGGCAAGAATAGGGCAAAACAGAGAAATATTACTATCATTAGCAAGTGAGACTTGCAGTATTAGATTATTTAGCGAAACTTAATCCCAGAGACGAGGGAGTAATTACAGTCACTCAGTCAGAAAAGGAGTTTATTGAATGAGCATCTACAACTTGAAACCAGAGGAAGATGTTATTCCTACAACAAAGGTTTTATGGGGAGAGCAATAGGACAGGTAAATATTTAGCCAGAGCCTTAAAAAAACAAGACAACTTAAGTCTTATATATAGCTCCCTGTTGGCAAAGTCGGGATCTCACATAGAGGATACTTTATCTATAGCTAGGGAAGTTTCAGGAGTTACTACCATAAAACTCTATAACATTCATACAGAATAGACATTCATTGTCCCACATAGCGAGAAATGCGCGCGATATCTGAAAGAATAGTCCTCCCAAAATTATCAGAAGAGGACGTACAATCATTAGAATTACCTATTAGTGCAGAGGAGATTCAAAAGGCAATCATGGATTTGAAGCCTAATAAGGCCCCGGGGCCAATGGCTTTAACTGATCGATATTATAAAACTTTAGGTCCCAATTGAGTCCACATTTGGAGCGTCTGTTCAATTCTATCTCTGACCAAGATGGTTTTCCAGATACTATGCTCCAAGGCCCATATAACAGTTTATTCCTAAGCCTGGGAAGCCGTCCACAACACCAGCTAATTTTAGACCTATTTCATTATTGAATGTGGATTTAAAAATATATGCCAAGATATTGGCGACTAGAATGAACGATTTATTACCTAAATTATTGGACGAAGACCAGGTAGGATTCGTAAAAGGTAGAGAAGCTAGGGATAATGTTGGTAAGGTAGTTACCTTGATAGACCATATTAAAACTACTAAAACCCCAACTGTCCTTCTCTCCACAGATGCAGAGAAGGCGTTCGACCAGGCTGGACATGGACCTTTTTACACTCCACTCTAATTAAATTTGGCTTCCCTTCTAAATTTATTTCCCAAATTCTAGCCCTGTATTCTGACCCCATCAGCACCAGGTGAGGGTCAATAGGTCAGCTTGTCGGAACGCCCTTCGAAATCCGTAATGGGACAAGACAGGGGTGTCCATTGTCCCCCCCTGCTTTTTGTACTATCACTGGAACCCCTAGCGAGTCGTATTCGTAATAATCCAGATATGGTAGGATAGAAATCAATAATACATCTTATAAAACTAGCTATGTTTGCGGACGATGTGCTAATGTCCTTGTCCAACACCGAAGGCTTCTTTAAAAGAAGCTCAAGTGGAACTATTAAAATATAGGGAAGTATCCAATTTTTTAATTAATTCAGCGAAAATCTGAGTGTACCCGATTAAATATTTTAGAGGATTAGCTGATGAGACATGAACTAACCAGACCCATTTAAAATTAAACCCGCATCATTAAAATATCTGGGCATTTATTTAACTTCAGATGAAAGTCAACTGCGTAAATTAAATTATGGGAGACTCATAACGGAGTTTCAATCTCTGACCTCTAGATGGTTACCAAAGCAAAATATATCGTGGTTGGGAAGGAATCTCGGCAGCTAAAATGATTTTATTACCAAAAGCTTTATATCTTCTTCAGGCACTGCCTATAGGGAATGTAACTAAAGACATACATACCTTACAGAAAATATTAAAACTCGTATATCTGGCAGAGAAGACCACCTAGACTTCCACAGGAGCAACTCTTACACCCCCAGAGAGGGAGGTGGCCTAGGGAGTCCCTTAATTTTACACTGGTATAAAAGCAGCTATTTCCTTGAGTAGAGTAGTGGGACTGGTGTAGACATAATAAGGTCTCCCACAAAAAACTGGTCCAGTTATAGAGTGCAAGTATTAAATATACCACATATGAGTGGAATATGCTGGGCGCCATCAATCTCAGCAACTTTGCTGAATATAAGCAAACCTTATAACATTTGTAATGAGACCTGGTCCACTTGGCTATACTATAGAAATAGATTCGTTAAGATATCCACACCTTACGCACCATTGACTACACTGATATGTAATAAAGAATTAGAAGAAAGTAGACCTGGGGGTAGATGGACTCATAGTGAAACGAGCAATTTGGAGAATTTAATTCCGATATATAGTCTAGTAAAAGATGGAAAATTACTCAGCAGACAGGTTCTACTGGAGCAAGGTTATAATTATTTCCAGTCGTGGTATACTTATCACCAGATTAGATATTACATATCAACACATAAAAATAGAACAGACTTTTTGCGAGCACCAACTGCATTTGAGTCACTATGTTTAGGTACGTCTCCAGTATTGACAGGAATTATTTCCACCATTTACAAACATATCAGAGACATACACATCCCGACCAGACCCATTTACACACAGAGATGGGAAAAAGAGATGAATACGCAAATTTCCACCCAGCAATGGAAACGTTGGTTTTCCTTCACGGCTAAATCCTCACACTCATCTCACTGTCTAGAAACTAACCTGAAGGTCTTGCTGAGGTGGTATCTAACACCCAACAGACTGAAACATATGTTTAGGTCTGCTAGTAATAAGTGTTGGAGGGGTTGTGAGATAGAGGGCAATATGTGTCATATCTGGTGGGACTGTGTACACATACGTCAGTTCTGAGAGCTATCTATAAAGAAATGGAGAAGGCTACGGCCTTAGACTAGAGTTCTCTCCAAATCTGGCAATTTTTAATGATCTCTCCAACGTCCCTTGTAAATTACGACGTATTCTAATTCAGATTATGATTAATGCAGCCAAAAGATTGATTCCAAGACTATGGAAATCCCCGCAAATCCCTTCTCTTGATAATTGGAAAAAACAAGTGGAATTCATAATTAAAATGGAACGGTTCTTTTATTTCTCTCATAATAGATTAAATATATATTACGATGTTGTTTTCTTATGGGAACAATACAAATTTGCTGAAATACCTTAACAGACAGCAGACAGTGACTGTTTTAGACAAGGGCTTTAAAAAACACAGCTCCCCTTTAGATCTCACTCTAGTGTCCTGTGATCATTGGGTGAATAATAACTAGCAGTATGTTATACAAGCTATTAATTTAAATAGAGAAAAATCATAAGACATGGGCCTCCGAGCTACCCCGGGCATAGTTGAAACATATATTAGAAAGTATTGTAATTGTTGATCATACGAGTTAATGGTCTATGTTGTTTGTTGATTTTTTGTAATTGCTTCCTTTTTTCCTTTTTTTTTTTTTTTTCTTCCTTTATATTTAAATATCCTTGTCATGATAGAGACCTAACACAATTGCTAATTGTACATGGAAATTATACATAAATATACTCAAACTTTGGTTTCGAGGGCATATAACAAGGACGCTGATGCAAAACTGAACTATTTCTAAACTATATGCCCGAATTAAGAGAAAATGTTTGTATGTTTTGTTCAAGTCGTTTTGACATACCCGAATCAGCTACAGAGACTTTTGAAAGATGGACTTTTAGATATAAAAGAGATATTCTTCATGTATCTGTCTATACCCGATGAGATGTTGGGTTCTTTATGTATGTGCAACTTTTCAAATAAAAACTTTTAAAAATTTAAAAAAAATAAAAAAAAAATAAAAAAAAAATGGTTAAATCTGATTCTGTTACACAGAACTAAATAAAAAATAATACTAGCCGAAAATGTGCAATTCCAATTTCGTCCCAAAGAGGACCAAAATGGCTAAAAATGTACAGCCCTCCCCTGTTCTATTGAGATAAATGTCTATCCTTAGCATAAGATGAGCAGCACAGCACTGGCATGAGCACAAATAGCACACACATACACAGAGCACACACATAAGTACCATGACATGATGATATTTGAAACCAGCGATGCCCTTTTCTTTTTTTCTTTTTTATTAGAAGGAAACCAAAGTTCTGAATACAGTTTTCAAAGGAGGATAAGTAACATGTTTATAAACACTTGATATTATCAGACACAACCTTAAGCACACACAGTGAATATGTATAAGCCTTATATACAGTGCTCATACATCAGCCTCTTGTGCGTAGACATTCTAATGCAAATATGCGTGCACACTATATATGGATAAGCCCCAAGCTCGCACACAGTTGGTACAAATTAGCACCCACCAGACAGTGTATACAAAAAAGCACATTAACTTTCTATAACCACCTTGCACATAAGGTCGTAGCTAAGTCCGGTGGTCCTGGTGATAGGTGAAGGCAGACTCCATTTGGGGCTTCTGGACATATAATCTGACGGGTCAGTGTGAGACCCAAACCAGGAACTAGGCGGAGATACGATGAGAGACGATCAGGTGTAGCCACGCCCATCGCAAGGATAACTACACCAAAAAAAAAAAAACACATGTCCACCTTGTATTGTTGTCTGGCTATAACCACACTCTCCCTTGTAGAGCTCCACCAGCTGCAGATCACGCCCTACGGTACAAGTGACCACGCCCATTTGCTGGAGCTTTCCCGCCTACAAGCTCTCTCAGCTACACACACACACACACACACACTGTAGTTAAAAAAAAAAAAATAATAATCTCGGTTTTCAGCCAGGGGCATCCTGAATTTTCGGTATCGGTTTCGGTCCAGAATTTTCATTTCGGTGCATCACTATCTGCAAGATCACAATAAATAACAATTGCTACAGAGTAAATATAATAACAATTGCTGCAGAGTAGATATATACCTAAGATAAAAGGCAAGACAGAATAAAAGAATCCTATGTCTGACACATAACATATGCTGCAAATACGTAGTAGCTAAGTATGGCACATTAGATCAAAACTCATGCAGTGGTCGAAATATAGTTAAATCTCTGAAAATACTAAGTAAGTACTTAGCGTCAGTAGACAAAAGAAAAGGTGATAGCCTCAAAGTGTGCGCACACTGTAAAATACATTTTGTATCCGGAGAGGATAAATGTCATCTGTAATCATGTATCCTTATTCCTAGCTGGAGCTGAAAAGAAAGGAGTCTTACCGGGCCTCTGAATTGTGGGTTACCGATCGGAGCAGAGCGGCATTTGATTTATTCTTGTAGATGCTGATGTTAACAGCTGTTGAAAGTACTCACAGACTCCTCAGTAACCTATCAGGTAGCCGGATTGTTCAAAACGAAAGTCTTCAAATTGTCTGTTTGGTCCTAGTGCTGGCAGGTGAAACTATCTGGATCGATAGTTGTAATCCGTTTAACTCTAGGAGTCTCTTCTACGTGTTTTGGCTGTCCAACGAGCCTTTATCAAGATATATGTAGGTCGTGTTGGCTCACAATATTTTCATACTGGCAAATTGTCTACCAGTGCCTAAGATGGGGGTTACCAGTGGGGTAGGGAAGAGAGCTGTTTGGGAGGGATCAGGTAGGGTTCAGGGGGTGGGACGTGTAAGGTGGGAGGCTAATCTCTATACTAAAGCTAAAATTAGCTGCCGGGAATAATAGAAGTGTGGTGCACAGCTGCAATTAGCGACCTTCTAATTACCAAAAAGCAATGGCAAAGCCATATAGGTCTGCTATTTCTGAACAAAGGGGATACTAAGTATATAAATATGGAATAAAGTGGTATACAATACTGTAGCCAACTATCTAAATAGAACTTGTAGAATAGAACAAACAATATCAAATGTTAATCCTGTTTTCCACCTCCAAAACACAAATGAGACCACTTTTGGACCTCCACCACATGTATTATGAAAAATAACGGGAAGGTTGCATCAATACAAGGACCCTTTTGGACCTTTTATGGACTATTGTAGCATAGAAATCCTAAATATGACATATACATCTAGCTTATATAAGATATAAATTGCTCAGTCCAAAAACACATAACAATATAGTAATAACAGTGGAACATATAGGGCCTCCCATGGACCTTTAGAACTATAGTGATAATAGTATTGTAAGAAGAAAATGCACAATGAACAGTAGTTTGAGGACAGCATCATGTCAGCTGGTTATACATAGGAAGACTATAGACCAGGGACAAATATACATACGACTCCCAACATTACATTCGGGATTTCACTTATAGCAAACAGTGAGGGTATATAACGTGGGGATCTCCAGACCAGTCCCGCTGTTACAATAAAAGTGAGATTGCTAAACATTGAGTATTCCTATCTGTATCTAGATTAAAATGCTATATGTGTGTGATACATCAAGGCATATAGTGGATCTGTGTGTAAGCAATAGGGCCTTCCCTCTTTAACCCTTCGGGGGAGCATCTGAGTAATACAAATATATTACATAACATAATATAGCTCTAGATTGAAGTATGCAATATTAAAGCAAACCTAATCGTTAGAGTGAAAAGGGCAAGTAGCAGGCTACAATCTAATATCCAGCCAAGAACCTTCATAACATAAACTAGAGCAGCATTGAGTAGGAAGTAAAAAAATTGAAGACTACTTGATGCACACACATAGGAATAAGCATAATATAGACTCTTGTAATGTATACAAACTGCATATGTAGTAGGATTCATAACTCATGGGTTACCTAGAGAGGTTAGTAGATAATCCTGAGAAGAGACATACAATTGCACTGAACCACGGAGACTTAAAGGGACACTGTACCCAAAAAAATTCTTTCGTGATTCAGATTGAGCATGAAATTTTAAGCAACTTTCTAATTTACTCCTATTATTAAATTTTCTTCATTCTCTTGGTATCTTTATTTGAAATGCAAGAATGTAAGTTTAGATGCCGGCCCATTTTTGGTGAACAACCTGGGTTGTCCTTGCTGATTGGTGGATAAATTCATCCACAAATAAAAAGTGCTGTCCAGAGTACTGAAACCAAAAAAAAAGCTTAGATGCCTTCTTTTTCAAATAATGATAGCAAGAGAACGAAGAAAAATTGATAATAGGAGTAAATTAGAAAGTTGCTTAAAATTGTATGCTCTTTCTTAATTACAAAATAAAAGAATTGGGTACAGTGTCCCTTTAATACAAACAATGAAAGTGTGTATTTCTCCAGAGCTCTAGTTGGGGCAAGGAAAGTCACATAAAGTCCTCCAGTTCTCTGATCACGAAATCACCATATATAGGGGCCAAAGGAATTGCTATGTATAGGTATAGGTAGGGCAAACCATTAAAGATGAAGACTTGGGGGGATTGTATAAGACCACAAGGAAGTAATGCGCTTACCAAGCCTTAG